>NC_064870.1:1809705-2111323 GCF_943734695.1 Anopheles maculipalpis | reverse complement strand
CCCGGGGGACTTAACTGGCGCAACTTCTGGTGCGAATGCCCCCTAGTACTGGTAGTACCAGTATGCTGTGCGCGGTGGGTGAGATATAGGCAGCAGGATGTACAATGCGTATTCAAGACCCTTCGAGCATTCCTGAATAGTTGCATTATGGCCTGTGGCACTGTTCTCCATCAGCTGTGTGTGCTTGATACGCCATAGCACACGTACACGTACATCCATATATACACAACATCGTGCGCGTATTGTGCCAGTAGTTAGCTGTTTCACTGTCCCTCGGTTGTATTCCAACATCGCATGCGCATGCGCTGCCATAACTGGGTGCGTGCGACGTGGAAACCCTGAACAATGGCATCCCAGAACAGGAATCCTTTTCGTTTGCTGTTTTCCAGCGGAATTTTCATTAAAAAAAATTGTACTACAAAAACCCTAGCAAAACCCCGAAACAACATTTAACACACATATATATGTACATAAATATAGAATGACCGGATATAAAGGGGGAAACGCGTCGCGCAATCATGGCGTTAACGATTCATCTATCCATTATCACTGTTTGTTTTTGTTAGCATCCTGGCAATGATCCGGCCGTGGATCCGTCGCTCAACCAGCGTCCCACAAGTATGGATAGCATGACGGAGGGACAGCAGCAAAAGCAACATCAGGAGCAGCAGGCACACGACACGTTCAGTGGTGGCGAGGGTAGCGATACCACGCAGGAAGGCGGCAGCAGTGTCCCGGGTGGGACTAAAGAGTCGCGACATTTCATAAAGAAACCACTGAATGCGTTGGAACGGAAAAGAAGTGGTACGTTTCTAGTTTAGATTTTTTTAATCCTCAATGGGCCCACAAACTTTAAAAATTGCTAGACGCAAGCAACAATGGGAAATGATTACAAACACTGCGCAAATATGAGAGATCAATCAAAGCTAAATTACAAATCTCATACAATGATCGGATTGTCTAAAACGAATGATCCCACCGCCGTAACAATCCTTTCCCTCGCGAAGTATATTTGTTTTTTGGAATGAAGCAAATTGTAATGAAAAATCTGTTACCTCTTCCACCATACAGAAAAGGAACGCAAGGCACGACAGCTGCGCCGGCTCCGCAAATTGTTAATGCCGAAAAATGCGATCGTGGCATTGCATGAGCTGCAGGGTCCAGGCATGGCGGAGTTTACCGTGAACACAAATGGTCAGGAATCAAAGGCGGAAATCATCATCAACAATGTCAAGTACGAGGCAACCGCTCCGAATAAGAACCTAGCGAAAGCGAAAGCATCGGAGAAGGCGTTGCGCGATCTGATCTTTGCGCAGATGTCACGGGTCAAGCAGCAGCGAACAACAACGGCACAGCCAAAGCAGCAGCCCGGCACCACCGCTACCACCGCTGACCAGGTGGACGGAGCACCAGCGATCAAGACCGAACCCGAACCGATGGAATGCGTTGAATCCGAGGACTTGCCGATGGAGCATTTGGCTGCGTTTGCGCTGCACAAACTGTTTACGCAGTGGGAATCGGAAGGGTTCGAGGTGCCGTTTGTCAAAACGTCCCGGGCAAAAGCGGCCACATCGGCACCGGCATCGGCCGAGAACGGTGCCGGTACGTCGATCATGCCAAAGGTGACCAAAACTGTAGCCGATCTGCCGCCAAACGCAAGCACGCGCCATCCGACTGCACTGTTTGCATACGTAAGTTCGAACTTACACCAAATACAGGGAGCACGAGGGATGTAATATAATGATTTTGCTGTATCTTTTTATAGATGCGACCACAAATTTCGTACGAAGATCTCGGCTCGAACAACGATCAGCTGAACCGAGAGTTTATAGCCGGTTTGCGGTCTGACGGTCGCTACTTCATCGGCAAGGGCCGCTCGAAGAAGCTAGCCCGAAAGGCGGCAGCTATCGATGCCTGTAAGGACCTGTTCGGTGTCGTATTTGATGAGAGTGTGCTGAATGGTTAGAGCTCGCACGTTGTCACTATACATTCAAGTGGTGTATATTTAAATTGCATGTAACGTCTTACTGTACCGAACACGATACCAGCCGCCCTACTACAAACAGACAGGTGGGCAAACGAGTATGTCCGTGTTGCACAGAGGAGAGTTCTCTAGCCTGTTTCTTGTCACATCTGGCACTATCTCAGAAGAAAAGAAAAAAACATAATTCGAAAAGTGCAGCGTAGGGTTTGGCGGAAACTCAGATTAAACGAGATTTTGAATATAAAACAAGAGGAAATTGTACTGTGTAACACGAACATTAGGGGGTGTAATAGGTTTTATCGTGACTGTGAACAGACGAACTCCCTCCGCATATTTCATCCCGGAAGACATGAAGATAATATACAATTCCAATTAATAAAATAAAAAAAAAACTGTAAGATAGATAAATACATGGATCGCTACAATATTATAAGAATCGTGATTGTTGATTCCTTTGGGGGCAAATGGGCTAGGAAATCCGTATTTATCTCCCTCACTCTCTTGTTGGCCTGCTCACTATAGTGCACGTCGTTGTGACATGGCCCAGTGAACAATAATTCTCCAGGATAGTCGATTCCTGGCGGCAGTTTCCCATCCATGTAGGTGCCCGATCTCCGACAGGTTCCACTTCACCTGATCCTCGCTGTGCTTCCCGATGCTCCCTGTGGGGGTCGCCGATGAATACCTTCTTGGTGGGGAACTAGGCCGCCGTCCTCATAACATGCCCCAGCCATCGCATCCTGCCGGCCTTCGCCGTACAGCTCAGCAAGCTCGTGGTCCTTAACCGGGCGGATCTCTGGGGTAAGATTTGTTGTATAGAGATTAAAACCCCGGGAACCAACAGTGTTAAAATAAATGGCACACCTAAACAGCTGCATGCCACATTCTCGAATTTTCGAAATGCACTGGTGGTGAGAGAGATATTGTAAAACCGCTTTCAAGAACAGCTGTAAATGATGTAATCTTGCAATCGAATTGCAGCAAAATAAAAAAATAAAAGACTACAGCATAACAAAAGATCCAATACGCCTCTTTCAAGTCGCATAGTGATTTCTGTGATTGACATTTAGGGTCCCCGAGGGCAAGCAATTAAGCGCTGCAAATGTAAAGTGTGCATATCAAAGGGAGCATTCGCAGGCTTGTAGATATCGTATTGGGCCGCTGTCTGGGAAATATTTATAGGTCGTCTATAAACTACACAATATTGGAAACCTCTATGTGGTAATGGGGCACACAGGACGTGGAGGAGGAGGAGAAGGAGAAGGAGAAGCAGGTGAAAAAGGTTACCGATGATAACCGCAAGGAGTGTATAAAGATATTTGAACGCTTCATCACCCCCTAGATAGTCCCCATCCACCAGCCAGATGTAATCGTCCTTTGCGCAAAAGCATTGAAAAAAAAAAGAAGAAAACCCCAAACCAAAAACAATGCCAGCGCTCAGTGAAGAAGGTACATGGGAGGGTGCTGGTGCGCTCTGAATAACCCATTTGATAAGACTCAATTATTGGCTTCGAGTATTGATACGATGGAAATTATCTTCGATAAGGGATGCCCACTACGCTGTTGCGTACGGATGGACCATTCAGCTGGCCGTATCGGTGTTTGACGACGACGACAACGACAGCAGGCAACCGGAAACCACGGGTACCCGACGGCCTCTCAGGGGGTTTGATAATCTTTGCAACAAACCACCAGTAAAACGGACGCGACCGGTGTGGCAGGGTTTCAGTGCCCGGTTGGATGCCTTTCTTCGATCAACTTGTGCCCTTGGTGCGGTAGTACTGTTGTGTTCAAAGTCGATCATCTGGCAGTGGTTCCAGCTACAGTGTGTAAGATCTTTATCGGCGAACACTTACCGTACATACGGTGGTTTGTTTTGTGCGTGGTGCTGTCGGACGTGCTCTGCAATAAACATACGCAAACGGTGCGCTACTAACAGGCCAAAAGGTAATTGATTGATGAGGAGAGATGCATATGGTTGCTTGGGTACGTGAGCATCAAGACTCACGTCTAGAAAAGTCAAATGTAAGATACTAACTCTTACCGAGCAACTTAAAACGATAACGAATCACGGACACAGGTTCACGTAATGTAGTACGCAAGAAGTTTAGGTGTCGCATGAAACTTTAGAATCGAAATGTCAATTAAAATTCCCAAAAAAAAAAAAATTAAACCGTGGTTGACCATTAAAAGGAAGGGGTGAGTTTACAGTATCGGTGCCTCACGTTGAAGTTATCATTACATCCGCCATGACCTTCATTCGACTCTTGATTGCGTTGAAATTATCCTCCGAATAGGATTATCTGGGAAGCTGTTCTGCGAGTTATGGCCACTCTAACCCCAACATACCTGCTGGCCGTTAATGGACTAACACTTTCGGACTAGTGCCGGAATTCACGTGTTCTGCTCGGTAATGATACCATTTATTTATTCCAATTTATTCCACAAAGCTGCTTGCGCCAAAACCCGCGCTTGCTGCGCAATCAGCCGTGCTAGGCACGAGCATGGTATAAGAACGCGTGGATAGACGCAAAGGAAGTGGAAACCCCAGAAAATGGTATTCCGTGGCTTGGGGTGGGTGCCACATTGGAACTGCACTCGGCCCGAACCGGTTGGTTTGGATGCTTTTGTTTTAATTGACGTTGTTCAAGGTCGCACAGAAGAAAAATTCTTCTCCAGCGTGTGTGTGTGTTGGTGGAGTGGAAAAGAAGTTGGGTTTGCAAAAGATTATGCTTCCTTGTCGGGGGAGCGAAATATCTGGAACCAAGGGCGTATCTGGTGCCACTCGCAGTGTAGTTCAACGGCACCGCAGAGGACGCGCCTCCAGTTAGGCAACTTTCATTTGTCCTTCAGATGGGCTGAGTGCCAACCAACCGGGATGAAGTCGCTGTAGTGCAACCCTTAGGCAATTGCGGCAATTATCGATCGTACGATCCGGGAACGCAACGGTGCAGCGCCAATCATGTCATTGAACTACAAAATCATCGCAATCTCTTAGTCGCCCATTTTCAGCAAGCCCGAGCCCTTCGATCATTATATAGGTGGACTGCACATAATTTCTTCAAGTTTGCCATTTTCTCAGTGCACCTTGTTGGTATTTTATTTGTTTGGGGGGTTTATTTTTTGCTTGTTTGTGTGGCTCTTTTAGTGTTGGAAACACCCAAAGGCACAGCACCGGAGTCTGTTTGCATCGCTTCGCTTTTAATGATATGCCTGCTAAAGTCTCCAAGCCGAGGAACGGCTTGGCCGTGTGTGGCAAAGAAAATCACCCAATTCCAGTTTAATGTCTCTGAAATTCCACCTGCCAACGTTCGGATATCATGCGTTGCTCGTAAAGTGTGGGATTCCCGTGTGGTTTGCCATTCAATGCAAGAAGTCATGTCTCGCGAACAAATTAAAATGCAGCGATGTCTGAGATGTTTTGCGACAAAAATTTACCAAGACGAGAGCTTTGGGAAGTACCAAGAATCTATGGGGGCCGTGTAGATTGAAATCCCCAAATCCCAGACTATTCGTTCGTACCTCGATTTGTCTATGTGTATGCTTAGGTGGCATACGAGAGTGAAACTGTTACCGAGCCGAGCTGGACATACAGAGCCGTTGCAACAAATGGCAGATGACCTCGCGAAATTACTGCCGCGCACCGGTACTTGCAAGTGTGCAGCGAGGGTTGGCGCGAAAAAAAAAAACGGGCACGCAAAGCGAGGTACGCGTTCTACCGTTATCGTCGTTGCACCGTTATCGTCAAAACATCATTGAGTTGACCATTTGCGGTCACCAACAACACACTACATCAACGTCAGGTTCCAAATCGGTCCCGTGTACCGGGACACGCTTCTCGCTCCGTGTGTATTTGCTTCTCGCTCCCGACGCTTGTCCATTCTGGTTCCAATGCCTCATTGACAGTCAAATTATCAGTAGTAAAACTCGAACGATTGGAGGTGTAACGTACACCCCCGGACGGTCCAGTTTAAACGTTCGTCTTGGGTAACATCCATCCTGAGAATGTCACCTTCATTCACCACACCGGGATGATGGGCGAGATAACCAGGGTGCGTACGCCTGATGATGTAAGAAAAAGCGCTTCATTCCGCACAACACTTACCCGGCTGAAGGGTTGTACAAACAATGGCCACGTCTATATTACATTATTTATGGCCTCGGGATGTCACCTTCGTCGTCCCGTCTGAAAGCGGATTGATAATTGGGCGCATTGTTAATTGTCAAACTTACTCAATCCCGTATCGGCAAGCGAAGATCGACCACTTATCTCGCGTATGGTGGCAGAAAAAAAAGGACGGAGGTGGGAGTTTATGGGGGTGTCGGAAATGGCGATCATAAGCATTCCAATCCTCTCCTATCAGCAAAGAAACAAAACCAGAAACGCAGCGCTGATTGTTCCGAATCGCTCGTTCTAGAATGCGATAGTGTTAGGTCCGGCCGGCATTAAAATGGAGGCGGTGGTGGTGATAGCGCGCCTGAGAGAAATGGTTGTATATTCCCCCTTCAGGTCTATCTTGCGAAGCTGACCTCACCCTCTCCAGCAAAGAAAGGCTAGATTTTTCGTGCACAACCTTGTTGGAGGTTTGTATAGAGCGATACTTGCACAGCGATAAAAAAGGGCCACCGGTATCTAAATCCTACATCCTTTTTGTAATCTTTACGAGTTGATAATGGAAACGAACTGGAGCGCGGTGACTATCTTAATAACAATGCCGTAATAATGGTACAAAAAAAAAAAGAGACTGACACAATCTGCACCTACCGAGACCAAGAATCGGTACGATGAAAGCGTTGGGGGTGATATCTTAGATTGGTCTTTGCAGGGGGGAAGGGGGGGGGACTCTTTGAGCAGGTCGTAAGTTCTTCTGAAGGATTCAATCGAACTCCGAGCACTCTATCGATGGGCAAGATGGTAAGAACTCTGATACGTTTATAGCATCATTTCGCTTTCCCAAGAACGACACTACTTGTGAGACTAGTGTTCCAACTTAATATGGCGCTCATTACTCATCGCACCACTATTCCAATGATCCCAGGCTGCCATTGATTGGTTTGCCCTTTCTTCCCACCACCAACACCCGGCAATGCCAGCACTGGTTGGAAACTTCAAAAGAATGTTATGAAGCCGGATGCCCGATAGTTTGTCCATTATCGCAAAAAACCCCTATCGAAGCAGGCACACTTGCAGCAGCAGGGCGGAAGAGATTGGAACACAGGGATTAATCGACGGAGATACTGTTTTGATGGGTCGGCAAATGTCAACAGAGATGTATCAGAAGGGTGTGAAAAAAAAGAAGGAAAATATGGTCAATTGTTTGTACCTCCATAACACCGATGGTGTATGAAGAGCATAAAGATTATGGCACGTGTAGTGTCATGATTAATTGATTGCCTTAGTGGTTTGTTTTTTTTTTGCGGATACTACTTATCTATGGGATCGGTCAGGCGAAATGGTGGTGAAATCGAAACATCCACACAATCATGACACTCTGCTGGGGCGCCTGCAATATAGCAATATCGAAGAATCGATGTACCATTATCATTTGGGTGTACTTACAGAGGGACGTGCCAAACTTCAGGCACTGAAGTGGGCATGAAACATTGGCGAATGATTTACTAACGCTTTCAGTGTTTTGGTTTTGAGTATTTTGGTTTTGACCCAGTTTTTTGTTTGGTTACTATGTCCTAGAGTCCAACATGGCCGTCAACATGCTCTGATCTACGGAAGATGCACAGCAAAAATCGTTAGCCGACGTAGTCGCGTAATGCCAATGCATCAATGCGAGAAAAAAGTGTACATTTGCGGTCGATGACTTCGTTTTTAATACGTCCGGTCTGGTTGATACATACTAAGCTGGTTTGCCTCGGACGCAATATAAATATTCTACCATCGTATCAGAGCGTCGTATGCATGATACGTTCGTACATTTTAAAGAGACAAACTAACAACTCTATAGTAACGGTTACTTGCTCGGATAAAGGTTTTCCAGCAGAAATTGCACTCTCGGTGCTAAGCGAAAGAAACCAAGAAAAGCGCACACAGGCGCGCACCGCTCGTCTCTACTACCTCGGACAATCAAGCCGCCGTGACCTTGGCATTGTCCGAAGGCCATAGCCGATGTTTGCAGATCGGATCGGCTTGGTGAGCCAAATTGGAAAGGGAGCTTCGGAAGGAAACGGTTTGACCATAGGCAAAGATGGCGTCCGGTGCAGGGTCGTGTGGTGCGATCGAGCGAATCACTTCCGGTTAAAAAAAATAAGATTATGGTATGGCGAATGTGGTCGATGGTCACTGTAAACCATCTCTCATCTAGGATGGAGCATTATTATAAGTTTTGTTTTGCTTTGTTTTGGTCGGTTGCAGGTGCACGAGACCTAAGCGTGCCGGTTGATAAGTTTTTGGAGGTGATTACAGAGCGGCAATAAGTAGTGGGAGCCGATCGAGTGAATACCTCAGAATGTTGATATATTTGTGCGATTTTCGGAGCTATTTAAACTGTTTGCTCTTACATTACAACTTCGAAAAACACGCAATTTTTCCTTCTATTAAATTTAAACGTATTTGGGAGGATAGTCCGGATACAGGACTAGGTTACGATATCAAATTGACCAACGATTCGCCTAGAGTTATTGGCCCAAGAAACTGTTTCTTGTGTTGACATCTCAAGAGGTCTTAAACTGCCATTTCTGGCTTTCTGGACTTGATACGTTTTTTGCTCGCTAATCAATTCCGCATACAGGATGTCCTAGGTCCAGATGAGACTTAATATCTGGACAGGCTGTGTGAATGGGCCCAGTAGTCCCTTTCTAGTCGATGTACAGGCAATTGTGTTTGTAATAGTATCAATAAAAGTGGTCAAATATGAACATACCAGCAATAGAAAAAAATACTAACTGTTTCCACCGAATCACCCATTATAAACAACCTCAACTCCATTGAACAATTTTCCATTAGTAAACGTTCGATGCTCTTTCAATTTGTATGGGGGCGAAAAGCAAACATCAAAATAGTTGTAAACAAGATGTTGTAGTTTTTATTGTTGTGGTTTTTTTTGTGAAGCTCGCTCCAACAAAAGTCGCCGTAAATTAAATCGACAACCGTTTGATGCACCACGCGGTCTACTCCCACTCCGAAACGTGCCGAGTGTGGAAAAACTGGCCCCGCTCTTTTTCTCTCTCTCTCTCTCTCTCTCTCTCTCTCTCTCTCTCTCTCTACACATACACACATCTGCGCTTTGGAGCACACGCTGGACTTCCACGGGGTTTCACTGATCGTGGGGATCAGGCGGGCGCGCGCGATCGTTTGGTTTTGCACGAACCGAGCTACACTTAGGTTGACAGCGAACGCCGTCTTTTAGTTCCTCGACGGAAGTCCGACAAGCTACACCGACTGCAACCGGCTGCAGTGCTGCGCATATTTGGTTAAAACGCGTTACCTCTTAGACTCGCAATACAGCTGCATCAGGAATAAAGTGGGATCATTTGTGGACATTACTGCAAAAAGTGTTTTTTTGTTTGGCCTGCTTTTTGGCAATTGTGTGGCTGTGTTTGGAACTGTTGTCTCAACTCTCTATCAATCAACACACGTGCAAACGGCAAACCAGCGTACCCTGGGAAGTCAACGATGGTACAGACGATGTTAAAGCGGGTGAGTTAAACTAACTGGTTGTTGCAATCCGGTCCAGGCGGAAGTCAAACAACTGTTTTCCACTGCAAATCCGTTTCTCGTGTTAACTTCCCGACTTACCAATGCACTTCCGTTGCATTCGCCCCGTCGCACCCCCAGCAGTGTGCTTATGTTTGTGTGTGTGTGTGCGTGTTACGGCGTTGCACTATTTACAACGTCTCCATCACATTATATCAGCGGGTTGGCCAAACATTGCTAGAGAGCAACGGCAGCGGCAGCGCACTGCTATCGGAATCTAATATCTGCGAGATTGGTTGGAAAGTGGATGGAATGCACTCGCCTGCTAGCGGCATTGCAGCGATAGAAATAGATGCAGTTTTGCGTGCCTTCAGTGAAAACGCAACCCATATGCGAGGATGAATGTGCAGAAAGCGTGCAGATAGGGCAATGCATTTTCTCCATTGGTTAGGGCTTTAACCGAAGAAAGGGGCTGCAAATTGAACTGGGAGGAGAGGAGTGGAAACCAATATCGAGCAGCTGTGGAAATATCTATCCGCAACAGAGTGTGATTGTTAGATTGGTTGGGCTCTATTGGTATTAAATATTTACCGCGATATGATAATTGAAATTGCATACCCTCGGGCGTTAGCAACAATTGAAGGATTCTTATCGTCTTCGGGCGCTATTCGGTCGCTCGTTTGGTTCGAGCGACATGTATCGAAATCACTCTTCAGCGATGCGATACTCTGTCAAACGTGCAACGTTTCATTGTATCGTTTGTTAACTCGGGGGGCTTTTTTTTGGTGTCGTTTGTTACTCACAATTAAAGCTACACGTGCTAGTATCGGGTGGTGTCGTTGCATTGTCAACCGCTAACTGTTGCTTTTAACCGGGAACGTAGTCAGACGATAAACGTTTAGTAATTGTGTCATAGAAGGCATAGCAAAACATGCTCGTCAAATGTTTCGGCGGGGGGTTTTTAACGTCCTCCATTGTCGGTCTAGCAGGTCCGCATTGGGCTACCAAAATGTCCAATGTTTATTGTTCAATTACATATCGTTTGCAAATGTAGCAAACGATGGCAGGAGTGTGTACAAATGGGTAAATAAAGTGTTTTGCTTAATCGCATGTTTTCCATTGGTGTTGATATCATGCTCAGAGTGGTATGAGGAAAAATAAGCGCAAAATTTGCAGCTGCGCCGTTTCGTTAAACATCCCTGTTGTTGGCATGTGCTTCTGTCACACAGTAAATCATCCCAATTTTCTCTGCACACACACGTACACCGTTGCAGCATAGGATTGTCTGGATTTTTTTGATGAAAGAAAAAAAAAACGATAAAGATGCGTACAATTTGGTCTTTACGTACTGCGCAGTAGGTAATGTGCACGTACTTTAAGCATTATTTTTGTTAAAAAATTTGTTAATTATTTGCTTCGAAAATCATCGTTTTTAATGATACTGTGATCGAGTTGGTAATTAAATATTAATTGCCACAGCAAACAATCGACTTAAGCACACTGCACAATCAAGCATGGCAAATACAAATGTTCTCAAGTGGAGTTGTGTTTTTTTGTTGTTATTTATCTCTATTTTGATCACCAAACATTTGCTTGTTCACAATGCATTGCTGTACACAATAATTACTGCAGCAGCAAACAGTCTGAGGGTGCTTCTAGATGGCTGTTTATCGCGAATTTCCCGCTGTCAAATCAGAACTTTCCCGCTATGTGTATTTTTTTGCTTAAGAAAATCGCGACGAGATTATCGAAAATAGATCAGCCGGCAGCAGTCGTTTGATGTAAATAAAGCAGCATATAGCGGTGAAATATCAATAAATATTCTACCAGTAGTTTAATTGACACTAAAATATACTTCTTCGCGCAGCACATTCTATTAAAAGCTTGATTGCTTTCTCCCCGGTGCTCTAGGGATGCTGGTCAAGTTGTTTTCAGATTTATGTGGAATATTTACATTCAAATTTATTAAAATATTCATTTAAAAACCCCCATATTTCCTACATTGTTTTTTGCGACGCATAATTATTGTAAAGACAGTCAGAATGTAGTCACACGTAACGGCGACATTATAACAGTTTCAAAAATGTTCTGTGCGAACTGTGCTACTTTCGCGGCGGGAAAAACACTAAAGCGCAACTTCCATCGCAATATGCCTTTTTTTTGAAATGCTATCGATTTTTGACACATTTCCATACAAAACTCATAGCTTTCCTTTTTTTTCGTAAAATCAGAGTTGCGCTTCGTATGGAGCGGCTTTAAAATGTAGGTGCTCGCTGACACGAACCACCCTGTGGGAGTGTTATCAGCGACCATTTGTACTAAATTCCAGATGTCAAAGCAAACGTAAACAACAACAAAAACCAATAGCTATTTTGTTGTGATACAGAAACAGTACAGTACTGTGGGTTGTTGGAACCGTTGATACCGTTCCACTGCCAATACAAATAGTGTAAACATCATGTCGGACCGCGAAGAAACGGAACCACTCATAACACCCGCTTTGCCAGCGAATCGGTCCGGCTATGGCACGGAGGAAAATGTAATATACTCGTCGGTATGAAGTGATCTACCGTTGCACATTTACCCATGTATGCCTTCCTTCCTTTCTTTTCTGCAGGCGCGCGACGCAATGTCCAAGTTCGTGGTGAACAATGTGGCTGGCGAATCGGGCCGCAAACTGCCGCAATACATTGCCGGACTGGCAGCATCCGGCGGTGCACTGGCCGCCGGTACGTTTCTCGGCTGGACCGCACCGACCGACAAACCGCTGACGGAGAAGGGCGAATATGGGTTTCCCATCTCGGACGAAGCGTTTTCGTGGATCGGTTCGATCTCGAACCTGGGTGCGGCCGTAATGTGCTTCCCGATCGGGTACATGATGAAGCTGATTGGCCGCAAATGGTCCATGCTGTCGATGGTGTTGCCGCTCGTGCTCGGCTGGTTGCTGATAATCTTCGCCGAGAACGTGGCCATGATGATGGTGGGCCGATTCTTCCTTGGCGTCGGCGGTGGTGCGTTCTGTGTGGCGGCACCGACCTACACGGCGGAAATTGCCCAACCGTCCATCCGCGGCACGCTCGGTACGTTCTTCCAGCTGATGGTAACGGTGGGCATCCTGTTTGTGTACGCGGTTGGTTCTGGGGTGGACGTGCAGGTTCTCAGTATTATCTGTGGCGTAATACCGCTAGCGTTCGGTGTCATCTTTTTCTTCATGCCCGAGAGTCCGTACTATTTCGTAAGTGATACGCACCGCGTGTGTCCGCGCAGGGGAGACATTTAATCACACGTTGTGGGTCCTTTTTTTCTTGCAGGTGGAAAAGGGCCGTTACAGTGAAGCATCGACCTCGCTGAAATGGCTCCGTGGCGCACAGTACGATGAGGCGGCAGAAATAGAAGACTTGAAGCAGGCGGACGAAAAGGTCAAATCGGAAGCGATACCGATGCTGGTTGCGTTCCGGCAGAAGGCAACGATCCGTGCGCTGATCATCTCGCTCGGGCTGATGTTTTTCCAGCAGCTGTCCGGCATTAATGCGGTCATTTTCTACAATTCATCCATTTTTGCCAGTGCCAACGGTGGCAATGAGATGAGCTCGGCCTCGATCATCGTCGGTGGTATACAGGTGGTTGCAACGCTGCTGGCGTCCGCCGTGGTTGACAAGGTTGGCCGGCGTATTTTGCTGCTCGTGTCCGATTTTATGATGGCCGTTTCGACGATTCTGCTGGCAGTTTACTTCCAGCTTAAGCAGGACGATCCCGCCAAAGTGGATGATCTGAGCTGGTTGGCTGTGTTGGCGGTCTGTCTGTTCATTGCGATGTTCTCGATCGGTTACGGGCCCGTCCCGTGGCTGATGGTAGGCGAACTGTTTGCGAACAATGTGAAAGCGTTTGCGAGCCCGGTGGCGGGCGTGTTCAATTGGCTGCTTGCGTTTCTGGTGACGAAAGTTTTTACCAACCTAAAGGATGCGATGGGCGAAGCGGGCGTGTTTTGGTTGTTCTCCGGCATCTCGCTTCTTGGTACGGTGTTCGTGTTTGTGATGGTACCGGAAACGAAGGGCAAATCGTTGAGCGACATCCAGCGAATACTGGCCGGTGAGAAGCTTAACACGGAACAGAACAGCACAGAGGCACGAGAAGACGAGCGGGAACAGCCGATAGCATAAGACTGGGACACACGCTCCCCAACACTATTTTTTTTAATATAATCCGGAAGGGTTTTTAGTTTTGTGTAGATGATACGACAACGACGACGTGCGGTATACTTTCTGTGCAGCTTGCAAACGTCGTGCCCTATCGATGTGATAAAAAAACGGCAGGTTTTTTGGGCTAACGGTTCGAAGCGGAACCGTGCCGAAGAAACGCAATGCCATTGTAAAAGCACGCGACTGCTGGTCGCGATAATCAGCAGTGACTGATTGTACCGTATTGTATTGATTAGCTAAGAGAGTCAACTAGGAAGCAATGTATCAATTATATTGAGCGTATGTTAATAAAGAGAAACGGTGTAATTTAAAGCAACATTCTGCATTAGAAATAAAGGACGTAAATATATGAACTATAACATTTGATCACGAAAAGAGCTTTCGCCGCGTTTTAATGCAGAAATGATCAGTATTTGCTACGGCCTGAGCCGCCTGAGATACAGTGACGCATTTTGGCTATGAAAATTTTACTTCAAATCACAAATGTATTAACGAAATCTATAAGCAGCTCTCAACATTTTACTCGATACGTCGATCACAGGTAAAACAAATAATAAGAGCTACCGTGCGTAAAAATTTGTAAGACAATTTGTGCAGAGTTGAGACAGCAAATTTAAGGGCGGACGATTAATCGATGAGCTGAATTGGTCCACAAAAGAATACTTTTATTGACACTTTATTAGCATATTTTACAAAGAGCAAAAAAAAATTTATCTTGTTTAAAAAAAAATTTATTAAACTTCAAGCTCATTCTTCAACATTTGCTACCTGTACCAGTCAGTGCAGATGAATATACCATTCGTAATATGCAAAGAATTCAAGTTTCGATTGAAAAAAACTAGTTTTGGAATACCAGCCATTCATAGTTCAAGCATCAAACCAAACAAGCTTTCAATAAACGTTAACAACAGAAATGATCAAAGATAGGCAATGACAGCTAGGGGATTTTGTTTACATCTGGGATTTAGGGCTCGGCACAAACTCCATGTATTCCGATCTGATAAAATGCATTCATCTGACAGTTCTCAACAGATTTCAAATACAGTGCACTTTAGTAAGAAAAACCAAACTCTAGGGAGGTATGTTTTTGGTACAGTTTTGTGTGGTGATAAAACACGAGTAGGAAGATTATTTGCAGCTCTTATCATTTGCCATTATGTAAATATTGCATTGTGTCTCAAATCGTGCTCGGCGCCTTGGGTTTCATCAGATTGTACGCACCGGCATTAGGCATCCTCATCTCGAGCGAAAGACACTGATCATTCTCCACAAAGGAAACCACACTTCTAGATCTGTAACCTTCCGCACCGGTTGTGTAATTTACATGTAATTGAGCGCAGGATGGAAGCTTACCGAAGAATGCTGGTGTACGGGACGGTTCTTACTTTGATCATTGTTGCCGGTGCCGATCCTGCCCGGTACGATCAGTTCCGACTGTATCGTGTCCTTATACGGACGCAGGAACAGGTGGAGATGCTGCAGCAGCTAGAGGAGCAAAGCGATAGCTACGCCTTCATGGGTCACGCCAGACAGCCGAACCAAAATCTAACGATTATGGTTGCACCGCATAAAATAGCTGAAATAACGGAGTTGCTCGAGCGATACGATTTGCAAGGCACGATCCTGGTAAGTAGTAGCTCTAGTGGTTTTGTAGATTGTGTAATAAAAATTTTGTAGCCTCTTTTCCGAAATTAAAAATATTCCGCCCTCTGCAGCTTTACAACATGCAGGAGCTTATAGACCGGGAGCAGTCTACGATCAAACCTAAAACCACCCGCCCGGAAGACTTCAGCTGGCACTTCTATCACCATCTGGACACGATCAATGCGTGGCTGCGTTTGCAAGTATCACGCCATCCCGATCTGGAGCTAATCGAGCTGAGCGCAAGCTACGAAAATCAATCCCTGTACGGTGTGAAGTTGGCGAAAAATCCCGCCAACAGTGCAATCTTTGTCGAGTGTGGAATACATGCGCGCGAATGGATCTCACCGGCCAGCTGTACGTTCGTGCTGAACGAGCTACTGAACTCCGACCGGGCGGACGTGCTGCACCTGGCGGAAAGCTTCAACTGGATCATCTTTCCGGTCGTCAATCCGGACGGCTATCGGTACACGTTCGAGGGAGATCGGCTGTGGCGCAAAAATACCAAACCGTACGGTATCTGCCGTGGCGTAGATCTGAACCGTAACTTTGCGAGCGATTGGAACGGTCCGGGTGCAAGTTCCGATCCGTGCCGGTACGATTTTGCCGGCGGTAGCGAAGCAAGCGAACCGGAAACGCGCACGTTGGCCAGTTATCTGGTGGAGAATGTGCCGAAGCTGCGGATTAGGTCGTACTTTTCGATTCACTCCTTCTCCCAGCTGGTGATGTTCCCGTATGGGTATAAAACCGACCGGGTGCCCAATTACGATCACTTGGTGGCGATCGGTCGTAAGGGCGTGGAAGCGATCGAGCAAACGCATGGCATGAAGTACGTTTCCGGTGCGATGATTGAAACGATTTATCCATCGTCCGGCGATAGTGTGGACTGGGTGTACAGTGCACTTGGCGTACCGATAGCGTATACGTTCGAGCTTCGGGGACCGCCGGACAGTACAAACATGTTCGTACTGCCGGCAGAGGAAATTATTCCAACCGCCGAAGAGCTGCTGGCCGCCCTTGTTGCAATGCTGGGCGAAGCTACGCGACTGGGCTATTACGAAGGTGATGGGGATAAGCAAGAACTTTAGGTCGAAACGTTATTTGCAGTGTTTTGAATTCAAATGTATATTTGGCGAAGTTACTTCTTGCTACGGGCAATGCGATAATAGTTTGAGCTGAGTCACCTCTTTCACATCGATTTATGGTACTTTTAAATATTTAATTTGAGGATTTATATCGTTCCTTTTATCTCGATGGTGATAAAGTGGGCAAACAGCACAGTTAAATAGCATGATCAACTGCCGGGACATTTACTGCTCGAACTGCTCGAGTTTTTATTAGCACAATTTTGAGATGCTTGCATTGGGAAAAGATATCGGTAAAAAAAATATTCATCTTGTGAAAAAAGTTAACTTTGGCTTTGCAAATCAGGAGGCGATAAGAAAGGAAACAGGAAAACAGGAAAGACACAATGACACAATATTTTGGTGCGCTGAAAATTCGTATTTGAAGAGCAAACACTGGCGTGCTTCTTTGGTTGTAAAGAAAATCTCTTTTATGATTTTTTGTTAATAGAATAAATTATTTCACTCACCTGCCGAAAATAGTCTCATTACGAAACACTTGTACATGAAGTAAAAGAAATAAAATTTTAGCAGTAAAATATTTTCCTAATCTTTGTCCGCTAGCGTTTGTACGCAAACCCATAGTGGTGAGTTTTTAGTACAGCGCGCTTTAAAGAAAAATAAAAATTAAAAACACCGGACGGTTTATTTATTTACATTTTACCAGCATCCGCGAGATAAAGTGATACAGCGGTTAATTGTGCACGTTTAATCCTAGTCATCGTCTGTATTTTGACATTCAATTGTGAAACGTTTCTTCAACAGGTTGCCAAGATAAGATAGCTCACTAGTGCAGCAAAAAGTGTTGGTAGAAAAATAGTGAAAACAGCAAAGAATGGCCTGATAGCAATATCATTTTAATTTGATTGATTTGGGTATTGCAGGTAGCAACGTACCGGTGGGATTGATCTGCAGTCGCCAGCAAGATGTCTGGTAAAACAGTTTCCATTCTGTTTGTGCTGTTTGCTTTAATTTTTCTTATACCGATTGAAGGTGATGTTGCTGGGGAAAGCGCCGCCCGGTATGACAACTACCGGTTGTATCGCGTAGACCTTGCCACGGAGGAGCATGTGCAGTTGTTCCAGCAGCTGGAAGCCAAGAGTGATAGCTGCACGTTTTATGGCCATGCCCGGCAACCCGGTCAGCAGCTAACGATCATGGTATCGGCCAGCAAGGTGGCCGATTTCGAGGATCTCCTCACACTGCATTCGGTCGGTGGTCGTGTGTTGGAGCGCAATGTGCAGCAGCTGATTGATCGTGAAGCGACCACTGTCAAACCGGTCACCGCAGATCCGGCCGAGCTGGACTGGGAACATTACTATCAGCTGGAAACGATTTACGCCTGGATGGATTCACTTGCCACACGGTATCCCGAGTTTGTGAGCACACTCGAGATGGGAAGCAGCTACGAGGGACGCCCGATTAAGGGAGTTAAACTTTCGCGCCGGCCGGACAATAAAGCGATCGTCGTCGAGGGTGGCATACATGCGCGGGAATGGATTTCGCCCGCAACGGCCACGTTTCTGCTGAACGAACTAATCACGTCCACGGATGCTACCGTCCGGGAGCTTGGTACCGCGTACGATTGGTATTTCTTCCCGATCGTCAATCCGGACGGGTACCGGTTTACCTTCACCGGCGATCGGTTGTGGCGCAAAAATCGTAAACCTTACGGGCTTTGCCGGGGCGTCGATTTGAATCGCAACTTCGCTAGCAACTGGGGCGGCATTGGTTCGAGCGACGATCCGTGTAGTTACGACTTTGCCGGCAGTGGTCCGTTCTCCGAACCGGAATCGGCCGCCATTGCTAACTTTATACGCGAAAACGTTGGCACGGCCCGTATCCGGACGTACATTGCGCTGCACTCGTACTCCCAGCTGCTAATGTTCCCGTACGGTCACACGCCGGAAAAGGTAGCGAACTATGACGATCTGCAAACAATTACGACCAAAGCGATCGAAGCACTCACGGCGGTTAATGGTACGGCGTTTCGGGGCGGCAGCAAGTACGAAACCATCTACCCGTCCAGCGGTGGTTCGATCGATTGGGCGTACCAGCCCGGCGGCGTACCGGTGTCGCTTACGTTCGAGCTGCGCGGACCGCCAGACTCGACCGATATGTTTATCCTGCCAGCGGAACAGATACTGCCGGTCGGGCGCGAAACGCTGGCGGCATTCGTGGCGATCGTGCGTGAAGCGGCACGGCTCGGTTACTACGATCGCTAGGCAAGTGTTCCTTTTTTACCCGGATTTGGCGAGAAAATAAAAATATCTTCGTATCTACCGCGAGCCCGAAGCAGGCTGGCGTGTGCCTTTGCGTGCAACCAGTTTGTTCGATTTGTGGGCACGGCTAAATTTATACACGAATTTTTATTGATTCGTTTGTTGTGTTTGCAAGCGGGCAAGTGTCGTGATAACGGAAAAACGGTGAAGTGAAGAAACTACTGCAATAAAACAGGAATCATACTGCTATGGAGAAACAGCTGTATCGTATTGTAAGTGCGCTGGTTACGTTTCATTTGAAAGATGGGGCACGTAATGTTTAAGCTACGTTTGATCTTGTATGATTATTCGTTCGTAGATCTGCTCGTTTTATTTCATCGCAAGAAATCTTATTATGCACTGATCGATTTAAGAATAGCACCACAGTGTTTTTTGAAACTATTAGAATACCAACAGTTTGTACGTTCGTTGTCTTCCGTGTTCAAATCTTCATCTACTAAAGCATGTTTGTAGAGGTTTATATTCTCATCGGTAACTTTATTTGAAAGATTATTGCGAAATTCGTTGAGTACCAGGTTTACTATTGAAGTTAAAGGATTGTTTCAAGGGTCGGTTCGGTTGTAGGTCGACAACGGCGTCTTCCAGCGACAGAACTGGGGTTCAAATCCTATTCAGGAACACCGTTCCCACGTAGTATGAGCGCCTTACTATCCAACTACGTGGTATATATTAAAAAGTCTAGTAAGTCATTCGATGGCAGGTTGTTAAGTCGTTAAGCGTTGTTAAGTAAATTCTATTTATAAATGCTCGTTCGTGCTGAAAGTGGCGCGTCGTTTCTTGGAGTCAATAGCTTCTTCGTATCGGTATTGCAACGGTCTACACGCGGAATTCATCAAGTTGAAATAACCGAGAATGGGAGACGTACCGGTGACTGAGGCGGAATAACGGTGACGGTCTCCTCTGCCGGTTTAATAAGCCTAGTTTGTAAAGCCCTTAGTCTAAAATTTGCGTTCCTGGCGAAATGCATGAATTTTAATAGTTCGAAAAGCTGTTTGTGAATGGCGATTTTTAAATTTATCGACAGATTTATCCCCGATGTCAGCTTTCATCCATGTTCATGTTAGAACACCGGAGCTGCTGAGCCATATCGTTAGACCAAGCCCTAAGCAGTTAGCAGTTTTTCCTCTTTTTACCATGGTCGATATCTTTGGCGAGATCTTCGATGAAACAGTTACCTCGAAAAACATATAAGCGAGGTTTTATTTTGATAGGACTACATTTATATTCCGCTACATATTCTTAGCAACTTAGAAAGATATACTGCATATATGAATGCTATAACTACATGCTTGCAGTTACAATAAAATGCGTAAAGTTCGCCTATTGGAAAACCCTTTGGAAATTTCCGTTTATATTCCGCTACATATTCTTAGCAACTTAGAAAGATATACTGCATATATGAATGCTATAACTACATGCTTGCAGTTACAATAAAATGCGTAAAGTTCGCCTATTGGAAAACCCTTTCAAACATTCTTTTGCGAACTGGATTCAAAGGACTTCCGGACATCACATCAGTCAGATCAAAAGGAAACGGTGTGAATATTCCCATGTGCTTTTACATCCCCTAAACCCCCCCCCCCCATCCCATCTCCCTCTACGACTCTTTCGCTCTTCCTATCTTTGAATGTAGAAGCTAAAGCGGTGGAATCTCTGCTTAAAAATTAAACAAGCTAGCATTCCAGCGTGATGTGCAGATATAGGTGTATCGCAACGAGGGTTTAACAATTTTTACCACCGCATTATGATTTCAGTCACGTACCGCAACAGTAGAAAAAAAATGGTCAAACATTGTTGGAATACGATTATTGATTGCAGCCCTGGAGCACGAGTTGAGGATATTTTAAGCTCACCGTTCATACTGGACCTCAAACACGAATATACGCGAGCCGTTTGCTAAGCGTTAAGCCATTGTTAAGCAACTAACATTGGCGCATTTGATGCACAAAAATAGATGCCTAGAAACTTGAAGAAACTAGCGAAATTCGCAGGGGGAAAGAGCAGTGAGTCAGAAGCAATTTTAATATACAACAGGACAGGCTTGTCTCCGTGTTAATTGCGGTTGACTTCGGTCGACTAGATCGTGTACCCATTATTTGCTGCAGGCGATGGACAACACTTTGTGGCACGTTTTGAGGCACGTGTTGAAAATAGCATTCATAACGGTCAGATGGTACCGACGCGTTATGGTGGAAGGTTCGTATCGGACCGAGAGGTGGATTAAAAACTTTGCAGTATGTTAATGAGCACCGCAAAATAATGTGTCACCACCGGCTTGTGTGTCGCTTCGGCTTTGGAACGGTTGGGTTACCGCACTAATGCATTACACTGATGTGCGTGTGAGAGTCGAGATAGAAAGAGCGAGTCCGAGAGCGATGAAAAAGTATGAGTTTCTCTAATGATCGGATGGTCGACAAATCTTGTGATCCATCTTTCTTGCTATAAGGTCGCCCCGGTTATATTTATACATACGCTGCATTGCAACAGAATTTTGAAGGGAAGTATCACACCGACCAAACGTATGCCACCCGCATCAATAAAGCGCCGGCGCACTATCCACTATCCGCTTAGGCAAACTTATTTCGCCTATACCCTTGAGGGCAGACAAATGCATTTCTTACAATTCGATAAACTGTTGGAAAATAACATTATATAGCAGATATAGCAGTTCATTTAGCTAATTTCAAGTGAAGTGAGGTCTTCACACAAATACAGACGTATTAAAGCAGGTATACCAACATACAAGAGAAATGGGAAAATAGTATACTAAAAATTGTACTATTTTCCTCGACGAAATATCGCTGCTCTATGTCTTGAGTAAAAAGTGCTTAAAAGTATGCAAAAAGCGCTATTTAGGACTAAATTTATTTCAATTATTTTTTTTTCTTGACACGTGTTTTACGAAATACCAGAAAAATCATTAATTCAGGCACTCACAGCTCACCAACATAACTCCATATAATCATTTATATTTTTAAGCCAAGATTAAATCCGAATTCCCATGACTATACTGCATCAAAATGAATTGGCTCATCAAAATCAGCATCGAAATGATGAACTCCAGGACGCGCGCAATTTTCTTCACCCGCCTAAGAACAGTATCCCCTAGCTTGCAGTTTGACTCTGCTTCGATAGCTGATGGTCAGCGTGATGGGTTTGTCCGTCTGCACGGTCTGGCAGCGGATACGATCTATCGTCGTCGACAGTGCCGTCAGTAGTGAAGCGTGATGACATCTCTCTGCCGCGTCTGTAGTGCTCCAGCGGCGCAACGATGTGCGGGCTGCCAGCAGGTAGCCTACTGCGGCCGTGACCACCAACGGGCCGATTGGAAGGCCCAGCACCGTGACCAGTGCCGCCGGTTCAAAGTGAGTCATCGGAGCGAGTGGGAAGAGCGATAGGATTGGCGCCGGGGGCTTTGCACACTGTGGAGTGACTGACACAATTACGTCAACGTTTTTTTTTCTTTTTTTTTGTGTCGCTCCCCGTTAACACCATTGACAAGTAGGACAAATTAGTAAACGGAAAAGATGGAGAGGAAAGACAAGCAAAAAAAAAAAACCTTCCTGAAGAGTTTGGCAGACCGTGACGAGATACAAATAGTCCGTCATCTTGAGTAACCATCTTGCGATAAAATGCGTATTTGCTGCGGTGTGAGTGTGTCTGATCATTAAGGTTTGCTTGGTGGAAATGTCCCCAGCGCCGGAAGTGTCTACTTGCGGTTTCGGTAGATTGCTTTGCTGACAACCCATTGGATAATGCGTCCTCTAAGACACTAGGTAAAATTTAAACGAAATCAGCAACCAATGAAGCCCATAATTTTTGGTAACGAGATACTATTTTACCTCCAGGCACCGTATGCTATCACCAGCAACAAGAAGAACAGGCGGTGATGCGGTGAAGTATTTCAAAATCACGACCAAACTTTGCACACTACCATTGTGCGTTTTGTACTACTTCATCTTGCTACCCTTGCCTCCTCCAACGATCAACCAACCTGCTTCTATTTCCGCTGGGTGAACAGTGTGACAGACGAAAGTTAATGAATTCGCCGTTGTCTCATTTCCATGCCCGGGGTGTGGCCATGTTTTTCGGTCGTCTTGAGACTGTGGATTAATACTGGCAAGGCTACAACACCCAAACCTCCCATCGCCCACCCCACCAGATCTCTCAGATTTTCCTGATAAAAGTGGGTGTAAGTGTGTGTGTGCGTGTACGCATACCATTCTACACAGTGGTGGTTGACCGTGTGAGTCTATTTTTTGAAACCTAACCCCCGCAACAATGTACCAGGATCGGAAGTTCTTCTATCATGTTCTTTGAATTGCCATCATGCCTGAACGTACCGAGGAAAAGAAAGAAAGAGAAAAAAACTAGCTCATGCTTACACCATGTAGCGTTGCTTCGTCACCCAGAATCATCAGTGGGCCCTGGGGCGAATGTGACAATGTAATGGCAAGCAAAAATCGAAAGGGCGACCATTTACGCCGGGCGTCACGTGGAGGAAGAAGGATTATTTAATCGACTTCGGATCAAGCGTGTGTGCGTGTGTCGTGTGAAGGGGGTAGAGGGGAGGATGAGTCGTAAACACGGGCTGCTGGAGAAGGGGTTGAGGTTTTATCAATCGCTTCACATCAAGCCGAGGGCGATGCCATGAAGTCTAATCAAAAATCGTGGTGAGAATTTCGCTCAAGATCAACCACTTGCCACGCGCACGAGCTTGTCTTCAGCTTGGGCGGTTACGAAATTTAAAGAACAGTTCATTAAAGTATTAAGAGTAGCTTAGGTATGCTGCTACGGTAGAAAAGAGTAACATAATCCCACGAATGTCGTTTACAGTAAGCCAATTGTAAAGGTGAATGATGTAAAGCTATGTGGGTTTTGTTTATTGAAGCGCCTGATGTTATGCAATATAATTTTTTTCTGCGAATTATCTACGAGCTCGTGACATAAATGGTGATTAAGGTTTTTTTTATCAGACAGCCGCTCAAACAAACGTTCTCCACTCATAATTTGAGTACATTGACATTATGGCTTCGTATAAGAGAAAACAAACATTCATCAAGCAAATGTTCGTTTAGCAATCGTAATACAAACTTTAAAGCAAAATCTTTAGTAAATCAGACCTACTTGAAGGGCTCTTACATCAGCTGCACTTACACTCCGCAGGTAGTACGCAATGATCGTCTGGGACGCCATCTGGTGGCAACGCGTTACATCAAGCAGGGTGAGATAATATACCGCGACGAACCGTACGCGGTCGGACCGAAGATAGCAAACGTGCCACTCTGTCTTGGCTGCAACCGTAATTTGATGCCGCTGTGGCAGCAGCAGCAGCAGCAGCCGGGCAGCCGGCCGGACCGCTTTTACGAATGCTCCCGGTGCGGTTGGCCCCTGTGTGGTGTGAGCTGCGAGGAGTCGGCTCAACATCGGCCCGAGTGTAGTGTGCTGGCCGCTAGCGGCTACCGGCCCAACATCCGTCCCCACCCATCCAATCCCGAACATCGCGAATCGGCGTACTGTGTGATCGTACCGTTGCGCGTACTGCTGCTAGAACGCTTTGCGCCCGAACGGTATGCAACGTTGCAGGGGTTCGAGTCACATCTGGCGGAACGGCTGGCGAGCCCGCTGTACGGTGTGCTGCGCTCGAATCTTGTCCCGTTCGTACGGTCCGTGCTTGGTTTGCAGCAGTACAGCGAGCAGAAGGTGCTGGAGTTGAGCGCGATCCTCGACACTAACTGTTACGAGATCCGGTTGCCGGAGCGGCACGTGAAGGTGCGCGGACTGTATCCGCTGGGTGCTATGCTTTCGCACGACTGTCGGCCAAACACGAAACACTACTTCGACGATCGGTTGCATATGGTGCTGGTGGCGACGGTTGACATTCCCGAGGGTGCAGTCATCCATGCGTCCTACACGCAACCACTGCTCGGCACGGTTCAGCGCCGGTTAGCGCTTCGGCAAGCCAAATGCTTCGATTGCGCCTGCGACCGGTGTACGGATCCAACCGAACACGGTACGCATGCGAGTGGATTCCGCTGTCCAAACTGTCGCCGGGCACCGAGCCTCGTACTGGCAGCAGAGCCGACCAACTACAGGACGGTGTGGCGCTGTCAAAATCGACGCTGCTCCTACCAAGAACGGCCCGAGCAGTACGTAACGCGCTGTGAGCGTTTGCAGCAGGAACTGCTTGCCCTAGATAGGACCGATCCGTCTGCGTACGAATCGTTCTTGACCCGTCACGAACCAACGCTCCACCCGTGGAACGCTTACATCCTGCAGGCAAAGTACGCCCTTACGCAGCTGCTAAGCAGCGCTCGGGCGACAAATTGCCCCACCAAAGGTAAATGCCTTGCCCAGTCACGACACCTCACTACATGACATTTCGATTACCGGTGTAACGATTCTGTTTTTTTGTTGCTGTTGTTTGCTTCCTACTGCTGTCCACTTTCAGAAGTCCCCACCCGTCGTACGGTAGAGCTATGCCGGGATCTGCTTGCCGTGGCGGACCGGCTCGAGCCCGGGTACGGAACCTTCCGCACGAAGCTTCTGCTGGAGCTGAGTGCCGCGCTCGACACACTCCAATCGCTCGGTGTCTTATCGGTCGGTACAGCAATGCACTATCCCGCCCCCTGAAGCTCCTGACTTCATAATGATACACATTATTTCATCCCCTTTTCTTTCCCGTTGGGCAGGACCCCGAGCGACAGGAACGGTGCACGGTGCGAACCGAACTCGAGCGCATTGCCAAAACGGACCCATCTGTGGACGTCAGCAGCTTCGGTGGTTAGTGCGGTTAGTGTGAAAAGGGTCGCCTCGTTCATTTGCTCGTAAACCTCCACTCGACCGTGCGAACAACCAACCATCCTCCCGCCCGGAAAGTGCGTCCGCGTAATCGATGTCGACCCCCGGTTCTCTGAACTTCCCAATTTTTTACCCCTCCCATGAGGAGCAAACCCCAGCAATTGGTGGGTTCGGTTTTGTTCACATCCACAATGTGTGCTACTTTAGTGCTTCCGCACTTCCCCCCTTCCCAGTACGTTCTGAACCGGACGGGATTGCGTTGTTCGATGATTGACTGGGTGCTTGAGAATAAATCCCTCGTTTTTTTTTTTTGGAACCGCGTACCTTCTCTGTGTTCCTGTGTCCAGTGGGCAAGTCGTCGAGAAAAGGGGCAGCAATCTTTTCCAGCAGAGTGATTATCGGTGACGATGTGTAGTATTCATCGATGGGGGACTGAGAGGATGAAAGGGAAGGAGAAAGGGAGATAGAGAGTGTTATGTGCGCTAACGTGTGAACATCCACTTCACTAATCCAAGGACATTCAATGACGAAGAACCGTCGAGGGAAGAATAGATCCACGCAATAGTGGACCTACCTAGGGTATTACAGTTGAACGGTGACTATTTCTGCCTTTCTGTCGTTTTGTTCCCTCCGTACCCTCAGGTACTGGTAAGAATCTGCAAATACACACATACAAGCATGAATCAAGGTGTGTGTACGGAGATTTAAGTGGTGCTCACAAACGTTATCCCTTAAAACCATTTAAACTTGACCAACTTCACGTGTAAGCTGAATATCTTTGGCTCCCCCGAATGTGCACTATGGCACGAAACGGGTACAAAATAAATCATAGACTTCTGCAGGTTGTTGTAACATGTCGCCTTACCTTTGACAACTTAGTTTGTGCGATAAAGTAACGCTTAGTATGAAAATGATATCCGAAATGTGTGACTGGAGCGACCAAATCTCATTCGGATCGTTCCTCCGTAGTGCGGTTCGGGTGTTTAAGCTAAACAGAAGAAGAACTTACTTACATTTTCAGAAACAGATCACGAAAAGCAGAGGCTCTAGAAAGGGAAAAGCTGATCAAAAGAGGATGTCAAAAAGGAAATAAGGAAACAGCAAAACATTTGTAAGGATGTAAAGAAAGTTTGAAGGACACTAAACGGAAAACTATTCTAACTAGCTGTTTTTGTTAGCTAAAAGTATCCGAACAGGCATTTTTCAAACCGGATTCGGTTTCGCTATTCCCATAGTGCCTGCGCTTAAAAAACGTTTACGCAGCAAAAGGGTTTCGATATCGCTCGAAATTATAAGCCCGGAAGTGCTATTACCATGGTACACCGGTAACGCGTCGTGTTGTTCTAGCGGATTGAATTTCCCACGCACGACCCTTTTTTTGTGTGCCTCGTCCGAAGTCCGAACGCGTGCGTGAAAATGACAAGTTTCGGCTAAAAATATCCATTTGATCAGATTTGCTTGCTGCGCTAGTGGTGTTTAATTTTTTTTCAAAAATCTCGTTAAACGCCGCAAGGTATGCAATCCGCATACATAGGCAACGTGGTACCTTGCGAATATGTACTAAAACTATACTGAACAAAGGACTATAAACTTACCATTAATGATGGTTGATTCGTGTTTTTTTGTGTGCCCTCTGTACGCAAAGGCGTTTTGGTTATAAATAAGGCTATCACGTGCCACAGAACGATAGCCGTGTGGTCGTGTGAAAAAGAAAATATGTTAAGTAGCTTTTTTTTTGCTTTCTTGGTTCTTGGTAGGTTCCGCGGTTATTGTTAGGCAGGTGGGAACAAAACTAGATAAAGAACAATCTAAGCATTTGCACAGTCATGCTAAGGATGAAGCGCATGCAGGGAAAGTTTATTTGGTGCCATGTTTTGCGTTTAAATTTACACCAAATACTTTAAATCCCTACGGCAGCAAGCATATCAGTAAGTGTGCAGCGATGGAAACAATCTTTTACGCACGCGGAGAGGGGAGGGGGGGGGGTGTAAGCAAACACAAACGTTGGGTACGGAGACAGGTTAGTACTTATTCTAATCCTCATCACGAATTCTCGTGAGTTCGCCCACCGGGAAACGGTAGCACATTCCGTGCCCGAGCGTACAATTAATCAATTTAGCATATCTCGTCTACCATTACACGCTTGAAGACGCGCGCGCGCTACCCGTATGGAAAGCTAAATAAAAAAGAAGAAAAGATTCAAAACAACACAAGCAACAAAAACATGAAAATAAAAACGAAGAAACACCCGAAAAGCTTCTTAGCAGCAGGAACGGTGCGGGAAATGGGGATGGCATAACGCGCAACAATTACCGTAGGCACAATGGCACAGGTACGGCGCACGTTAGCAGCTACTAACAGGGCATTGGGAGACAAGCCTTCGCATAATGTGCCACCGAAAAGCAGATGGGCGCTTGCCTTTCGCGGATGCTGGGAAAGGGAACGGCCCTGGAAGGAGCGCGAGGTGCCAATAGAGTGAGGGATATTGATGTTAATGCAAACACCCTCAACACATTTCACTGCTCCGTAACACTCATATTGACATTGGAAAAAAAAAACTTTGCCTCCCTTGGCGGGGTTGCAGTATGTGTGCAGTCGCGGTATTAAATTCAACCCCGTACGGTGCCTACATTTAGGCGCGTTATTCGTCTGTTGCGTTTCTGCTACACGCGCGCAACCCAAGCTTCCTCACCAGCAAGGTTTGTCGAAAGTCGTTCCGTTTTGCGTATGCATAAAAACCGCGGAAAAGTGTCGAAACTTGGGGCTTCATAAAATTTGCACTCCTCTCCCCTTTGTTCGCTCGCGCTTCGCACCATTCACCGCTTACCTGTACGATTTCACTCAGGAGCTCGCTTTATAAACCTTCCTTAATAGGCACATCATTAAACAGGTCGTTTTGGTCGTTTTCCGTGAGGGTTTTTTGGGCTTTCTTTTTTGTTTAAATATTTTCCCCCCTGCTTGGCTTGGCTTGGCTATTTTTGCTGTTACTGTTGCTATCACACCGGGCCGCTCGTTCAATTTGGTACGTTTTGGTTCACTTTGGCAGCGTTTAAAAGGCGTGTGCGTACGGACCATTTTTCCTGCTCGCCAACGGGAGCGGAAGATAACTCTCGCCTTAAGATAAAATGAAGAAAACTTTGCTGCCACCCCTCCGCCGTAGAAGCAATTCAGTACACTCCAGGGTGCCAGTTAGGCTCTTGAGCGCGCGCCTATTTCGAACAGAAAATGGATGAGCTTTCGAGCTTTAGTGATGGGTATCTCTTCATCGCCCAGCTTTAGTACTACCGAACCTTCCCACCCAGCACCCCGCTGTGAGTTTTTCCCGTTGTTTGTGTTCACGCGGAATGCTTCGGTCCCCATCCGCCTCCGCCAGCCAGAAGGTCACTGATTAGCTGCCCCACTCCATTCTGGGCTGGGCGCGTTCTTTCGACGCAATTTTAAAGCAATAAATTGTGTGTGCGCATTTGTTGAAGTGGGTGCCAACAAGAGGGAACGCAAATCGTTCGATAGTCGGTGCTCGTTTTCAACGGACTATTTGCGGATGCCCGATAGAGTTAGGCTTATCGATAGGAGCGTGTAGGTGATTTAGTGACTTCCGGTGAAACAGTGAACACCGACGGCTGCTACAAAGTGGTCAGATTTGGATTCAGTTGTGATTGGGACAGAAAAAAAAACAACAACAAATCATCAACCATCATCTGTAGGTGGATTTTAAACGGTACTACTCATCGCTGTATCCTGGTCATGGCACCAACACAAAATGAAACGTTTCATGATGGTTTTCGAGCAATCGAGCTCGAAATTCATGTGTGCTTTATTGCAATAAAGAAATGATTGAGAATAAGAATAGCAAATTACGCCCACACAAGAGCAACCAGAGCACCCACTGTACGGGAGCATCCATTACCCGGGGATGGATAAACGGTGCGTGTTTACACGTAACCATAGCGCACGTCTTGTACCGTTGGCTGCTTATCGGCACATCTGGACTATTTTCGCATCCTCTATATTTTTGCTACGCTATATCTTCTGCTCCTCCTTGCCCTGTTTCTTCTTTTCTTATCCTCCCTTTCGTTTGCCATTCCCGCCCTCGTTCCATTTTCTCCGGTTACCAGCTTTCTTTCCGCTTACAAATTTAATCGACATATTTTGGAAGCAGAAATAAAATTTCTAAACGCTTAGCAGCAAGAAAATCGGGCAGATAATAAATAAATTCATGAAACCAGTAGCAGCAGCAGAAGTATTCCCATCACCACCACCACCACCACCATCTTCCCCCAGACTCTGCCAGACGAACACGCGTTAGCAGAAAGCTAGCGTATAGCGGCCGTTCTTCAGGTTTTTTTTTCTTGCCTTGTTTCGTTTGTTTTCCGTAAGATCTTAGTTTCACCACAATTTTCGAATGCCTACCCGTCAAGGGGTGGTGAGATGGGCCGGTGGGAAGGTTGGTGCAAGGTGCAAAGGGTGAATTGTAAGTGAAATTCTCCACCAAAGTGAGTATAAATGGGTAGTCATGGGTACGTGGCCGTGGTTCGATTGGCCGGTTAGAAGCACGCGACCGCGTACAGAACGCTAACGGGCGTGCAGTTATTTGTTTTGCCCTTTCTACCATCCCACCCATTCTACCCTTCCTCTCCATCATCGTGTCCTGTTACACCGGAGCACAGTTTCCACATTAATCGTTAATATTCATCAGCAAATGCCGGGTGGAAAAACATGGAATCTGTGACTTGCGACATTATCGTTTCATTAAGATGTTTTGCCCCACCATAAGCAGGTGGAATGTCGAACATTGCCTCTTACGTTGCGTGTTTCATTGGTTTTGTTTAGTGTTTTTTGGGTTTGGTGGGGGGGGGGGGGGAGAGGGTGGGGGGGTTTCGTTTGTGCAATAGAATTTCGGGCTCGGCAAGTAACTGAATGTCTGGAACTTGGTGATGTGTGTTGCCATTCGCGTTCGGTTATTATACTCTGCTCTGCTATTACGATAATAATTGAAAAGCAGGCTGTTTGTCGCGCGTGTATGTGTGTTGTTTTTAATCTGCACGTTAATGCGCTAATGTTCATCCGATTGTCTGTCGACGGTGGAATTTCGGACGAATGAACCATGCTTGAAAGGCGTCCTTCTTATGTGAGTTTGCGTGTGCGCGTGTACTCAGCAGAACATTTTGGAACTTAAACATTGTAAGGAATTTATGTCTGCCATTTGCTCTCTATTTCAATCTACATTGTGGGCCGTCCATAAATTAGGTATCGCTCGAATTGAGCTTTTTTTTGAACGAGTTTTCCGCTGTTTTGGTTTTAGTTTTGGTTTAGAAGTAATGTAATGGGTCGAAGAGTGTGAGAAGGACACTATCCCATCTACTTGCTGAGAACACCAATGTCTTAGATTATGCCTACAATGGCGAGTCTAATTCGCTACACGATCATAAGATCATAGTAAAGCGCGCAGCTCATTGTTCTAGCGCTTCTTCCATTGTAATATTAACCAAGCAGGTTTATTAGCAGGATTTTTTTCAATTGGGACATAGTCCTTGTCTCAGAGATGTATTTGACATATTCTTCATCCTTACGCATCCTTTTTGGACGTAATTTATGGTCGACAACCGGAACGACAAGTGGCACTGTCAACGCTTGTCTTATTTTGTCACCAGTAGACACAGACACTGCGCACTGTTTACTCTTTGCTCGCTGCTTCACTGACCTGTCTATACGGTTTCCATGAAACGCTCGTGTCCACCGGCCGGGCGCTGTCGCAATTTGTCGAGAACAAACATTCTGGCATCGCTGTCAACTTGGTAATGTCCGACGGCACGCTCGTTACTTTGCTTTGTCATTCTGCTATACTTCATCCCGGGACACGCAACACCGGATAAAGTGAATTACTGTCCCTTACCTGCTGCTGCTCATCCTGTCCGCAAACAGGCTCGGATTTCGGGTTATGCTGTACGCTTTTCGGTTTGGTTTTGTTTTTATGTTTGACATCATAACCGGTTTCGGAATCGCTGACAATTGCTCAAAATCGCTTTTCTGTGTGACATACTGCACACGCGACCTGAAATGTCCTAACGAACGATCGCAGCCACTAGACTACTAGGCAGCCATATTTAAAGAATAAAAGAGAAAGAGACGGAGAGAGAGAGAGAGAGATAGAGAGGACGAGCGAAAATCAAAAAAACTTTTTATTGTCATTGTTTCGGACGATTGTTTTCTTTTTGTGTGTTTTACCTCGAATCCGGTTTACCTTTTCCTCCTCCCACCCTTCCCTTTTTCAGCCTGTTCTTCGAAACGTGTGCTAAACACATTTTCCCAGCCAAACGATCGTGGGCGATTCGGTTTGGTCTTATAGATTTGCGTCTCTAGATTGTGTTTATATTTTAACCCTCATCCTCCCCCCCCCCTCCTCCCCACCCCTCCTTTAACCTTCTCTATCCCGTTGTCGCCCACTCCCACTCCCAGTTACACAACAAACACCGATGATATGCCATTTGTCGCGTTACGTGTCGTTTCCGATGAAATATTCTGCTGAAAATCAAGCATTACCGTTCGTGCCAAAACAATAATCGTAACGAGTGGCAAACGACCCCGCAAGCGTATGAATGTAAGAAGATGTATATTTTTATATGCGCGTGTGTGCGTGTGTGAGTTTCTGTTTATAAGGGTGAGAGTGAGAGAGCGTGCGGATAAATATAGATTTGCACAAAAATTCCTATAAATCTGACACTTAGTACCACAGGGTTTTCCATAGGGGAGGTTTATATTTTTTTCAGATTTTTTGGTTTGTTCTCTCTCTCTCTCTCTCTCTTTCTCTCTCTGTCTCTCTCTTCTATCACCTGTAAAGCTTATACGATGCACAGATTTACGTTACGTTTTTCGCTTTACTTAAAAGTTAATTTTCACTTCATACTAACGCACGATGGGACAGTGATTGGTCATTTCGTACAACGAATGGGAAAAAAATCCGAGAATGGTTCTACAGTTTTAACGCGAAACAATGTTCATGGACGAAATGACGAGGATGAGGATGACAGATTTAGTAGACACAATTTGACCAGCCACAGCACCTTTGAGGTATTTATTTGAGGTAAAAAATAAATCCACACTGGATTCAACTGCCACAATCGATGTTTTAAACGAGTTAGAGTGATGAAAAACTGGGCCACACTAAAGGAACAATCCGAAACCTAGGTTAAGCTTAAAACAACAAACCGAGCTGAAGAGCGATAAAGCATCTTCAAGGATGATAAAACAAAATTTGAGGGCAATGGAGAGGAATGTGTGTTACGTACTGTAAATCTTTTTTAATTTGTTTTTCTTAATTTTTTTTACGGTAACATTTTTCAAGAGAAAAAATCTTGCTTGAATTTGCTACGCCGTCCCAGTGTGCAGTGTGTTTCCACACGTTCCTCTTTCCTCCACTTCCTCATGCAATTGTGTGTGTGTGTGTGCGTGTGGAGGAGTAGCGAATAAATACTTCCGATCTACATTCATCAAGACATGATGCGCACTAATCTAGTTGGGTGGTAATATTACTGCAAACAGCATTTAAGACATTCCAATCGCGAGCGTAGTGTGAGTGACGCAAAGCTCATTTGTAAGCTGGGCCATAAAAATGTTTCACATACATCAGCTGCTGCTTAGTGTTTTTTTTTACCCCGGCAGAGAGTCGTATTTAATTTTTCCACCTGTTGGGCTATGAAATTGCATAAAACTGTTGAAGGAAAAAAACGAACAAGAAGAAAGAGAAGAAGCAAAACTAAATTCAGGTCAAGGGGATGCTGGGTGCGTTCTCTCATCTCGCCAATAAGCAACAGCAAGATTGGCAATAAGTCGTGTAGCGACGAGTTCTAGCAATTCTCAACACACTCGTACACTCGTAACCGTAACCGCTTAACATTCCCGTTCCTGCTGACGTCAAGGAAACGGTGTACCGTGTGACTAATGTCGATCGAATCTGCTTTATTTCACCACCGTTCAAGCAAGCTGGTCAACATCCGAAATGCATTGCTTCGTGTGCGGACGTGGAGAAACGGAGAGGTCAAATTCCAACCCAGTCTGCACGATTTTTGTTCCGATGTGTACTCGGTACGCTCGGTGCGCTCGATTTCCCGGTATTCGTACTGACGCTGCACATGCCGGACGTTCGTGCGAACTTGGTGGAGCAAAGACTGTTGAGCTACCAACGAGCCACGCACGATTTGGCACTCCGTAATCGATACCAGCCAACCGATACGGTCGACCGACCACCGGTGGTTTTCATCGGTATTTCTAGGCCACGCGTTTTACGCGCCCTCAACCAGTCTGCGTGACTTCATTATCTTAGGCGTTCGGAAAATTGGGATTGTCTCTGACTGCTGATCGTGAGGGTTAAACAATGAGAGCTTCGTTCGTCTACCCCATTCCACACAGCCACGTCTTTCGATGGGCCTGCCGTACCTAACGGGAGCCTTGAAGCGCGAAATGAAATTAAGAAATGTACCGCAAAACCTCAAGAAGTGTTACGGTGCGGGCTGGATGGGGTGGAGCGGCGTTAGAAACTTGAGCAGCCGAATTTATCGGATCCCCGTGCCCGTGCCTCTACAACACCCGCCGGGGTCGATCAGCCGAGCCGAGCGTTTTACTGAGGCGATCCATTAAAATTCACACCATCACCACCATGCAACAGCGGCAGCAGCACAGCTGACGATGGCCCCGTGGCTTGGGACGGGAAAACTTTACGGCGCACTAATCTGCCGCGTTTTTGCGTCCCAGGCCGACGGGCGCTGCTTTTGCAAACATTTTCAGGTTCAGGCTTTGATTGGCTAAGGTATGGGAACAGAACAAGAACGCTGCCGAAAGGTAAAAATGGCGAAAGAAAAAATGGCAAATCTTTCCTTTTGCTTGAGCAATCTATGGTGATGACAGAGCAGACAATGCTGTGATCCGGCCGGTTGAGCGAAGGCGAATAGCTGCCAAAAACTACTGCTCATCGCCCCCGGGAGAGGGGGGGGGGGGGAGTGAGGGAGCGGAAGCGGGCGCGGATCGGTGTAAATATACTAACGCAAAGCAAATAAAGGTGCGCTCTGAGCGCTAGAGCCGGCGAAATGACACTAAAGGTAGATGGTCGCCGTGTGCCGGTGTGCGTTTGATGAGTTTCTTAAGTCCCCATCGCCAACGGCGAGTGGACGGGCGTAGACAGTTTGGGGAGAAAGGATGCGAGGGAGGAAGAGGAGAAGGTGGAGAAGGAGAGAAAGAGAGGGAGAGGGTGTTGTATGGGGATGTGGGAGGAAGATACAAAAACCCGTGCTCACGACCAGCGCAAGCGGGTTCGGATTGGATTTTTGGCGGAAAACTCATCTTTTTGGTGCTTTTTTACGATTATTGTGTATAAATAGAACATAATTTTCGCACGCTTCATCCTACCGCCCCGCACTGGTGCCGTCAGCGTGAGCCAGCACACACCAGCACAACCGGTAGCCTCGTCGCGAACGGAGCAAATTATTCGTACCCCTCGGGGGCATCCACTAGAGGACCCTTACGGTGTAGAGCAGACAGTAAAGGAAGTAGTAAACAGGCGTGGGAAAAACGTATATCAGTGACGAGGAGGGTACGCATCAGTGTGAGGGAGGAGTAGAGGGAAGATCCCAAAACAAAAAAAAAAGAACAACAAAACAGAAAAGTAAAACCACCAGCGAAGCCAGCGTTCGTGCGGTTGATGTCGCAGCGCATATTATGCAGGCAGGAGCAGGCCGACGATGATGGTGACGATGATGGCTGATGGCTTATGTGACCGGTCGTGAGCACTCGCTCACATGATGTACCGCCAACGGGATATTGAAGCTGGAAACTGACAACGGATCGCGCGCAGGGCGCATAAAAATAAATGGATAAACACAAAAGAAAACACCAACTGAAGCTGGTTTGGCCGATGGTTAAGAGATGAAAGTGGAGAAATAAAAAGAGCAAAGCACAAAAGAACCATATACCTGGACGAACAATAGGAATAAAAAAAAGCACAAGAACAGGACATGAAAAAAAATGTCGACCTACTCATGTGGCTCTATATAAGCACGTGAGTAAATTGGTAATAAGTGGGGCTTGCTTGCTTGCTTGCGTGTGTGTGTTCTTTTCATAAGCGATAATCAACTTGTGAGGCACTTCAGTGGTTTATGTGACGACTGAGAAAAAAAAAAAACTGAAGGAAGACTATGAAGCGCGTGTCCGTCCGTTACAGATAAAAACAAACCTTAAGCATCAACTGTGCACACACACACACACACACACACACACACACACACACACACACACACACACACACACACACACACACACACACACACACACACACACACACACACACACACACACACACACACACACACAAATGCACAGAGCGTAATACTTAATCGTTGGATTTTTCTTGCTTCATTTTGTGCGAGCAAAACAGCGAAATAAACAACATAAAACTGCACCTGAAAGTATGCACCGAGTAGAACAAAATGGTTCTTTGTATGGCTTTGTAATACAATGTGCTTTTATTTTATGAACATGCCGGCCATTGAATGGGCTTAGTACTCACTACAGGGAGAATGGTCTGGATTGGACTTAAAAAACCAGTCCTGTCGTGTGAAGACCGGCATCATATAAAAGTTCAGCCTCTCAGAACAATTATATTTAAAAAAAACTCTAGAACGCAACACTCACGTAATTTTCGCGCGAGGTAATATAAATTTGAGATCAGTGCATACTATACGATACCGACAGTAAGTGTCGTATGATATCGCTACAATTTTCACTTTTACCGGGGCAAAACAGTGAATTATAGATGTGTAAGTAACAAATGAGAGCCAAAATGCTTCAAGCTGAAGGCTCACCTGTGCAAATAGGGGCGAGGCGTATGGGGTGTCCCTGTGCCCCACAAAGAGATACAAGCGGCGACGATGCTACGATATTCGAGCAATGCGTACATGTTTCATATTCAAAGTATGATAATAGGCGTTCTCATCGAGTACTGGGCGTCTCCATGGGTACCGGGCGTCTCCATTAGTAAGCTTGATGTGTGCTTTCCGTTTTTATTTATGTATGATGCAGCATTTTTGTTGTTGCTATTCTCGTTTTGTTCGCTTGCTCGATGAAAAATACGTGATCTAACCTTCCGAGTAAAATGAATAGTTGAGAATTGGTTAATCTTTATTCTGTCTGTTTGAAGGTGAATAACTGCACCACTATTATCGGGTTTCACTCGGTATACTTAAGACAATGCCTAATTGATATGCATGTTTGACGATATTGAAAAAGAATCGAAAAAAAACATGTTTATGCAGAATATCAAAGATGAAACAATAACACAAGCTGCATACAAAATCCGTGTGTCTCCGATATGCTGGGTAGGAAGTAATCGAGAATCAACAACACCAGCTGGAAGTAGCGACCAATGATCGCAAAGGCGAACTCCTGGACCGTTACCTTGTCGTACAGTAGAGCCAGAAAGGAGCACACTGGTTGCACGACCGTACGAAATGGAAGCAGCGCGTTTTGCGCAAAAATCGTTCGGAAGAATCATGGAAGTTTGGTTGTGGAGAGTATCAACAATCATTCAACGAAGCAGTCGACAATTCAGAGTCGTTTTGCTGTTGCTAGAAGTAGTAGAAAACCATGACTAAAAACGACTTCTTGAGGGATTAAGGGATTCTTGGAAATTCGTTGAAAACATCAGGGAAAAAGAGCTTGTAATAAGAAGCCTTCAAGTTTTTCTTACACCAACAAAAAAAAAAAATGCATGAACAGAGGAAAAAGGTCAGGATGGGGATTTTTTTGTTCCCGAATGGTTTTGTAATTAATACTGGATCAGGATAAAAATGCCAGCATGCTTGGTAAAATGACCACCGAGACATTTCCATTAGACAAACCCGAAATGTTGAAAGGCTCGTCAAAAGCCGATCCGTTTCCGTTCCGTTTGAAGCCTCTCTGCTGAATGTGTCAGTAATCTATATGGTTGTGCCACCGGACATTGCATGTAAACAAATGTCGCAGCATGGCTTAGCATTGCACATTGTCAACTGATAAGAGTAGAAATCATTCCATGTTAGGAAGATTTTACCACCAGAAAAAAGCACGAGTTAGTAGCAACTTTGGTAGAATTTCGTATCCAAAGTTTCCTTCAAAGTGCCCATTGTGCCACTTGGAAGGACAGTAAGGATGTGGAATGTGCATCCGTCCAAATCGCATGGCGACAGGGACGCCAAGGATCCCGCATGCATTCCCTTTGCTGCAGGATTGAATTACGGATTTGTAAACAGTTGCCTGCATATGGGTGCATTAGTTTTGTTTTTCCCGTCGGAAAGATTACACACGAAACTGTTTGTTCGGACTAACGATCCGGACTGGCTGTGTACAAAGCAAAGCGGGGTTTTCGTGCTATTCGCTGCAAATGGTAAAGTAAAACCGAATGCTGCTTGTGCAAAAATTTCAGCTTTCACATTCCTTCTAGCTTATATGCTAGATAAACGGTAGACATTTTCTTTTCCCTCAATTGAAGTGCAACTTATTCTGGGTGAGCTCGGCTGTGGAAGATTTGTGCCACAACACAGCACACTGCTATCGGGAGGCAACTGCATCGATAATGTGCCAAACATCGTTTAATTGCTTCAAACAATATCATAAAAAAATGCTTCAATAAACATGCATAAACATTTACCGACGTGTTTTTGAAGCAGCTGCACCAAAAACCGAAACAAAATGGACTACGATAAAAACTGCGCGAGCCACACTCGATCAAAAAGCGTACGAAAACGGTCAACGGAGTTAAAATGCCCCAGACTCTGCTGCTGTCCTTCATTCGTTCATTTAATTCTGATGAATAAATTGTCGATGAAAGGTAATTCGTTTGTCAAGCAGACCAGAAAATGCGTCTGATGAGGAGGTGCCAGCCATTATTTATCCAGGACATCGAATGAGTAGTAAGTGCCACTTGAACATTATCGAAATGAACAATGAGCCCTAGCGATGCTGAATCAATAAAGTTGCTTTTCGTAAGCAACAGGCCGCATAACTATACATTTGGCAAGCTTTCCATCCACTTCTAAGTTTGAAATCACTTGGAGGAATGATTCGAATAGAGAGTAGAATATTGCAAGCCTGTTGTAGAACTTTCTAACATACTTTTGCATTCATTGAGGGGGGCGTGGACATGGTCAGCCAGGAAACTCGGTCTAGGAAGGTCTAGGACTCCGAACAGGTTTGACTCCACTTGATCCAGCCAACGACCTCGCTGTAGGCGCCTCTACGCCTAGTAGCGAACACCTTCCTGGTGGGACATGAGACCGGGATCCTCATCACGTGGCCCAGCCATCGTATCCTACCGGGTTTTGACTACTGTCAGGATATCAGCAACGGCCAAACAACCTCCGCCAGCATAGCCCAGGACTCGTACCCGTGCATTTCGCGCATTGTTGGAGTCTTCTGGATTGCAGGAGTTTGTGGAGTCAGTAGTAGGTTCGATTCCCCTAAATAATGCTGCTTTGAATTTCGCTGCTTGCGTTGTTGTCCGAAAGTACGATCGTACCAAGGTAATAGAACTCTGCTCCCACCTCAAGACAGTCACATCCAGCTGATACTCTGACAAGGAGGTATATTCTCTTCCCTTAGTTTCCTTTCTTGTTTCTCGTATATTGTTGCTAGCAGAAACTATTAAGTTAAACCTTGAAGATACTTTTATGTTGTGCCTTAAAGGCAGACGTTTGTAGTAATAATAATCCGTAATTTACCAACATCCTGTAGTTAGGTAGTTCGCTCCATAATTTTTTTTGCTTATCCATGTGACTTGCCTTGAGTTATAGATAACCGTAAGCAGTTATATTCTTCAATAGAAGAAAATAAACTGAATAAGAATTTAATAACGCATTGGGTTTTTGGGCGTAGCATCCTAAACCAAACCCCTTCAACTACTCGAGCAGCTTTGTAATTGTACGAGCTAAAGTAGGGTGTATCAAATGAGCAAACACCTCTTCACCTTCGGATTGATCATTTTGTACCCTCGCCTATTTGCCTCCTCTCCTTCTCTCTTCTCCCCCAGCTCGTCTAGTGCATATTTGCCTGTAAGACCTCGGGCGGATTGCTCCCATTGAACCACCATCGAAGAAACAAATCGAGTCAAATCACCGACGCGTTAGAGGAGGAATAGGAAAATTAACATTCTTTAGGGTTGGCTTCGGAAGGCGGTATCCTTTTTTTTTTTTTTTTTCTTATTTTGGTCGTTGTTTGTTGCCCAAGGCAACCCATCCAACAGGTCGTAAGCGATGGAATGGAAACGGGTTGCGAAATAGAAACGGACACCAGCTTCACCCTGTATCACACCTTTCATCACACCGCACCTTAATGCAAACAACATGCAGGGCCAGAAAATCAGATGAAAATCAGACACTCACACACACACGTGTGTGTCACATTTTGCCTGTGTTGCAATGAGGGGGTATGCTTCCTAGCCGAAGTTTTGCCCCGATTGTGCCGAGCGGTTTGTGCCATGCCATGTGTTGCATATTTCATGAGACTGTACCAGGAAGAAGAACGGTGCCGACAAGCAACACGCCGAGGTGACGCATTGAAAGTGATCCTTTTCAAGGGTTTTTCCTCCCGGTATTTTTTTCTTATAGTCGGCTTCTACCCATTTGGGCCACCAGGGAACGTTTGGCTACTTTTAGCCTTTTATTAATACTTTTTTTTCTCTCTCTCTCTTTTGGTTGCGTATTTTATACGTTTTGAACAAGTGGTGAGTAATGTTGAAAAGCCAGGCTTGGCTGCAAACCACCGGTGTCGTGGCCGGCGTTGATATTTTCTTTAGTTTATGAAACAGCAAACGCAGGAAGGAATATTCTAGCAAAAGGTGAAACCCTAACCTAAGGGCACACAAACGCCTATTACACGGAAAAGCACTTCCGTTGATTTTTTTTTCTTCCTTCGCTTCCTTCCCGTGGATCGAAAAGTAACTCATTCTCTGCGCGCCATCGTGGAACGTTCACCCTCCAGCTAATATACTTAGCTCGCGTGGCATCGGGCACAATCACCGATAAGTCGCCCGATGGACACAAATCAACGGGATAAGCAGATAACTGGGCGCTGCGTCAGAATTTATGATCGCGTAGGTTGCAGCTGTGCCGATGGGTGACCGGGCGCCTCCATCGACCTGGGTAGCTTCAACGACCAGGCGCCTCCATCGTCGTTCGTACACTCTCAAGTGCGTTCTTACGCCAAGGTCAAAGCCTACCGGTAACGATGTGTTTCGGGGGAGAAGGACAAAAAAAAAGAAGCTTAACAATCAGCAGTAGAAGTCAATACTAGGCACGGCTTAGGAGGGCAGCAAATCCGTTCGACCAATCGTTGAACATCGTTTGCATTGAGAAGGGTTTAAACGTTCCGGGAATCGAAATTCGAGAAGGATTTTTTTGTGTGTTCATCTCGGAATATTGTGCTTCGTTAATGAGGTTCACGTTTTACGCAGTTTTTTTTTTCTTAGAAACTAATGAATAACGCCACTAAATCTATCACTTTGTCTGTTTTGCATCTGGCCGATTTGAATAATCCATTTTACGCTTTCTTCTGTTTTTTTTTTATTCAAATATTTTATTTGGAGCACCTGGTTTGATTATTGCTTTGCCTGCTTGTTGGTTTTGTTCTGATTGCCTTTAAAGTTTCCATTGTTTGATTTTTTCAGTTCTTTTCTTCTATCTTTTTGATAAAGTTTTAAACCACTTAAAAATGATGAAAGATATCTTTATTAGTACGAATTATTCTGCCTTTTCCTCTCATTTTTCTCTATTTGTGCGATGGCTAGCAATACGGGCAATTAGTAACATCATTCAACCTATATGTATTTAGGTAATGGGGAAAAACGAAGGAAACATTTCACCCTAACAAATCCATTTTTCCACCTATTTTATACCGCATCAATTCTGAGCCCTTTCACAACTCCCTTCCCCCCTCTTCCTGTACCCTTCCCAAACAGGGCATGAGATTTCCATTGTCAATCTGGGCCGTGTGCCTTCCCGGGATTGAATAAATGATCAGCTGACGCGGTTCAGTTCACCTTTCCCGGCCGTTGTGACGCTCAATTATTATCCGCTCAGCGGCTCGTTGACTTTGTTAGCGATTAATTATTTACGCTTCGGCTGACATATGAAGAATGGTACGTATTTGCTTCACCGGTTACCATTCGTTCACCGCTTTTTGGTGGGCTAAAGCCAAAAAGGAAATGTAGGAAAGCAAAAAAAAAAACAAAAAGACCAGAAAAACCATCGCTGCTAGAGTTAAGGGTGCTTATTCAGCGACAAACGAGCTTAACCGGAGGTTCCTTTTGTTACGTTTCTTTTCTTTGGAAACTCATTTAACACTGATTCCGCTCGCTGTTAAACAACTTCTTCCATTTCTTAGGCTCTGTTCTAGCATATCCTGATTGAAGCAATCTTAACTCACACTCAAACGCATCTGGGGTTCCTGCAAACACTCTTCTTCGTATCTCTTCCTTCGAACTTTTTCTATCTTTACGGTGCGCCATACTTTGTGGCCTCCCCGGCGGATGCGGATTCGCGGCCCCCGAATTTTTGTTGATGAAGAAGAATGCTGAGAAAACTTGATTTTCGTGCGAATTCAGCAACGGGTTACGAGTGGAACGGGACCCCGGGTCGGGTGCAAATTAAAATTAATCCTTCCGACAGGTGTCAAACTTTTGAACCGAAACCAAGCCTGAAGTACCTGACAGATACCTTACGCCAGTCAGGTTTTTTTTTCGGGTGAGAGTTAGAGTGAATGCGAGTGGATTAACTGGAAAGGTGTCAGTACCAAGCGAGCGAAAAAAAAATTGAGCATAGAGATCACAAAGCGACAGAAGTGAGCGCTAAAGTTTCGTATGTCCATCGTCACCTTCAGACACGTTTGCGTCGCTTTTGGGGCCGCATGCAAAACCTCTACAGAGATTCAAACACATGCTCATGTGCTCGCTCGCAGCGATTAGCAGGCTGAAAGCGTTCTAACACCACGAACGTGCCACAACGCTTGATAGCAATCCGGAGCTAGCTTGTTGTGAGTTTTTGTCTATCTTTTTATGGGGGCAATTTTGTTCGCCCTAACGAGTGTGTAAAATACTTCTGCACATTGGGCCAAATTCAAAGCCAAACTTGGTTTATAAATACAGGTATGTGATATGTTTCAATGCTTAAGTTGCAGCAAGCTGACCGTGATGAAACTTATTGGAGTATCAGAAGTCAAACTTGAAGTAATGAAAAATCAAATTTTTAAATTAAATTACCTTCAGATCTCTGTTCCACCAGAAGTTCTTAACCGATTTTGAAGCAAAATATAACATATACGACCTCGGTGAAATTTGAACGATTCGGACACTCTAATTTTGCACTGTACCCCGTCATGAGTGTCCCTCAACGGCTGTGCCAGCTTATGATATCTTGGGCCGCCTTGATGCCAATGAATAGGTGGTGCGTTGGGATCTGATGCTCTCGCCATTTCTGGAGGATCGGCCGTAGAGTAAATATTTGGTCGGTGGTCGTTTTAGGACCATCAAAAAATCGTATCGTGTCAAATCCTCAACTACGAGGGAACGTTCCGGATGCGATTTGAACCTCGCTCCTATCAATACTTATTCGTTTTGGTGTGTTGTATTTAACTTAAATGATTTTTTATAGTGCCACGGGTGATCCGATGACGGGGCAGCATCCTTTGAAGGTAGTTTATAAACTGCCCCTAAAAATAGAGGCAGATGTTTTGCACTCCAATCCAGTCCAGCCTTGATACAACGAGTTTGACTGCATTGACGTTGGGTTTGGGGTTGTTTGGTCGATTCAGGCTCGAGAATAGGCAAGTCTCGAGGATCTTGAATTGCCTATTATTACGTTGACCTCAACGAGCTTGGAATATCACTGCTGGAATGCGATGGAGAACACCGTACTTGTTTTAATATACTAAATGTTACTGTTTATTTATATTGTAGATTCGGTTAAGAAATAAAATATTAATATAAAGGATAAATTTTGATGCATCCTTTTCTTACCTTCAAGCGACGTACGTCGCATTTGCACAGCACGTAGGTGAAAAGCAAATTCAAAGCAATGTTTGCAAAATAAAATAAAATTTTGTTGTGTTCCTTCTTTTCTCCATTTTTTGTTTGTTTTGTTAAAAACAAAAACTAGAATGAAATTTTTTAGGCAACAAAAAAAAAAACCAAGACACTGGACGTTCAACACTCGGATGAGCGCGCGCTCGTGTGTCGCGTGGGAGAATTGTTTTTAGTCGGCATTGGCTAAATTTAACCACATGACTCTCAATCATCCAACGCTGCTGCTGCCGCTGTGTGGTTGCGGTGGGTCAGGGTGGTACGTCGGGCCGTATGGAAACTGCTGCGCTCGATTTCGACCGCTTAGGCGGCAACAACCGAACGCATAACCGTCCGCTGACGGCCAAAACGATGGTATTTCATTCACGACGTTCGAAAAATTGTTTATTCGTCAGCGAGAGTGTCGAGGACGGGCGCACGATATAAACACACCAGCGCAGCTCTTCACACTCCGTGCATTTTCTCATCATGAGAAAGGAAGAAGTATTTCTATTTCAAAATAGCAACAACGCCAACGAAACCGCTTTACTTCAAACCGCAACCACTGTCATTCGGACGTTCGGTTTGCTCTTGTGCAAAAGCTTGCACCATTGCACCCTCTCCTCACTTTATTCCTCTTTTCCTTTATCTCTTCCTTCCCTCGCCACATCCGCTCGAATGGCATGTAAACATTGTCACCCTTGGTTCACCTCGTGTCACACACACACCTCCTCATCAACTATTCTATCTCATCCGGAGGAATATCATCGGCAACGCTGAACTGATGGCGTTCACGGTGGTCAGTTTGCCATCTAGCGCATCATTTTTTCCCCCAACCTTATTCACGGGGATCAACTCACCTGCTGGATATAAACCAACGTACACGAAAGCGGGGAAAAATTAACTCTCACTTTCTACGTACAAAAGTCAAAAAAAAATGGGGCTTTTTTGCGCCTTACTTTAATTATCTTGTTTTTTCTTCCTCCTGTGCTTTTGTACTGTCGCTTTCGATCGTAGAAAATAAAAAAAAAGTGGAACGAAAGGGAAGGGCAACGAAGAGACGGGTATGCTGGATACATTTTCTTCCTTTTGCGCCCCGCTAGATACGGGGTAACGTATCTTTACGCTTTTGAGCATGTATTAATGGTCCACCTGCGAGGATGAAGGGAAATTTAGATTTTCAGAATAAATGAAAGAAGAAAAGAAGCAGTGTGTGTGTGTGTGTGTGTGTGTGTGTGTGTGTGTGAAAGAGGGAGGGAGGGAGAGAGAAAAACACATAAGGAAAAAGTTTTCTCTCGATTTAATCGATCTCTTAAATTAAGTGGAAAATGATGGGGAAAAAAGGAAGACCTCAAGAAAAATGGGCAAAGAAAGAGGAATTTTCCTTACCACTACACCCCAAGACGGTGTTACAGTTTGGAATGTGTGTGTGTGTGTTTTTTTTGTTGGTTTGTTATTATATTCTTACCCGGAAAGTAAAATGCGCCCCGGAAATGAATGAGCAAAGACGGCGATGGTAGAGGGTAAACCACGCAAGAAAAGAGGGACAGGAGACGGTATTTTCGGAGGGTGGTAAATTGTGGAGCATTGTAATTGAGTTGCCCGTTCGGGGTCGGGCATGAAATCAGGGTTCCGGTAATGAGAAAAGTCGATGCCAAGAACCATTTGGTGGAAAATATAATGTGGAAAACCGGCACAACCGGGCTGCAGCGGAACGGCGGAGAAAGTAGGGGGCAAAAGAAGATGGAAAAATAAGACGGAAGATCATTAAGCGCATTTGTGTGGAGTGATTTGAATAAAGCTTGTTTCTTTTTGGTGCTTTTAAAAAAATATTAAACGAACAATAAACAGCAACGGTGCCAAACAAATGTATTCGCAGACAATTTATAAGAATTGCGATTGTTCGGTATCATTCGCGTGCACTTTTTCTGCTTCTGTTGAGATGGCGTAACAGCGTGGGACTGGCAATGCATCTATAAATTAAATTAAATTTTCACTCACCGTTCGCACCAGTCCGGTCCAGCCAACGCCACATACTTTGACCAGCACGAACACAAATCACTTCGAACTAATAGCTGCTCGGACCGGTTGGGTTTCACACCAGCAGAGCACAAGGAATGTAATATACCGTCTCGGTAGCGTTCGGTACGACTGCGACTAGCATTTGGGCATACATTTCTAGCTAACTTTGCAGGTGCTCATTTTGTGCAGGCTTCAGGGAAAATGTATCCTCAACCCTCACCGTGCGGGGCGGTTCGAAACATAATACTAGATGTAAATGTGGGTGAATGGGTGGGTTTTGTCTAGCTTCTTGTGGTTCATTCACTCCAACAGCTGCTTGTTTAATGCTAAATTTAAGCATAAACAAATGTTTTTAATGTTCAACATATGATCTGTAATTATTAACTAGAAAATATAAGCACTTTCCAAGAAACATAATCATCAAATCTTCCATCTAAATTCTATCAATCGTTTTCCCTTAAAGAAATAGTTTGCTTTTCTAATTAGTTCGGCAAACAACAACAATAAAAATTTAGATTTCCTCTTGTGTCATTGTCGGGCCTCTTTTGAATTATTTTCTCTTAGGTTGGCTTATTTTTTAGATTTCTTCTTCTGATTCTACTTCAATCTCCTCGTGTAAGTGATCTTAAACAATAATTTATAAACATGGAATTTACGATCATTTAAAAGTATAAGAAAATTCCTCCAATTTTAAGCTTTTACTGACATCTCTTTGCCAAGGTTCTAGATAAGTATGTTTATTGCAAAATTATGACAATTTAAGCATTCTTATTCAAATCAATAAAGGCTCGAATTCACTCACAAAATAATTAGACTTATGGCCAACCCTATCCGACAGCTGTCACCAGTGCACACGTGCACAACAAACAAGAATTTTCTATCTTGCGGGCTGCCCACCAAGGCGGTGAAATTTCCCTTCAATATAGTTTGCTAAAGTTCGTGGCAACATACACTGCCAGAGGATGCCATTGTGCATAACCACCCTCGCTGGGAAAGATAGTTCTAGTTGTTGCTGCCCTTTTAAAACTTTCAAGTGGAGCGTCATCAAATTGGTACCGAAAAACTGCACAAATGCCTGAACATGTTGTTATTGGTAACACAGTTTATACAGCGGGCGTCGGGTATGTGGGTTGCGTCTGGAAAGTAAAACGGGGACTATTTATTCTTTGCCTACATTCCTGCTCACCCTAACCCTTATGCACGTTGTGCAAGTTTTTACAGGAATTTTCCTGATTTAAAATTTAAACGAATCAAATTACGTTTTCCTTACTTTCGGAAAAAAGTTGTTTGTGTGAGCTTATTTTTCTTCTAAGAGCTTGCGCTTTTTAACTCGCTCACATAAAACGTAATATCACCCTGTGGAGATATCAATAGGTGAAGGAAAAACGCACCGTAAAGTAAACCTTTCCTCGAACTTTACCATGAGCGCCATTGCGATTTGCCTGGAAATGAGCACATCCGCTTAATAATGAGCTTTTATAGTTCTTTGTATTTTCATCGCTACCGTATAGTATAGTACTTGTGATTCATTTTGAAATAGCGTTTACTTCAAACTGCAAAGCATCGAACGCGGATTGTTGAATATTCTGAAATAAAATTCCTTCCCAATATTCAAAAGCGATGTGCTTGAATAAGAAACCCCTCATACACAAGTACAAGTACGAGCCACTGTTCCAGCGCCTCTTCGGGTTCCAGTTTCATTCGGCGAACGACCGAAATTCATTTACTGTTCCGCACAAACTTCCGAGCGTGTCATAAAAAGGTCTCATTGGTCGGGGTGTCGATCAATACGGTTGATTGGTAAATCCATTAACAGTAGAATCGATGGGAAAGGACACAGACATCCAGAGCGACACGAATAATCGCTTCTATCCATTTCCTGGTTTAATTGTAGATGGCACGTCAAACAAGAATTCATTTGACAAGAGTGCTTTATTTTCATCTAATCTCTTATCTGTTGCGTCTAGCGTAAAGTTCTTTTAACAACATCTTTTTCAAAGTTAAATGGTAGTTTTATCTGAGCGTTATTTTTTTCTTGCAGCTATCCACGCAGAAGAATCCGATCTTGAAAGGGTGAGCCCTACTTTGTTTCATTTGTTTTTACTTCAGCAATCATGAGTGACAGTTCCAAAAGCAATGTTTACCTTCTGTCAGACATGTTGCTAGTGTTGAACTGTGCCTTGAGCGGTGGGTCGAGAGTTGAGGTTTTAATACTTTTATCCTCATTAGCAGTGTAAATCTAGCTCGCCTTAATCGGACGCTTTAAGTGTCACTTTAAAACCGGAGCCTTCAAAACATATGTGACAGCCGGGGAAGAGACTGCACTCAATCACATTTATTGTCTAAACGAGTGATTTATGTAGCTGCATCTCGAGTGTGGCCTTTTAAGTACAAAAGAAAGCAATCCATACGCTGACACGTAATTAAAACGCCACAGTAAAGCCGTTGCCCGTGCTGTGTGTGACGTCGGCTTAGCAATGGCGGGTGTTTGGCCCGAGCCTGTCATCGACGCGCAACTCGAACCGAACAAAGCAAACAAATGCTCCGGCCCCAAAGCCCGCAAGGATAACAGTACACAGTCAGTAAGCGGAGCAATACAACAATCAAAAACAACCCACGACAGCCAGATGTGAGTGGGTATTTTGTTTATCCGCGCTGTCGTACGAGCAGTGACGTCAGCCTTTGGTGGCGCGAACCAGTGCAAGTGGATTTTCTGGCCGAAACCTTGTAAACCTCGGCTGACGGACGGTTTGTGGCCGGATTTATTGTGGGAATAAATATTTGCCCCTTTGCTGCGCGATGGTACACGATCGAGCAGAGGCAGTGTCGCGGCTTGTTGATGCCGTCGCCGTCATCATCGCGAGCGTGCGCGCGCTTCTACCGCGGTTGAGTTCATTGCTTTATAAATAGACAATTAACGCGCAACTGTAAACGATCGTGGAACTCTCGCGTCACGGTTTCGCTTTCCCGCTTGCTGGCTGGATAATGGATCGTTCCCGGATGGCAGACGGACGGTTTGACGGTCCGAGCGGATGTCCGTTGCGGTGGAAGTGCGTGGGAGGGAGATGGGGAGATTTGAAAAGGAAACGCAAAACACAACTCGCGCACATCGGGTTGTTTGTTGCCCTGTAACCGATGTTGAATTATTTGGAAAACAAAGTATTCGTCATAGGGCAGATTTATGGCGATGCGTACATGGGCGATACTGGTTTTTTCGCATCTCTCTGCTCTGCTTGCAACAACAGTAGGTGTTTGTTTCACGACTGAAAATAGAATGCTTGATATCATCGAACTCTATATTGAACTCTATAGGCTATAAAACAGGTTCGTCAGATGGGTGGCCTGAGTGATGGATGAAGTATCTCGGTCGGCGAATCCCAGACTCCCGCGAAGAAAAGGGGTTTTAAGTGAATCGAGGGGCTTTGGAAAGGAGGTTGCACAAAATGATGCGCGGTCCAAAGACGCATCCAACGGGCTGCTGCACGCCCCGATCGGACCAAAACCGAGTGAGTTATCGCCGATTTTCCACGGTACCATCCAGCGATCACTCACTCAGTTTTGGTCCGATCGAGGCGTGCAGACTCCACTTCCAGATCGAGCTCTTGCGATTGCGAACAATCTCAAAATTTCCCCGTCGCCCAGGAATTGGAGTGATCGGCTTGTGACCTTGGACCTGCTTGGTCTGAATCATTGCATGAAACACAGAGACACACGTGACGGAAAAACAAAATTTTGAACTTTCACCCTCCCCTAGTTGTAAACAGCGCAAGTGAGTCACTACGACGGTACGAAGCGATAGACTGCCATCTTAGAGAGAAACTAAATGGCAAGCATTTATCGAAATGTTTTGGAATTTTGCAGCAAAAAAAAAAATTCCAAACAAACATAAAATTCGTTCTCACCTTCACCGATCATCATCAAGGTCATTCAGCTGGTGACCTTATCAATCCACCTACGCGTTAAGAATCCCAGTCGACGATCGTACAAGGTCAAGCCACGATCTCCACAGCTTCCAAATAGCGTCGTATCGTTGGGAAATATTTTCGTTCTTTTTCTCCCTCTCTCTCTCTTTCTCTCTCTCTCTCTCTCTCTCTGTCAATCGGGCACACACACACGCCTACTCTTTCACCTACCTCACCATATGGTAGGGTGTTTTATCCGCTTCGCACCGGAAAACCTTGAACCGTTAAATTGAGGTGAGCGTAATGCGAGGCAGCATAATTTATTGGGGGCATTTGGATTTTTTGTCTTTTCGTAGTCAACATTTGCTAGCTGTCTGCCTGAAGCGTCTCCTATACGTTACGGCCTGTTTCATTGGATATGTGTGTTTTGTGTGTAAGTGGAGTTTGGCTTTGCGCTGGGGACGGCCAAACGGAGAAGCTATAATAAACAAACAAACCCCTCCGGCGGTACGCCAAACGAGGAGGGGAGGGGTAGCAAAAAAAAAAAAAAAAGGGTAACAACTTTTGAGTTTTTGCTGTTTTGTGCTTTGCACCGTGGGAGCTTGGGAAGTTTTCACTTTTATTTGCAACCGACGCAATTTCTGGAGGAAAATCTTACCACTGATTCCTACGCTGCCAGCCAAAAACCCTCACCGCGGTAGCATAAAAATTCCCTCGAGCGAAGTACTTTGATCCCCTGTGCAACACTCGTAAGGTCGTGCCCCTTTAGCACACACGCACGCACACCCACGGAAGCAAAAAAGGCCCGATTTTTCCTGCATGCTTCGTGCTTGCTTCATACCTTCTTATTGTGTCCAGGGGGGTTTTTTTTTTATGGGTTGTCTTCACTGTTCACTCGTTTCGCTATCCCTCTGTAATATTGTTTTACGCAACTACGAAGACAAAAAACAAAATCAACAATAACAACACCAACAACTTTTGGGAAGGGGAAACGAGGGAAAGGTTTGGGCGGGAAAATTCGTGCGGAAAGAAAGTGTCAGTGAAGCAATGTTAAAGCCATGAAACGGGCTAAGCAATGGTGTAAAAACGGATTTTTCTTCCCCACACTCCCTGTCTCTCCCTCCCTCTCACTCTTTCACTTTCTTTCTCTCTCTTCTCCCCTGCCCTCATACTTCATTCTTTGCTTAAAGTCGGTTAGGGTTGATGCTTACTATGCGGGAGTCGTGAACGCTTGCTGTAACACTTTATTGAAGTGTTGTCCGCTGTTTTTCCTTCAAATCTTTATCTCTCTCTCTCTTTCTCTCTCTTTTTATCGGCAGCACCGTTTGCGCGGTCTGTTACGTTGCGATTGGTTTTGCTTGCCCCATCGCACGAAAGTTTTTGCTTCCTTTGCAATTCGTTCTTCTGCATCGCTTGACGGCAAGCTTGGCAGCGAACAACCATCAAGCCCTTGGTTCAATTACTGTGCTTTTTCTTCGCCCGTTTTCATTGTGCACAGAGCACTAGCAGACGCATCTCGCATCGCGTCTTCCCGGTACGGTTTTTATGTCCCTTTTGGCTTCGTTTTTTTTTCAACCGCCACAAATGAATATCCTCTGATATTATTGCACTTGGAGGATGGCACTAAAAGGTTCGGTAGAACTAGCTAGAAGAAAAAAAAAACCTGGACGAGGGACACGGAGAGCGGGACAAATAATTTTCTTTCCCAGCTCATCTTTCCCCTCTAGCTTTGGTTTGCGTTGCTTGAAATGAACCATTCACGCATAACAAAGTGCATTTCAACGAGCAAACAAACGCGTGGAGAATGTTTGCGCTTCGCGTAATCGTTGGAACACAAATGAAACACTGAACGCTAAATAAACGATACACACTTAATCCTCCTAGCGTTTGGGATCGTTTTGTCTTAGCCGCTGCAGATTTACTATTGTAGCTGTTGGTAGAGTAGAAAATGAGAGTGAAAGAAGGTATCAAAAAGCACGGATTTATATTGAAAAACAAAAACGCCAATCAAAAGGAAAAGTAAATGTTCGGGGAAGGACAAAAGAAACGCCGAAACACCACTTGTGGTCTATGCTAATAAAACGTAATTGATGTCTGGTATGTCCATCAGACAAACACCACTTTTCGTGCAAAATTGAAAATGGAACGAGCGAAAGGATAAGTAGCCGGGCAGAGCAGAAACCTTATTTTTCTACAATATTTGCATACTTTTAGGGGTTTGGGTCGTGCTGCTTAATTACCACACTAATGTGTATTTTCCATCGAACGAATTTTATTCTCCATTTTTGCTGCCTATCATTTGCGATCGAAAGAAAGGGGGGTTTTTTTTTTGATCACTAATAAAATAATTTTATGCTTCCAAGTAGTGGCCGAAAATGAGCGAAAGCTTTAGTGAATTACGAGCGAAAACGATTTTCAAATCAATTTTGGAAATCTTTTTCAAAGAAACACCTTGCATACCGACCTGGACGATGCTGGTTGTGGGAGTTTCTCTCTAACCTGAAACATTTCCCCCATGGTTTACATGTGCGCTACACGCTTTTCAATTAGAGGTTTGTCTTTTCTTTCTTCGCTATGTCTTGGGTGTGGTAGCAATGACATTGGACCAGAGTTTGCCAGAGGTTAAGAACCGGATTGAATTTTTTTTTTATCTTCGAGATTATCGTGATTAAATTGTTGTTCCCTCACATTGTGAAGCATGATTGGTTGGGAAGAAAATTTTTGGCATACGGTGCAGATATTGCAGAACAAATGCCAAGATAAACGGATAATGCGTGTTGGATTATTATTTTTAAAGGATGTGGAAAAATGGAAAAATAGCGAGGTTTATTTTAAAAAAAATCAGGCCTTTTAGCAATAGCTACAGTTCAGCCAAGGAGGCAAACTAAATGGCAAGACGAACCCTCTCGGCGTTCAAAGTTCAAAAGAAGCAGAAGGAGATGAAAGAGAAACATGTTGAAGAGATGCCTAAGAGGCACGAGAAGAAGGAGATAACAATGATAATTTGATTCGCTAGACGACAGCTGACAAAACTTCCTATCAACTATCAAATCCTACCAAATCACGACCGTTAAATGAACTGTTAATGCATTTACCATTCTGTTTTTGATGTTTCGATAGAATATGAGAACTGCAGGCCATCTTGACTATGCAGAATCGAGCACTAACCAGTGTACCCCTTGGGTGGAGTAGATTTCCAGTGTTTGCAGTTAATCTAGAGTCGCTAAGCCGGTTTTTATCCGGACCGTCTCTCCCGTAGTGAGGTACTGGCAAGTCTAGTGAGCCATCTGATGGCCGGCGTGACCTTGGAGGTCGTTCAAGTCAATAAGAAGCTGAAGTTAGGCATGTAAATCGTCTTCCTGTGACACGCTTGCAACAGGCAAATTGGTTCTCCTATCACTCATATCTGGCATCTCTTCCGGCAGTTGGCATTTGTGAAGAAAACAACCTCGAAGAAAGAGTCATAATCTACAGACAAAGAAGGAAACAGAGTCACGTTTGTGCAAGTCACAATCTAGGGGGGAGACATCTGTAATCTTCATTTATCGATAGAGGCTTTAAGCTTCTAAAACTACAATCACCTCTCCGCTGGGGGTGCAATTAAAGATCCCTAATCTACTAACACCCCCAGCATGAAATGCTTCTGTTGCTTTGATCCGATAATGCCTCACAAGATACGTCATCCACATTGTTTGCAATAATAATTCTATGATGGATAGAGAAATACTTGAACGTTAAACGTCAAATCGACCCGTCATCCCTATTATGCGTTCAGCTTATCAGTCAGTATGCTAGATCAGAAGTTTATTTAAAAAACTTCAAAATAAATAAACGTTACTCAAGATATTAAGTAGGGCCAATGAAGAAATATCTTTATTTACTCTCTTCCAAAGAATCTTTGAGGCATGCAGGCAGGAATGATGAATCGTAATCGACTTACGAAAAACGAACACTTTCAATTTGATAGAGCTATAATTACAAACAGAACATTGCTTAATGAGTAAAGTTTTTCAAACTAGCATAAACCAAACAATAATTTTGTAGTAAAGCATTTCGCTACACACCTACCGGAGTAGGTCAGTTAGTCCCGGTGTATTTCCCAGACAGCACACTTTCGCGTAGCGTAAAATGTTGTCTTCCCCCGCCTCACTGCTCATTCCCTGCACCTAATTAATGTCACCTTGCCTCTCTTCCACCCTTCTCCGTGGTTACTTCGTTCTGGTCCTGTATCAAACCCGAAAGTAGTGAAGAAAGTCGCCCTTTCGATGCTGCTCGGTTTCGGTGCGTTTGGCCCTGACCCCATCCCAAAAACAACCGAACGAGTTTTGCTTTCGTGAACGCTGGACCTGGACGGCTTGTGCACCACACTCGGTGCTACACCGCTTGCGGGTGCGATGAGCTAGAGAGTGCTATTTTCAGCGCTCCGGTGAGACCCTCAGACATTACGTAAACAAGCAACCATCGCCATCGGCACCAACCCCGTGTTTGGAGGTCGATTTCAACCCGCGCTAAATATTTCACCTCAAACAAATCCATCTGATGCAACCGGGAGGTTTGAGCTGTGCGTTTTTGTGTTCCATTGTAGGCTGATCTTGTTGTGTTGTTTGCGGTTGCTGTATCGCAACAGAGTCTCACATCATACCGGCTACTTGACGACACGTTTGCGTCACGTACAGTCCAACGGTGCGTTGCAAACTTTCAATCGAGGCTGATTGTTGCAGCGACATTATCGCCATGCCATGCCGTGACGGATATTGCGTTCGGTGCTCTAGTATCTGGCTTTTCCCCCGATTGCTATTGATTTACAATTTTAATCCAATAGTTACCATGACTAGCGCAAACCGCTGCGGGTCAAGGTTATGTCGGAGATGTGGGAAAGCTAAACCACGTTCCCTTTTTCTTTTTATTGGACGATTTATTGAACCACGAAACTGAGCAGCGAGGGTCCCAAACCCTCACAATCTTAGATTAATTGCTGCTAGGGCGAAATAGTACATTCCAGAGAAAATATGCTCCAGCAAAGCGGTGCACGTGAAGAGCGAATGTTGCGTTGTTTCGAATCTGCTTCATATTTATGCTCATCGTTTTCGTCTTCCCTACTCTTCCCTTGGCTTTAGAAGACATAGAAGCCCCAAGAAGCCTTACAGAGAACGGGAGCATCCTTGTGCTCCGTACACTCTCACCAGTTCCGACGATTTTGGACCGTTCCTTCGGTTCCGACGACTCCGACAATTCCGAGCAGTTCCGACGATTCCCATGATTTTGCTGCACCCTGCCAGGTTCAAATGCGTAATTTATGTTATCGATGATCGTTACATTAAACAAAAAAAAAAAACCTTCCAAGATAGATTAGATTATGAACGCATTTTGATGAATCACCCAGTTACGGTGATTGTAGATTATGAGCAAAACACTACTTAATCACACACATTAAACACACTTCATTTTACGGCATGCGCTGTAAAGATACGAAAATATATGATGATACGGTGGTTGTAAACCATCGCATCTTACGAATGTCATTAGCAAAGATTTGTATCTTTATTGCCGCTGATTGTTTTATGGTTGCGCTGTAAAGGTTGCGCGATTATCGATGCAAAGTAACAACTTGATAGGCATTACACGGGTACGATAAGTTAAATCAGCTTGTAGAAAGTTCCGTTTACACTGAACTATAAAAGCATACTCATTACGGTGGACGAATTTCATAGTGTCAGTGCGGTAGTAAACACGTAACGCGTTTCACGAATATTGTTAGATTTGGCAGCAACTCCTTCAAAATGGTGCTTCTTGAAGGGCAATGGAAATCGTTCATCTTCAACCTTCTTCTGTTTGTGGTGGTTATGATTGTGGGCAGCTATGAAACGTCTGCCGCGATTGATGACTGTCCACTGCCCCGGTGCGTTACGTACGCCGAAATCAACACATACTGGGCAGATCCGAATCCGGCATTCTTCCTACAGTGTCGCCCCCAGCCGAACGGTACCTGGGCACCGCAACGGATGGCGTGTGGGCCTGGTACGTTGTTCAGCTTCAAGCATCAGGTGTGCGTGCTGGAAGGCAACTGGAACGCGACATCTAACTGCACCGAGATACCTCCAGCATCCGAGTGTGGTGCGCCAAGCTGTGAGACGTACGATGAGATCAATACGCTGTGGGTGCATCCGCAGCGGGAAAAGTTTTATCAGTGTCGGCCTGCAAAGAGCGGAAAATGGGAACCGCAGGAGATGCTTTGTAGCGTTGGTACAGTGTTCAGCTTTTTCCACCAGGTGTGTGATTACGTATCGAAGTGGAAAGAACCATGCTGGCGTCCGTAGAACAATGGTAGAGGAAGAAGAGAGAGAGAGAGATGGAGGGAGAGAGAGAGAAAGAAAGAGAGAAATCTTTGTATGTTTAAAATATAATTTTTCAAAAAGAAAAAAATGAGATTTTGTAAGGTTTCTTCTCACGATCGAAATCTATGCTATGCACAAAACTCTGCCTTTTTATGACGGAACAAGACGCATCGAAATGACGGAGCTCAGCCCGATGTAAGGTTTCCTTTCACGGTCCGAAGAAGAAAATGTTTTCAAACCAATGTGAATTGTATGTCTTTCCCTGCAACGATCAAGCGCACACCCATTGACCCAGCGCAAGCAACTAATGCACGAGAAATTGGCCTGTCAATTTTTGCGCAACCTCCAGGCAACAAAACGCTTGTCGTGTAGCGCGTGAATGAGCACTATATATTACGGTTAACCCAATGGGTGAGCGGGTTGTGCTTTACTCTATAGCTGCCCGCTAGTGATAAACTACTGGGCGCCTCCATCACTGGGCGCCTCCATCACTGGGCGCCTCCATCACTGGGCGCCTCCATCACTGGGCGTCTCCATCACTGCTGCAGTGTCGTAAAAAACAAAAGATACACCAGAGGTGTTGTTAATGTAAAACGAAAAAAAAAAAAGAAACAGGAAAGCGAATTTGCGAAAAGAAACAAAATCGTAGCGTAACGATACGGGCAGCTGCTATGAATAAAATGTTAGAAGGTATAAATAATATCTTCGTTGAATAGGTTTGAATGCTCCAACGAAAGGTGCAAACGGATGAAGTTACACACGGAATACGACGAACAAGAGAGGAAGGGAGGAATGGGGGTTAGAGACGGTGTGCACGGTACGGAGTGGAAACATTGCTTTGGCCTTGTGAACGCAGTGTTGTCGGTGTGTCGTTTCTCGAGAAAAACGGGACGTCCGTACACGGGTTTTCGAACTGTTGGCGGTTTGCTGTTGCATTGCAAGTATGGATGAGATTTTGCTTCAATTGCACACGGTTTCATTTTAACCATGTCTGTCTGTGTGTGTGTGTGTGTGTGTGTGTGTGAGAGAGAGATAGAGTTAGACGGGGTTGCATACCCTTTCCCCTTTAGTGGTTGGTTACTAGCGCGTGTCCGTGACGCTAAATGGTGCTCTTGTATGGTGCGCTGAATGCAGAGTGAAAGGGCCGTGGTGTGGCCGGGTTGAAAAGAGGTTAGAGAAAAATTAAAACACAAAAAAAAAGTAAACCAGGGCAAGAAAGTGCATCCCACCCGCGGTGCGTTTTGTTTTTCACCGTCTTAGCACGTTTCGGCGAATATCAGCAGCGTAATAAAATATAGCCGAGAGCACCTTGGCTGCAGGGGAGCAAATGATTTCTATTATGAATTTTATTTCTGCCGATTTGGCATCGGTTCAGATGTTTGCGGCTACGAACCGTACTACGCCCCATCCACCGTGCACCTTTCTTTTTCTGCAGGCGGCGCGCGTGGACGGGAAGCAATGTGAGCGTATGTGTCCGCTACAAACCATTCCACCCGTTCGAGACGTTTTTCTTGAAAAATCGCTGGCAAGCTGGGGTTTAAGTTAGCTGGCGCAGTTAGCCCCATCCACCGGTCCATCGTCGTCCAGAAGAAACGCACACACACACACACAAACAAACTCACTCGCGGACAATCACATCGGTGGTGAATGTGGTAGGGAGCGGTAGCGGGATAGCTGGTGTGGTAGCATCAGAACAGCCATGGCTGCCACCTTTCTTCGCTGGGGCGTGATCAAATCACGATCAGTATTACGATAGAATCGTTCCAAGCAGGGTGCAAAATTTTACCCCTCCCTGACAGATCCGTTCGGTTGTTGTGTGGGACTGGTTCCGTTTTTGTTTTGTTTTGTTTTTGCTGATCAGTGTACGAGCATCACCTTTACGATTCCACACCCGCAGTGAGTGGAAAAGCAGCTTATGCTGAGTAGCAGATATTGAAGAGACCTTTACATCAGGTGTGTGATCGCGGTTGACGACGGATCATCTTGCTTTTGCTGAAGTGTGATTGTTACTGTTTAGTGCGTAGCTTTAGCAAAGAGAGAACTCTTTATTCGGTGTGCCGTTTAGGGTTTGCAAGGTTATCTGGTTACGGTAGGTAAAATGTTGGTAAAGCTCCATTGATATCTTGGAGTTGATGAATTCTGGCAGTGGCATACTGTGACAGTCAAGTGTAGTAGTCCAGGTAACTTCCATTTGTCCTTTGGTAAACCTTTAAGACTAATTGGAGGTAAACGTCTGGAGTGTATGTGCAAGCGTAGTGTCTTTAGTCAAGCCGATGCCATACTTCTAGGTCAACTATCAACCCTCATCGGCGAAACTCTCGGTGGACAGCTTCACCTTACGAAGTGCCCTTGCCTAAAAACGTTCACAAATCTTATCAGAAGCAGACGATACGTCTGCTTCTTGGTGACGTGTTTTAAGACATAGACACACGCAAGTCCTACTACCATCAATCTACCGATCCAAACACCCTGCGTGATGCATACTCACGGATTCAATGAAAATCTCGTACCCTATGCACACTTTCCTACACCGAGCGGGTTGGAATGTTGGACGTCCCTGGACAAAGCGTCCAAAAATAGTTGCTCGATGTTTGATTCCGTTTGCGAGGCAAGCACCAAAAACCCCACCCATCCCCCACCCATCATTGCATCGCCTACCCTACATTCGCAACCGAAATCCAACAAAAACTGTGCCCAGCAGTGCCAGCCAACGTTTGATTCGTAGTAACTGGGCGTGCGCAAAATGCTGTAATTTGTGCGCACCGCTAGTCACCTGTGCGGTATTTTGCATCACCGTTTTTCAGCGGCAGCAGCTAGGGCTGGGTTAGTTGGAAGGGTGGAAGAAGGTTAGTTGCCACATTAAAGTGGTTTGCGTTTCCTTTGTGTCTCGCGCGATAAGAGCGTGAGGCAACATTTAATGACACTAATTAGCTTCAAGCCAAGGTAGATTTGCATACAAAGAGGACTGTCAATATGGATGAGCTGGCTTGTTTGCAGTGCTTGCGATTTATTGCCAAGAGAGCACAAGGATGGCTCGAAGTCTCACCGACTTTGCTCAACTGGAAAATCGCGCAGAACGATCGTCGTTTGCTGCAGCGATTCTCAGCTTACATCACACTCACACACGGGGTTATGATTTATTACGCGCACAAACACACACACACACGCAAATAAATTTTTAAATTTGGAACCATGATGTCATCACCCCATCACACCACACTTCTGTCAGCTTTTGCCAACGGGAGGCAAACGAAATACCTTACTCGATCGCCAAGACAATCACGGAGATGGTGCCAACAGGAAGGATTGAAGTAAATCGATGCTCTTGCGTACCAGGCTTGTCTACCTGCCAGACCTCCACCTCCTCCTCCCGCTCCCCCCTCCTTTCATTGGAGAGAACGTTTCCAAATGGGCAGTAGCGCGCTGTCCGTACTGCACAGATATAAATATATCTCCTGCCGGCCGCACACCACACTATTCCACGGCCATTTTTAATGAAGCTGCCGTGGATGAAATGGGGGGGGGGGAGCGAGGGGGGAATGTTCGAGTGTTCCACGCCGTCGGTTAGGGTTTGGAAAGGATCGGATCGCTCGCTGACAGACGCTTATTCCCCTTCCATGTTTACCATAACCTTGGATCGAAACTCGCGCACACACACACACACACAGAGACTTGTGAGAGAATCCTGACCAGAGAAACAAGTTGGAGGGAAAGGCAGTAGAGAGGGCGTGTTTTTTGTAGGGTGCAGTGTTGATTTGGGATTGGAATGTGGGTGGGTGGTAGTTTTTGTGCATGTGTGTGTGCGCGCGCGTGTGTGTTGGGGGTCAGTTTGGTGCCTTGGTCGGATGATGGCGATCGACCGGTGCACTAGTTGGCAGTGAACGCTCCGGCGATAACGATCGTATCCTTCGACAGAACGGCTTAAGCTTTGCTGAAGTAGGTTTACTGAGTGAGTTTTGCGTACACACTCGTGCGCACACACACGCACACTCACTTACACAAGGTATCAATCAATCAATCCATTACGAGCAACATCGAACTTCAAACCTTCGGCACCACGGAACGAGCGCAGTGATTCGTTTTTCGGAGAAGAATTTTTGGCAGCATTTTTGGAGTCAAAAGTTCAACCTAGTGCGCGATTAAGGGCTTTGCTGACGCACAGGTAGCAGGTGTGAAAGGATATTAACAGTGGACTCGTTTGATTCGTTTTTTTTTTTGTGTGGATTGTGGCTGCAAATGCAAGAGCTTTGAGTGAATTCTGGATCTCAACCAGTGAAACCAGTGCGGGTCAACTACAATCATAATGTGTTTTTCTCCCTCGTTCCTGTAGGAAAAACGCGACACAAAAAAAAAAAACCGTAACCTCGGTCGAGTAGCCCAATATGGTCCGAACCGGACCGGACCTTTACATTCCCATTCTTTGGCGCATGTTAACCATGGATCACGATCTCCCTCGTACGTCTCGCTTTTTTTGGATGTGGCGTTTTATTTTTAGCCCGGACACTCTGTGCCCGGAATGCCGGAGTTTTCATTTTGCCCTCTCCTGCTGTGTAGGTGGACCATATCCCCCTCACGCTCACTCTCCTTCTGCAAACCCTGTCCTACACTTGTGCTTTTATCCTCAGACGAGGGACGTTTAGTAGCATTTCAAAACTGAATCTAGCATAGCTAGGCTAGGGGGTGGGCGCTGTTCTGCTCTTTCTCGTTTTTTCTGTGATATTTCATCGCCGGAGTGAGTCTTGTGTGTGTGTGTGTGCGGTACGGGAGAGTAACTTTTCAAATGTAGCTAAACGAATAGTGGTGCGAAATATTCTTTAATCGTAAGCGATTGCTCAGTGCGGGAGCATTACTCATCATAAGCTCATAATTCCACAGCCAAGCCAGCTTGAGGGCCACTTGTTGTTCACCACACACACACACCTACCGGTTGTACTAGATAGACAATAACGAATGGTACCCTTTGCTAGAACAGCCACTCTAAAAGGGCTTTTGTATCCGCCCTCTTTCGGGTTGTAATTGAGGTAGCAAAGGCGGCGGTTAAGCAGCAATGGGTGTTTGATTTTTTTTTGTTTTTCGTTCACACCTCGATTTCCTTTGGATACCTAATTTTGAATCAGTCTCGTGGCGTTGAGGTGTTTTAAAATAATGAACCAACGCCCGTTTATTCTGCATTATGAGGAGCAGCTTTTAGTTTCGCAAGTCCTCCACCCACGGTAGAGAGGCAAAACTCTCTCAACTCGTGGCTGAAGCCATCATGAACGTGTCAATTGCAGTGCTGATGCTTTTTTAAACACCGCACTCGGACCGAACCCTAAGCACGGCGCTCTGTGTGTGAGATTCTGCTCACGTGGTCCGCCACCTTCAGCACCGTACTGCCCCGTCTTTCAAGAACGCACTTGGTCGGTCGGAAGCTGGCAAACTATTGCAACACACGGCAACCATTGTCGTTGCTGCTGATTGCAATGGAAGAAACCCAAGAAAACGCTTTGCACCATCGAGCCAAGAAGCGACTAGCTCTAGCAGTGGTGCTGGCAGCATGCTCTGTCGAGTGGTGGTTGAAAAATAATTTAATGGAGCCCACTTCAATGGGTCGAAGTCACTCATCGCCACCGGAAGACGTAACCGGTGGAAATAAATGCTGTTTGAAGCTCATTTGAACGTGTGACCGTGTAATCAATTACACATCAAAACCATTCTGTGCCAAACGTGATATCTTCGCTTGGGATGGTTTCGCGTGCTTGTGTACGTCCCCAGCAAACACGCTTACTGCGAAGCGTACATCGTACAACATGCGATTGCATAGCTTAAGGCGCTCGAACCAGATTCACCCATGTTCGGTTTGTAACGGCCGATTTTTTCCCGCATTCGGCTATCGATGCGTTTGATGCTCGCACGGAAAAACTGATTGAGTGCATTGGTGCGTATTTTATTTCATGCTGTGGTATTTTTGCATTTGCGTAGAAAAAAAGAACACAAACTTCGATGGAAAGTAGCCAGAAAAAAATGGAACAATATTTGTGCAAGGCTAGCACTAGCGAGCATGCCACCGTGAACCGTTTCCCTGTCCGGGCAGTGATTGATTGATGATGCGTGCCAGACCACAGTGGCACAAAACATTCCTTATTGGTCGCTTTGTGATGCTCCCCCGCTCAACCATTCCACCATTTATTTTTTAAAAGCCACCGTAAAGACATACTTAATAGCGAAAACAGCACAAAAATAGGTTCATTTTGGCTCTCTATTAAGATAAAGAGCACGAGCAGAGGGATGCAGCTTGTGCGTGTGTGTTTATATGTGTATCATTAATCTCTGCCCACTCGCGCTTAGATTGTGAAAACGTGACCGAAAGGCCTGATGACCGGTCAGCAGTCGACGCGCGGGCCAAGTTAATTCGTTAATCAAATACCTGCCAGCTGCCGACGCGAATCATTTCTGTTTTTATTCGTTTGCTTTCGGTAACGAGCGTGCAGCGGGGAGCGATTTGTCACAGCAATTAAACCACTGGCACTGCAGCAACAAGTTGCAATGCGAGGGGCCGGGCTTTGTTTTGCCGTTGAGTGTTTGGAAGCGGAAAATTAATTCGATTCACCCTGCGCATAAAACGTCCCGAACTAGCTTTTGACCTGGGAAATTTTTGTTTAAACATTTAATTGTTTTCACAGAGTGCGGCTGAAGGGTGTGCAAACATTAGGAGAAGGCGATGGAGAAAAAAACTTCCATTTCACAAATACATTTTAAATTAACCTCTTTAATAGACTATTGTCGCCAAGCACCTAGCGCACCTGTTTGTTTTATTTATTGTGATTGGATTTTTAAATTAATTTTCTTCTCTGTTTTTCTCATTCTCCTTTTTTTTTCAGCGAACGAAACACTCGACTAGAACAAATTTTCAAAATGTTCAAGAACCATCTTGCTATGATTGGCATGAATGAGACGCCAAACAAAAAGGCCAAGTTTTGGCAGTCATACATCAGATCCTTGAAGGGTAAGTGAGCAATATATAAACGCTAAACTTTCCTCAGCCAAAAACAAACAAAAAAGTCCTCCCCAAAAATATCTTCTAAAGTATGCAACCCGCATTGCTGCTCGGTCTAAGAAACCTCGTACCCGTGATACATTAACGTGTGGCCGTAACGTCTCGTTAACAGGATCCGATGATATTCGTGCACACGACACACCGGCCTACCGGCGACCGATCCTGCTGTTCGACGAACCGGACACCGCTGTCGGTCGCATCAACTCGCCCGGCTACCACTACTTGCCGGTTCACCGGGAAACCTACGGCTACTCGCCCAGGCCAATCTACGACCATCACTACACGCGTTCGCAGAGAGCACGTAAGTCAAACATATTACCATTTTTTCCCAACCGGGCAGCACACCCGGGGAAGCTTCCGGCCGTGCAGCGGGCTAGAGGAATCATTTTCCGAGTTCCGATTAATATGCAAATCGCTGGACAAGCTACCTGGAGAATGGAGAGGGAGGGTGGCAGGGATAGCGTCGCTAATTACTATTCTACTAAATATTTATATTTGTTCGTTGCAAACGGACCGTTTCCGAACTACGTAAAATTAAGTCATTTTGCGTTCCTTGTTACCGTTTCGGTTAGTGGCTGCAATGAAATTGGTTTTCGAATCGTACACGGCCAAAGATAAAGCAACAAGTGCTGACGGTGCGGGCGTACAACTTGATAGGGTACGGCGCAATCTAAACATCAGCTTTACGACACACCAGTGCGCTCCGGCATGCCTTGATGGCGGTGCGCCTGCTAATATGCAATATTTCGGTGCCTAATAAACAAACAGAATTTTGCTTTCCTTTTGCATAGTTTAGGCAAAACTTTTAAAATTAAATTTTAATAAGTTTTTGAAGCAACATTTTATGACCATGAATAGAAGGCTCTCTCTCTCTCTTCTCGCTCTTCTCTTTCTTTCTCATTCTCTATCTGTGAGTAGTAAACTAAAATTTCGTAAAAATATTCCAGAAAAGCACTTAATACGGGAACCACACATCAATATTTATTTTGGGAAGTAAACTTTACCTAATAGATTCTAATCATGTTGCAGCGAGTTAAAAACCAGGTATAAATCATATCGTTCAAGGACGTTATTATTTTTTTTCTTACTTATAAAATTTCTCTTTTTTGCCACCATTAAAAAATTCTACAAACACAAGTTAAAAATGTTCTTCTCGGATCATACGATTGTTTAAAATTCGTTCAAAAACATAAATATTTAAACAGTCTAAGCTTCTTATCGTTTATCTCCTTAGTTTCTAACAGCTAGACGACGAATCGGCACACTTTTCTCGGAATAACAGTACATAAAACACTGGAGGTACGCCCCAGATGTCCCTAGCCGATGAGTGACTTTCGATGTATCGCTTCATTTTGTGTTCTCTTCTTTGATGCAAACATGTCGATTAAGTTTGTACCATTTCTCGTTGACCTATTCGATTACGCCCCAAATGTAGGAGCAAATTTGTCAGAGCAGTAAAAAAGTTTGTGTAAAAGCGACGTGTTTATTCCTTCCGATTACGGCCAATTAAACAACACATCGAATCGAATCATTTTGAATAATGTGATATTCCCAGAACATTAGAACAGTCGCTAAATACCACGCTCGAGAATGGAGAGGCAAACATGTTGACCTAAATATTAATGATTGCATACCTTCGGGCGTTACTTACGCAATGCGACCCATTGAGTGGGTATTGTACGCGCGCCAGCATAATTCCATTGTTAACAATTTTGCATAATATTTCGCCGTATGCTGATTAGTGAAATTTCGCCCAGATTTATCGGGCTGCAATCGGTGCGGTGATGTAATTACACACCACCGCCAGCACTCGATCGATCAACGCGGCACGCGGCAGGTGCACAATGTGCCAAATAATCGCTCACCCACCCCGCCCCACCTGAAACGGGGTGTTAAAATTTATTGCGACCAATAATAAACGGTCGAAAAATTGTAGCCAGTACCGGTGCGACAGCAAAAACCAACCGAAAAACACAACTAAGCCCGCTAGATTCCGCTCGGCAGTGCATTATAATTTTACTCATTATGATTCAATTTATTTACCTATTTGCAGCAAGCGTAAACAGACTGGCCGATGCCGAGAAAGCCTGGGCTGACCATTTGGAGCGGATGCGGGAAATTGACCGCAGGTAAGCGAATGTTCAATTGCATAAAATGTCGCCTCCCCTCCATCTCTTCCCCCCCCCCCCTCCTAGCGCATGCTACATGATCCGATTTTACGTGTCATCCACGCCGGATATTGAAAATCAGCATGAAAAATGACGACGATTCGTTTACATCGCGAAGCTTTTGCCACGAGTGTAGTCCACAAACGCTAGGAGCTTTTATGAGCTTAATAAATGGCCCGCTCCTAAACGATACTCTTACACCCACTCGATGATTTGCCTTCGATTGTGATAATCGTGCTAGCAAAAATTATCTTCATTAGCTTATTTGTTACATTTACAACAAAGCTATGATTAAGATTGGCACAGCGAGTACGAGACGAGTGCCCCCAAGTGCCCCAAGCACAAAAAGACGGATGTATTTCTCGTCCATGCTCGCATTCGCACGCGCACTTCCTATCGCTCACCATCGTATCTTTTGCAGTACATTGTAGAAGAGAGGAAGCAACACAGCAAACAAACAAAACGAACGAAAGAAAAATGGGGAAAAAAAGACCCTCCCAAGGCAAGGCTCGACGGCGAGTGGGGATAATTTAATTCAATTCAACCCACGCCATAATCCAAACCATCATGATAGCGCATCCACCGCGCCTGGACGTCGAGCAAAGTCGCCAAACAGGCACAGGAAGTGGGAAAAAAGCCACAGCCGTGGCAAAAATTCCAAAACCATCACACGGGTTTTTTGTTGTTGCGGGGGCTTCAACCACTTTGCGAAAAACTCCATCCCTGGCAACTTTCCCCTCGCCGGGGGGGAGGGGGGGGTGAAATAGGAAGCGAACCGAAAGAGGAAAGAAGGCTGAGACAAATCTCGCACTTCTTCTTCAGCCCACGCAGCGTGCCCCGGCCGGCGATAGTTTTTACGCACCGCGCGTGGTGTTCTCGAAACAGACGGATGAAAATGCAAAGTTTGAGACGAAATTGTGCGCGGGGTGGTACAAGAGGAAAAGGAGGAAGGGACGCAAAGCATTATAATACAGTTCAGCTGCCTCTCACCACGCGCTTAAAGTGTAAATTGTGCCGACATGAAGTTGAAAGAGACTTTTCCCGATGGTTTCTAGTTGTTGTACCCGTTAGGGGCGGGGGGCACAAATTTTTGCTCGAAAAAATGACCGTTGAAATATGGAGGAACTGTGTCGGTGTTGCCTCCTGGGAGTGCAATGATACACACTGGAAAAGGTATTGGTATTGGCTGTGAGTTTCACCAAACGATTAGATCACTGTGAGCAGTGCTTGGTGAGAACAGTGGTCATAAAATAGTGAAGGTTCCTTGTTTGCAGCCTTCTGCAGCGTGAACGTTTAATGGGTGATAATGAGCTCACAATTAGAGTTTCGTTTGAATGATGGATTCGGTTCAAATTTGACGACGACTCTCTTAGGTAAGCTCAAGAGAAAGTTGGAAAGAGGAATGTTTTTGACCCCTACAATTACGCTCCATGAGTTGTTCGGTGGTCTTCCCACCGTGCGGCGTATGAAGCTCGCCAGGATCCGGTGAGTTGAGATCATGTCATGAGAATGATTCCAGACGACCCAACAGAGGAGGTGTGGTAGGCCCAAGCTTAGCTGGAGTGAAGGATGAGATTGATGCGTCCGTCAGAAGGGGTCCGAATGTAGGATTTCCATATTAAAAAATTGTCATTTTTGAGCGCTTGACTCAAGCACTCGAGTTTGGCAAGGTAGACATCTTGTCTGCTTGTCAGATTTTCGCTAGACACCTTGGCAGATAACAGTTAAAAATGTCTCTTTTCCTACTGATGTTTTCTTTGTAATTCTCCTTAATTTATGGATTTAATTTTGTCCTTCAAGCAAATTATTTTTTACCTATGATCACTGTGCAAGCGCTATCTGGCAGTGTACTCCCTATGGCATTACCCGCAGGGCTCATTTTACAAAAAAATATCCTCATCCTCACGTCGCGTCTGTGTGAAAGTTTTAGCCGCTTACCGGAAAGAAGAAAATACAAGTTTAAATGAAGCTCCAATGAACAAACCAGTGACGAGCAGCGGCAACTGTTGTCACTTCCTAGTGGCCTTATCCTATTTAGTCGTCAAATGCGAATAGAAGTTACACGCGCGGTAGCTTTGGTAGGCTTTATGGTCCCACCGACCGGGTAAATTAAAAAGCTGAAGCAAAACTTCCTGGACACTCGGCTCGGCTACTGCCGAAGTTGATGCAATTGAACTGGAACGACTAACGCAAAAAAAGTCAACCAATGGTCGTACACGTAAAAAAGAAGACACACACACACACCCACCCACCCAAGCACACCATTTAATAACGAATAGCGCAGCTTAACTATTTTATATCTGTTTTTTATTGCTTTTCTGGCGGCCGATGTTCGGCGTTTACTTTTCCCTGCCTTTTTTTTTATGATGTGCCGTTTTCCTCTTCGCAGATACCCATCGCGCTACGGACTGTACCTCAAGGACAAACCAAGCCAGGTAGTGTTTCCGCAGGAGATGGAGTACGAACCGGAGACCAAGCCGCTCTACTCGACGCTGCACTAAGCGGGAAGCGACACAACACTTAAAAAGCTTACTGAACTCTCCTTCTACTGTTATCATCCGGCCGATTTCCATTTTTCACTCCACTCATAAGACTATCAACAGTCAATCAAATATCAATATTACCGTTCTTCTACCCCGACAAAAAAAAACCCACACAAACACGCGCGCGCACGCAGATACGCGAAAAAAGCCGACCTCAGGACCCACCTGCACGTGTAAGAATATGTATGGCAGGCCTGTGTATGCCGCGAAAGATGTTGAGTACGGTGAATTGGGTGCCTTCCCATGTATCAGCGAGTGGATAGCGCATCAGAGGCGCTGTTGCTAAATTAAACAAACAAGGGTTGAAGTTACTCCTTGCAAAGTAACAGCCATCGCCCTCCTCCTCTTTTCAGAAAAAAAGCAAAGAGTACCCCTACTCAACAACAGGACAGAACCTATTTAAGCCTCAATCATGCGTAATCACTAACAGTAATGCTGATAATGGAAAGAGGAAGGACGCAACGGTATTGTGTATTACTTACACTGTTTTTCTTTCGCATAAAAGGTTTCTGAATTTTTCCCATCTAGAAAAAAAACATGATAAAAAACCCAAAAAAAAGTGTATGAATAAACTAAATGTTAAAGCGTGTAGAAGCATCTTGCCAAACAAAAAAAAAAAACGGTCGTAGAGAAAATACAGAGAAAAAGAACAGTATCAGAATTGAAGGTATTATTATAAACAGGTTGAATTGAGGGAAGCAGATATAACAGGGTAGATCAGACATTTTCACTTACATACACTACACAGACACGTTTATCTACTGACACAAACACACAGACCGTTCAAGATGGGCTCCGAGTGTTGAGGGTTGATCGGGTCGAGTGCTCACCACCACATGCCAGTGCTAACGATACATTACTAATGTCAATTGATCATCCAAATACTTAACACCAACACGCTGCTAAACAGGTAGCAACGAGCGAGAGAGAGAGAGAGAGAGAGAGAGAGAGAGAGAGAGAAAGCGAAAGCGAAAAGCAATGTGAATGTAGTTACTATTTCGAATATTAGCAAATGTTTTCCTAACTCTACCCATTACACCCACATTACGATGTAAACAAATGCAACAAACCGCCCCTCACCCCGGTATCGTCCCGTTTCGTTCCCAGCCGAGATCCGTGAATCTCGCCGCATCCGGACCTAAGCCCGGGAAACTGGTCCGGTGTGACGGCCCACCCTCTCAGAGGTAGAGTAAGAAGGCTCGTGTTGGGATTGTTTTGGAACGATACGAATCTGTATGTATGTTTGTGTGCGTGTGTATGTGGAGTGTGCGTATGTGCACGTGTGTGTGTGTGTATGTGTGTGTAAGGCTTTAGCGCAAATGGAAGAATTATATGATACGCGATTCATCAACCAAGGGAGAAAATAAAGTAAACAAAGTAGAGAAAAATTCGAAAACAAATCAACAGAAGATAAAAAAAAAAACACCCGCAACAATGACACACCAGACGTACTAGGTGATGGGCGGTGGAATATGGGAGTGGAGTAAAGGCGGCTATGTGGTGGTGGGTCTTGGAAGATACCTTGCAATAACAATTGTGAGATAAAATTATATGAAAAAAAAAAACACAAAAACACGGAACGATGGATTTCAAATAAAATGGATCTGAAACTGAACCAAACAAAAAAAAAATAGAAGAAAACAAACTAAACCAGCAAAAAAAACAACAACAAACAACTCAAATTGAAAACTTTATTAGCTCTGTGGATCCGGGATCTGCGGGAAACGATCTTTCTCCCACGAATATTCTTCTTCCAGCCCCTTCTTGCACACAGCTCCACACCATCATCCGCCGTCATTAATTATCCGCTGAAAATTTTCAATCAATTGTTTGCGCACCCGCTGTCAAACTTGCCCTTTTTGTGGCAACCGTAATTGAACCATCCACCGAGCGATGGACTCATTAAAATAGGACAGCGAATGAAACTTCGCCCCTGGAACTACGGACAGAGGCGTGAGCCAGTTGTTTCGGATGCTGCTTTATCCGTTCGGCCGCCAGTGGTCCGATTTGCGGTTGTAACGGATGCGGATAAAAACCTTGCAAACCATGGCGCACTACCAACGCTGCACAGTAGACAGGTTTCGAAGAAATCCTGGCAGAATATTATGTTTCGTTAAGCCATGTGTTTTGAAAACGTTGATATAGATAATTCCTCTAAAACCTTTTTTTATTAATATTGATATAGATGTTTTAAAAAACGCTTCTGAAATTTAATTTCAGCCACGATTTCTTTGAAGTAAAAAGTGGTGTTTTACTTCAAATTGAAATTTAATTAATTGCAGATTTAATTGCAGATTGAATAATAAACATCAATTAAACGCAAACACGAATAAAAAATAATAATAAAAAAACCAAAATAATGGAGGCGCCTAGTACTCATGGAGACGTCTAGTAGCTTATTTGCCTCGCTCAGCAGAACATTGCATGCTTTTAGTATCCTTTAGTGCAGCATTGAATGGGAAAATGCTTGAAGTGTGTGGAATTGTATCCAAAACAAACACCCAACGTGGGATGTGACAGGTTGGGCAGCTTAGTGTTTCAATTTTCGGTTTTCTCTTTCTCCTTCTCATTTTTAACCGTCCAATACGCCACGAATTTGCCATAAAAATTGTGGAAGAAAATTGCGATGCCGGGGGAGCATTTACACCAGTCTTGTAAGGAACGTAGCTTTTTACGGTAAAACGGTGTAACAAAAAGGGACCAACGAGAACAGCTTGAACCCACCCCTGGCCTGCGATTGCAGCAGAAGTGTATGTGTGGTCGATCAAAGTCGTTCGTTCACCACCTGCAAAACCTGTAAATTATTCCAAGCCATCGCACTATATCCGCACGGCCCAACCTCCCGACCGCTACCACCCATTCCAAGACGCCAATCAGATGTGCGTACGGGTGTGAAATTTGAAGTTTTTCGGTACGGCTGCGCTTTTCATCCCGGCATTCTGCTTTATTGAGCAGAACAACCCTCGCATTCTCCAGCATTCGTGATGGGATGAAAGTGGATAGTGTGCTCTTCTTTTTTGATCCTCGTTTGGTTAGTGTTGCCTTTGCACAGCGCGATTATTTAATCACATAATTATTGCGGTACAGCTAACGCCAGCATGCTTTCCGTGGAAAGCTTGCGGTTTTGGAAATTGATTAGATTGCTTCACAAGAAAACCCATTATGACGGTGCAGCTGACGGTGATGGCCGACGTGAAACGATATCCTTTGTCCCGCTCTCATTTGCGACAATCTTGTTTTTCTATTTGATGGGACGCTACGAAAAGTTGAGTGTAAGATGGGTTCGCTTTTGAATGAACTCATTCAACCTCGGTCCCGGGGCTCAGAGTGTACTCGTGTGGAAAGCTGGCTTGACCACAGCAAATGGTGAAAGTTGAAATCAAAAATCATTCCCAGAACGGTGGGCCTGCCGACCGGAGTGCACCACTGGAGTGCCACTTGAAGATTCCGTTTGATTAGGAGCCACAAGATGGAAGGTAAACAGCAGTCAGAAGACAACAAAACAAACAGATCAGTGCTAGCGTACGTCGTCCATCGCTGCTCGTACGTTAAAGCGTGACCGGCAGAACGTCAATCAAACCCGAACGCCGCTCAACCGTTCGCCATCGCACTGTACTCGGATAGTGGTTGGCCAGGCCTTTCGGTCGCCTGTTGTATTACATTATTATCTTTCGTTTTTGGATTTTCTGTTTCGGAAGAAAACAACACCAAAAAACCCAGCTGTTTTTCGCTTGACGTTCGCTCGGTGCCGTGACCAGGATACGCAAGGGCGGTTTTGCGGCGGCGATGAGAAAGATTAGTGCTGTCGGTGTGTACTATATACTGTCCACACAGACACCACTAACACGCTGCTGCTGAACCTTATTCCCCTTCCCCACCCTTCCTTCCTCTTGCAGCAACCGTCGTCACGTTTCTTCTGTTCGTTCGCAGGGCTTACTTCCGTATCTGATGAGTTAAGTGGTTTGGAGCTAAATTTGGGGCTAAACACATTTCGCCTACTATGCCACATCCGTTCGATAAACTTCTTCTCACGGGCGGAAAAATGGGGGAAAATCGTCTCGCTAAAACAACTGCACTAAGTACTGGGTGGTTTCGTCACCATGGACGCCAAATGAAGTCGAATATGGCGGCACAAGTAAGACACCGCTAAGGAAAAAAGAGAGAGCTGAAAGCTAAAAAGAAAAACAACGAAAAATCGGAAGAAATGATATAAATCTGAAACTCTAAATTAGAATTGGAAATCCGTCTCCCCCTTTTTCAGGCAACACCCCCCCCCCCCCCCCCCTCCTCCATCACGCAACCTCCAACAGGGACATTCATCAAGAAAAATGAAAGCAAAGAAATGAAAACGAAGCACAACTGAAAGAATGTTGGCCGTCGGGTGCGTTCTTCCGGTTATCAAGCCTCCAAACCGAATTCAATGCCAGAAGGACCAACAACAAAAAATCTGTAACAATTTCTCTTTTCAATAACATGGGAATGGGGGCGAGGAAAATGGCTTCCGAACAAAAGTAGCAACAGCAACAGAAAAAAACCGCAACCACGGGAGCGTTTAGTGAGCGTGGCGCACCTTGGGGCGGTCGTGGTTTTAAAGGTTTCAATGGTTTCAGCACAAATTTACGATCACGGCGACTGGTGGCGGTGAATTTGGTGGCACCTTTTCACTTTGGAACTTTTATGAGTTTTTTTTTTGTACCCTCCCGTTCCTTCATTCTTCCTTTTTCCTACTTGCCAACAACTCGAACTCCCGCCTTCCCATCCTTTCCATCAACAAAAGGCAAACTTTTAACGAAAGTTTTTGCTTGACAGGCAGATGTGCGGCGGTAGCACGTTGTTGATTGGAATATGCGTGGCAAAAAGGTGTATGTGTGTATGAGTGTGGTTTAGTGTTGGGATCACTTCAACAACACGTCCCACCACCTCTTGTCCCATTTTCCCCTTTTTTTACAAATTGCGGTTGCTGTGTGACACCGACACGTAATCGAGCCCAACAGCCGAGTGTTCGGAAAGGGCACAAACAACACGGAAAACTTTTCGCCCTTCGTGCGAGGCACTGGGCGGTCGTCCACCGTGTGCCGTTCGGGTTGCCTGATTCTGATGGAACCGGCCGGTTTGTATAGGTGCGCTGCGAGTGTGAGGGAGCGAGATGGAACGAGACATTTTCCAATTAGTTGCACGGTGGAATGCCAGTGGGTATCAGCAAAGGAAGAAAACAAAACAAGAGCACAAAATTTGATTGCTTTAAATTATTAGCTTTGCTTCTTATTGTCACCTGCTTATTGTTTCGTTGGTCGACACTCGCACACAAAACCTCATCAGCTGATAATCGATCTAATAATGAGCCGTAGTCATTATAAAAGCGGAGGATTGAGCGAAAGGAATTTGAAAAACAAAGCACCCGAAACAACGCCCAGAAGGTATCGTTTCAATCATCCATGCCACCAACTGTCGTTTGTGTGAAAGCATTCAGCAACAACAACTATAGTACTGGAAAATTCGCTCAACTACAAGCGGACAACCTGTTGGACGTTGGGTAAGTCCTACATGGGTTTTGCGTTTCCTTTTTTATCCGCAAGTTTGGAGCGTTTGGATTGTTCTTGCTACGTTTCGCTTTTGTTTTGTGGCACTCAATTGAAATTACCTCCCTCCTCACCGCCGCAAATGAAGCACACACACAAGCAGCATGGAAGGGGGAAAAAGCATCATCAAAGTAACTCGTAACAGCAGCTATTTTCCCCGGAGCGAGTACGTAAACCTGTTCGTCCGCGGGAGAGGTTTTTTCACTTCTTTTTATTACACGGTATTGAGACAACATCTGTTGCGCGCACACACTCACAGTGCCCGAGCAAAAGGTTCATAATAACGGAAGGCACAAGCACCCGTGCCTAGGTTGCTGGACCAGGCGCCTCCATCGTGTTTAGTTTTATTTTTCTTCATTCAACACAACCAAACAAGCTGAAGACGGAGCTGAAGTTGAGGAAAAACAAAACACACCATACACTCAGCTTGTGTGTGTGTGTGTTTGTGTGTGTGTGAGCTGTGTGAAAGAGAAAGACAAAAAATCAATCATACGCTTTCTTGCTCCAATGGAGAGCATTGCATACATGCCGGGCGCAATCGATCTTCCGACCAAAGTGGGCCATAACTCTCTCCAGTGTTTGTTCCATTCCTCTCCCTCCACCCCCTACCCATTTTTTCTGCCTTCTCCACAAAAGGGGGAAAAGCTTTGCCATCTTTATTCCTGACCGAATGTGATTCTCGTGTGTGCTGCAAAAAGACGACCAACAAATTCGTCGTATTTTCAATGGTACAAGATATAACCATGAATATTAATGAGCAATACCGGGCCGACCGTGTTGACCGGGTGGGCCAGGAATCTCGTAATATGTTCTGTTTTGGTTGTGCTTTTCTTTGTTTTTTTTTTTTTTTTGCACTACACTTCACCGTTGTCTGATGGTTTGCCCAGCTTCTGCGGCGCGTTAGAGATACCGGGTTTGCGCCTCAAGGGTAGGCTCACCGTACAACACCGGCACAAAACTAGCACACTGGGGTAAAATTACTTGTTATGATTATTGCATCCGTAACCTTTTCCGCTCGAAGTTTTTTAAGTGATTTTAACCCGATAGCAGAGTATAAAGTACGCGTCACGGATCGTCCCACGCAACGCCGTGAAGTGACGTTGTTTTGTCGTGCTTTTGATTTTGTTTTGTTTACTCGCTCCTTCTACTTCCACACCGGTAAAAAGGTCTAACAAATCTGGAAAATGGTACACGGAAATGTTTTGCCAATAGAGCTAAAGCTTGTTACAGTGCTCGTTATCTATTGCCGTGTACTGGACCGTGAGTGAACGTTCGTCATCCCAGAGCATCGTTTATCGCACTCGGCGCGTTACAGATAGATGGCTGGAGGTTTGCAAATGAGCAGTCTCACTGGTACACGGGTACATTATCAATCTCGATCTTGATATTTCCTTCCTGCGTGCGATGGATTTTTCGCATGAATACAGTAACTAGGTTATACTACTACTCTTTCTGTTTTACGAGCGTTTTTTTCTTTTTTCGAAGCGTGGTAACTTTCCATCTTTCCGTTGTTCGAGCGTTTGCCAATTAATTTCCATTCGGCTTACCAGGGCCGGTAAGGGAAAAGTTGTTACGTCCCGTACGCTAAATGACCATTTTGTTTTTGCATGAAAGATGTGTCCGCCGATCGTTCAATTGCACACTGGCGCAAACTTTACGACCGAACGGTGGTCCCTTTTTTTATAGTCCCCATCCCGATAACTCGTTCCGGATGGTGTATTCAAACTGAACGTTGCGCTCATTGCATAACTACCGGGCGCTGAAGTTGTAGTAAAAGGAAACGAGTTTTGTGCCCACCCGGAGGGAGGAGGATTACTTTGTAGCGTATCGGATCGGACGAGATGATGAAGCGCAACTTGAAGACAAGGCATAATTATCTGTCATCCAGTCTTCCCGTACAAAAGTCTCTGTCTGTGTGTGCTTATATTTTCCCTTCTTTCCCACTCCATTCTACCCGAGACTTTTCCCTTCTTCTTTCCCACGAAAAAATGCAAATATAAATGCTATCAGAATAATCGGCAGCTAAAGAACAGTCCGATTTCGGTAGAAAAATTTTATTGCCCCAAAAAAAGATCTCTCGCGCGCCCGAAAGTCGGTCGCACACGATCAAATTATCGCAATTACCTTCCCGAGCCAGGCGCATTAGTTGCGCAAATGGGGCGTTTAAGAGGTGTACACCCGAGGGCCCGAGAAGCGGCCTATACGTGCCCGCCGTCGGTGATGAGGTTGCGAACGGGCTCGCTGCCGTTTTTAATAATGGAAAGGAAGGGATGTGCCCATTCCGGCTAAAGAACGGTGGCACATTAAACTCCTCTAGCTGTCGTCCATTTTTCTCGCTATTTTTTGTTTTTTTTTAGCTAACGAATGGATAAGTTTGTCACGTCGTTGTCATAGCCGTCGATTTTACTCCCCCGCGATGGAGCTTATTTCTTCATTCTCCGTTTAGAAAAGTGCGCCCAAATGGTTGGCAACACGGTGCACGTTTTTATTTGAGCTTTTTCTCTTTCCTTCCCGTCGTCTCGAAGCGGTAACCTAAAACAGCAACGATCGTTTGCCTGCCCGAAGGGTCGTAATTTGCATTTACGCTGCCACCGGTGGAAAATTATCCACGATGGCTGATTTTCTTCGGTCCTCAAAGGCTTCCCTGTTTCACCACTGAACACACAGAAAGATACACACGCATTTGTGTTGCGTTATTGGGAGCTAATTTGCTGCTCCTCACGCTCGCCCATGCTATATGCCACTATTTCGTGTTCTTAAAAGAATCGGAAGTAAACAATTCTCTAAAACAAAACAACAAAACAACACTACAGAATCGTTTCTAAACGGTGGCGCTCTGTTGGGAGATAGAAGAGTATATACAGATACACCAAAAACAAAACATGGTGGAAAGCGGAAGAAAAAGGCAGCAAACGTTGCTACTTAGGATGACGATGTCCTAACAACGTACCGCTCGTTGGCGTGGGCCTTTGGGAAAGCGAAGAAAAGAATTGCTAACGAAGTAGTAAATAGAAAGAGGACGAGATTGTGAGACAGCAAGAAAGAGCGAGAGTGAGAGAGAAAGAGAGAGAGAGAAAGAGATAGAGAGGCTAGGAAATCATTAAACTGTTCTCGATGTGGTGAGGCCCGGGAAACACGAATGGTTGGTTTCAGTTTTTGGGCCTAATTTTTGCTGTCTACTCAAGCGCCTTCTCGTCTCCCACTCTCTTCCCCCTCTTACCCCCCCCTCCCCTCTTCCTCCCATAACAATTTTCCTCCCTTTTCCGCCCTTAAGTTCATCTTTTACGACGTCTCAGCGATGGTCCGCCGGACTATCAAACAAAAATTAGCAAATTAACATTTACACTCGACCGGGTCAGCAGTTAGGTTTGTTTCATTGGTGTGTGCGTTGTTTGGTCGAGAGATTTCCATGTACCTTATACAACGCCTCCCCTCGCCAGAAACATGCCTAACAAAAGTACACTCAATAATGGGTACAACATGCCCGCCCAAGACTTAATCCCACACTGCACGCCATCATAAATAGGGCTCATATTTTCGAAGCATTACTTTCTGACCGTCCGCTTCTACCCACGGTGGCAATTGGACGGGAAATGCTTCGCAACGTTCTGGTAAGAAAAAAAAAAAAGAGCTTAACGGTGCCAATTTGAACTTTCATGGCATGGAAGGTTAGTCCGATTGGCTTCTCTGGGTGCACAACATTCGGCAAGCGCAGATGCGATAAAAAGGTGCGAAATATCCAATCCATCCTACTTTTTGGGACACCTACTCAAGCATGCACACACACACACACACACACACACACCCAAAAAATTCCCGCTCAATTGCTGCGTCGTACTTCGTATCAGTTTCTTTGGCCGTTTTGGCTTGATTGCCTGAACACGGTAATGTATAAGAATAGCAAACTTTTAGGCGCGTAGCGCGAAAGAGCTAACGAGCGACCGATGCTGCCGAGTAACCAGTGTCACGTGTTAAATTATCTTAACGACATCACTAGCCCTCCGTTTCCTTTCGACCCCCCGCGCCCTTCTTTATCTTCCTTTCACCTTCATTAGGTTCCTTCTTTGTTTTGAGAATATCTTCAACAAGCGCTTTTTTGGAGTATAAAAGTCTAAGCAGGCTAAAAAAACGAAACAAAAACAATACTTTTGACCCATTCTTTGTCCAATTCTTCATTCTCCGTTTCTCGGTATCTGGGTGTCCAAACCCATAATGCGAGCCCACGGAAGCGACACTAACCGATTATTTGTTTTCCCTCCAGCCGCGAGACAATCCGTTCCGCCATTTTACTCAGCACCTACAGCTGGATTTCGTTTGCTCATGCCTACCCACAAGGTTGCGTTTTGTTGGAAATGGGGCAGGGCATGTGTTTTCCTCTCCATTTACTTTCTACTTCATTTACTCGGCCACGAGCCAACCGCTCCCATTCCTTCCTTTCAACCCCCACCTCCCGCCCCCCCCCCCCCCTTCTCCCAATGCATTAAACCTGTCACTTACCTCCGATAAGTAACTGGACCAGCATTCGGAACCGAGCATTGTGTGTATTTGTGTGTTGATTCCAGGTCCGTGCTGCAGCTGGTTTGCCACTTTCTTTCCGTAACCGGGCAGCTTCAGCTTCCAGCGGAAGTAATTTGGACGGTAATAAAGCATAAATTTCACGCACCACCGAAGCAATATTGGGGTGGTATTGCCGGGCAGCGTGCACGTTGTACTGTCGGCGATTCGCAATCGTTTCTGGACGTGAATAGAAGGCTAGCAATAAATAAAACGAACCACGGCTTTTGCTCTTTTTTTGTTTGTTTGGGATTTTGGGTGTTTTTGTTTTCGTTGGCAACATGTGTCATGAAATATTTAAATATATTTCTGATATCCTTTGCAATTACATTAACAACAAAAGTGTATCCATCTTTTCTTATACTTATACGTTTGAGATGATCTTTTTTGTAAAATTTTCACATTCTTTGATTTCCTTCTTAAATAGCTTTAAATATTTAACTTCGCACCACTGTCAACATTCTGGCCGCCATTATCCATTAAACACTCGCACACGTAAAAGTTCACACTGATGGTAAAGTTTATGTTCGATTCAAGAGAGCACTGCTTTTTATTTTTCTCACAAACAACCACCTATTCTCCATCGCTCATCTCACTCACTCGATAATCTGGGGCACAGTCGAAATTGGCTCAACAGGAACCTAATCAACTAAAACTGCTACGGGCTCGTACGAACCTAGGCCTAGCTCGATGCGATTGTAATCTGACTCCTTCCCGGCTGCTCGAAATCACAAACAAACTGATAAGCGAAAGCGGAGACAATTTTCCGATTTCCCTAACCCTAACAAACTGTTAAATCTAGCCTTTTTAGCAAGAACGAGAAAAAAAAAAGAGAGAGAAAGAAAGAGAGAGAGAGAGAGAGAGAGAGAGAGAGAGAAAAAGAAGTGCATTTGGCAATCGATTCCTTTGGCGGGATTTTCCTTTCCGTTTTTTTTTGTGACAATGGATGTCCCGATGAAGTTGATTCGAGATTTGAAAGAAAGCGCCTAAATGTAGGCACACATTAAATCATTCTCTCACGTAATCTTCCTTGCAGTCCGTGCTGTCACTAGAACACGAGAGACAGCTTAGGAATAGAAATCCGGTTCAGAACTAAACTAGAAGGTCCAGAGTATTTGTGACATGTTCATAGCGCACAACGTTTATGCCCTCCGGTTTGAAAAAACAGCCATGTACAATCGCAAACTTTGTCCGGACAGGATGCGTTGGTTTCCGTTTTGTTCCCCTAGAGCAAAAATTTTCGGTAAAGATGGCACAGTTTGCATACGGACACAATAGTGGGCGAGCTGCTACACTACTGCCAAGGCAACTATCGTTATTACTTCCACGAAACTGGCAGGAAAGAGGTGCCCTCCACACCGGCACACCGGAAAGGCTCCAGCATTCAAAGTTCACATGAGATTATCGGGGATTTTATCGAGTTTTTCCAAGCCAAAGTGTGTGGGATGATGTTTGTGCGTATGTTTGTATATGTGTGGATGATTGCATACGTACCAGGCGTGGAAAGAAAGGGGTAGGGGAAAAAAAAGTTTCCTTCGGTGAATATATTGCAATTACAATACTTGTCGGGCAGCAGGGACTTAGCAAATCTTCCCCTAACATATAACCTCACAAACACAGCTATACAGGGCGCGTAGGGGGCCCGATCCAATCACGATTATTAGATCCAACCGCCCCACCCGCAGCGGTGCGGGTGGTCGGGGCTGACCACGGCCAACGCTACCGGAACCGAAAGGGGATCCAAATCCACAGTCATCTGTAAAAGTATTTATCAATTTTCCGAACTAACCGTACCGTTCTCGAAATGGATTTTCTTGTGTGGAGCAAACAAACAAAGCGCTCACCCCGCTGCGCTACCGGGAATAGGGAAAGCAGGACGATTAATCGCAAGGAATGCACGGTGTTACGCGGCAAAGAGAAGCAAGGGAAAGGTCGAACCGAAAGAAGAGCAATCGTTCTACCTTTTTCCGGGTATTACAGCCGGGTAGAGTTGATCCGTTGTTTTTTTTTGCTTTTCGGCTTCTCGAAAACAAAACAAATAGAAAAAAAAAAACTTCCCGGGTCATTTAATACCTTCAAGCATACACGCTTCCTTTACCTTAACCCGTGATTTGCCCGTTCAAAACCGATAAACTCTAGCTTCGCTTCGGTGCAACGGGTGTGAGGGAACGAGGGTTAGAAAATGGCCAGAATCTAGCGAGCGCGAACCTGGAGCCAAACGTTAGACATTGATTTCACTTCAATCATATTACACATCGAAACGGCTACGTGAGACGGGCTACATTACATTTAGGCGAGGCGAATAGAACACGGCATGGTGAGAGTTTACTTCACAGAAAGAAGGGATCATCCTCCAAAGAAACAAAAAAGGGTCCTCGAAACCCTTAACCCAGCCTCTAAACACGGGCCTTTCAGCTGGTACCGCTGGTACACCTTTTTCGTATTACTGGCTGGCGCGTCTGGCTGGTCTGAGCGCGGATTAGTTAGCCCCGCATTTCGGCCTTCGCCCTGCCGACTTGCGTTTGGTCCTCGCAGCTTTTCGCATGTGTTAAACTTAAAACCGCCCGCCCGGTTGATCGTGATCGGCCGTCTGGTTTGCGCCCTCCTGCGTCCGCAATTAAATAGTTGACTCGTGCGTCTACGAGTAGCGCTCGCTATCACAACCGCCTACAGTCTTTGAGTAGTTAGCCGAGGTGGGCTTTGACCACGTGATACGCAACCGAAACGAATCGTCATCCGGGTCCGTTTCGATGATCTGTGAACGAGACGGGAGGGGGGGGGGGAGTAAAGTTGGGTTAGGGAAACAAAATAATATTAAAGAAAGAAGGAACAGGAAAATAAGCTTTTAGTAAGGCAGATGTGCATTGTGGATTGCATACTTTAAGGGGCGGGTATGCAATGTTCAACAGCTTTTTTTTCGCTTATATATAGAGGCTTTGAGTCTCTGAGACTACGTGTTCAACAGTGATTTTTATTACATTGTTAAAATAGTTGGAAACAACCCCATTTTTTGTGTACGTTAGGCCACAATTTCCCTGTTTTAATTACTTTCGTTAGAGTTTTTGCAGTCGCTCAATGCCTGAACAGCAACCTGAAACTATGCATTCCCTCTTCATAGAATGTATTTTTAATAGAAATGGATTTGCCGGCGATTTTCAGAAATCAGTGCATATCATTGGGAGGTATGCCAATAGATTTCCTGCATGCCTGCACTGGCAGAAAATGGCGGCTGTCGACTCGTAACTGAGGTAAAAATAAAGAACCTATTACTAACACAATAAAGCATTCTAGGAAACGAGTGATTGCATTGTTTGCAAGGGGTATTAAACTACACAAGAGTCCTGAAATTGCGTTGCGTACTTTAGCGGGTGTAGAGTGTATTCGTACTCACCTGAGCGATTCTCGCACTGCTGATCGAGTTTACGATCGAAACGGAGCTGTTCACGTGATCGGAACCGGTGCTAAACCCGATCCTCGGATTCCAGAATCAATATCTCTATATAGTATCGTTCCGCCGGGAGAACCAGTTTGCAGAAAAGAGGTTGGGGAAGAGAAAAAAATTGTGGCAAAGCAGAAGAAAAAAAAACGGAATGAATTGTGGAGCAGCATACCGAGTGGAACAGTGTGCCGTGACGATAATGGCCGCCCGCTCCATTTTATTTTTCTTCTTTATACCCTCCCGGCTGTCTTCTCCCACCTCCACTGTACTCCGACCCCGACTGCCACCGCTCGCACGCGTAGGAAGTGTGGGTGGGCGGAGGGCTAGTGGACACTTACCGGATCGCTGCACGAGTCCGCGGCCGACGTATACCAGCGAATCGTTACCGGACATGTCCGAGTTGTTGCGCTCCGCACCGGACTGGTTGATGGTGTTCTGGCGCAGATAGGCGGCCGCCTTCGACTCGGCCCCGTCCATCGGGCCGCTCTTCGACGTGCAGCAGAAGCAGCAGCAGATTGGCATGCTGGCATTGGCAAACATACACACATACACAGTTCACAGTCAAAACAGACGTGTCAAAAGATCGACAGTCGAGTCGAGGGACAGTAGTAAAGTAGGAATACATGAGACACAGATGGATAGAGAGAAGAAGAGAGAAAGAGAGAGAGAGAGAATATTGATAGAGAGTGCTTGAGAGCGGATGAAAAAACAAGGAAGTTACGCAAACGGATGTAGATACAGAAAACAGATCTCCGGTACCGTTCATAGTTTGCCCATGATAGTGACGATGGGTGGAGTGGGGAATAAGGTAGAGAAGCCATGCCGAGAGTAGTGGCTTGGTATGAGGTGTACGGTGTCTGTGTACGTGTGCGGGTATCAGTATGCAGTGTACAGGAGCCCATACGGTAAGGTGTACTAATCCGTGCTTGGAGGCTGATGACGAGCGAGCGGCACTGTCACCGACATCGTCAACACCTGCTTACTTACCGGCTACGGTAGCAGTTGAAGATGCCGAGGAATGCCTGCCGGAAGCGTCTGTTCATAAAGCAGTACGTGATGGGATTGCAGCAGGAGCTGATGTACGCCATCAGCTGTACCAGGGCGATTCCGCTGCTGTTGACGTACTGGTAGACGAAGGAGGGCGAATAGAGATAGACCTGTGGAAGTGTGCATACGGGTTAGATCGCTCTCAAGGATGCGTACTGTTGTGTGCATGTCTGTACGCTAAGGCTTTCCTCTTCCTCCATGCCAACGGTGGTTACTATGATTGCAGCATTACAACGCCACATTATTTCCAATTCATCTGTCTTCCAAGCAAACCCGTTCCGGAAACCAGAAGATTCTCGGAACTGTATCATGCCCTCCTGTTACGCTCCTCCCGGAAGTTGTACATGTGCACGGGATTTATAGTGCTCCAACCCCACTTCCCGAGCTCACATGCAATGTACAGCCAGAGTGGATGGAGCAAAGAGCCGAACCTTAATTTAAAGGTCCCACATAACTTCCTGTACGCGCATGTTGCGTGCATGCAAACAGTGGAATGTCAATCATGTCTCCCCCGGGAAGGGAATGTTACGGGATGTTCGGATGGTGAAAGGAAACAATAAAAGTATACAATAAATAACAGCAATCCATATTTTCGCTGCTTGCACCCATTATGTCGAGTCCCCTTTAGCCGAGAGTTATTTTTGGGAGTCGGGCCGAAAATATGACCTCCAGAACGGAGCGTAACACTGGTGCCCACACTAGCTGTTCTCGTGGCTGTTGAAACCAGTGTAATGAAGTATTTATGAAATATTGCACTCAACAAGTATTCGATCAATCTTGCCTGCCAGAATTCTAGGCCGGGGCAGGGTATCCGCATCTGATGGTGTCATTTTATAGCATGCTCGTGCTCTTCCGCCCAGCTTTTACGTCCCACTCGCCGTTTCGTTCTTGCAGGGCTTGTTCTCGATCATAAAGATTCATTTCCTGCATCCGGACCCGAACTGTCGTACAGGGTTTTTTGGTTGGTAAGCCTCATAAAATCGATCTTCCTGCACGCTGCTAGAAGTTAAAACCTATGAGACGTGGGACGGTAAAAACATCTTTGAGCTGGTTTTTCGTTCGTCTTCTTTTTTTTTTTTGTCCTACATTTTTCTTTACCAAAAGGATACCCTTGAAAAACAAAAAGGGGCTCTGGTTATTGTGCGAAAATCGGAGAATGTAAAATTCAACAGCAGCTTTTGATTGCTCGTCCACCATCATGCGAACGTAAACGTACACACGCACACCGCTCTCGATCCGTGTGGAACGAGGAACGAAATGAAGTGAGTGATGCATAAAACATTGATCAAATTTATTTACCAGCAAAATGGACCATTTCACCACAACCGTTCGTATACCGGGCCGGCCCGTTCCGGTGTTGGGGTTGTACGGTTGATTGCGTTTCACCGATGCCAACTGTCGTACCGCTCTCAGGCTCAGGTCGCCCGTCCCGCCCCATAATGTCGTTTAACGACGATGCACGGTAGTAATTCAATTTTGGCCACCCAAAGTAACCGGGCGGTAACAATCTCGAGCAAACACCTTTATCAACCGATAACGCTCATTAGCGAACGAGGCGGTAGACTGCTAAACGGCAAAACCCCATACGCTGCCCCGGTGTTGCGTGTGGGTGGGGAAATTAATTCGACCTACCGTATTGAGTATGTGGAGCGGTGCCCAGCAGACAAAGAACTCGACGATTATCACGAACAGCATCCGTATAACCTGCAGGTGTTGCCGCGTGCCATCGTTTGATTTGTAGACCCGGCCAGCCAATGGAATGGAAAGTAACAGGAGAGAAAACGTGTACGCATTGTGAATGATGACATTAGGTGGATGTGTGGAGGGACTATGGCTTTGATGGATTCACAATAAATGAAATAAAGACAACTATTTTTAAGGTTTTGGTAAATGTAAGTCGTATGTGTAAAATTATCGGTTTAAAAAAAAACATGAGTTATCACAAAGGTACCCTTTTTCTAACCATAAGTCCTCACAACATGACCGAAAAATTCAAGCAATATAATTCATACTGGCATCGTCATCTGTACACTGTCTGACTAACCTTGCATGAGTGTACTAAGAGCGAATCTCGGTGAACTAAGTTCTTGTTGACGGCCACTTCAAAAAACGAAACTATATACGACCATTCATTCAATACGTGCGCTGCATTGGTAAATGTAGCAAATGATATTCAACAATGTATGGACAAAAACAAAATTATAGTCTTTGCTGCACCAAAATAAAAGATACTTCCGGCTGAACCCGAAGCTTAGGAAACGCTACAAAACTAGAGCACACATTAATGGTGGAACTACCGCACGGTACAGCCCACACAAAGCTATAAAAATATTATACATTTTTGGCCGCACTTTGCTGCGGGGCAGCCCATAGTGCGCTGCGATCCAGGACGTCGTCCCTATACGTAGTATACTTAGGCAAACCAGTTCTGTTGGGACGCAGCTGCTCGTACATTGGAGCCGTGCGTGAGTGTGTGTATTCCTGTATTTTGAGTTTAGTACATCGGCTCTAGGCATGTTGACAAATGAACCTTTCGGCAATCCCTCTGCCGGCATACAACGCTGAGCGCATTAAAATTCCTATTACGGCTATTACGGGCGCGCTTGGGCTCGTTTATAGTTCTCGCTATTTTCGTTTCGTTCGCTAACCTGTGGGTACGATGCCACGCCACCGGTGTTGAACCACACCATCGGAAGAGTTCAAGAGTCGGTCTGTGCATATTGCACAGACTCGCGCTGATTGTGCCGGCTACTTTAAATACGCCAATCCCCCCCCACAAAAGTGGATCGTTAAACATCGATTGGAAACCAGCGGCGTTCGCTGACGATTGCGTGTGCGTGTGCACGCTTACCTTCTTCTTCGCCTCGATGCTCTTGTCCATGTAGGTGGAGCGAATGGCGTGCCGCGAAAACTGGTAGCTCGCGTCCGTCTTGGCATCGTCACCGGTTGCCGTGGCGGTTGGGTTGCCGGTCGACGGGTTCGGTGCGCCCGCGTTGTTGGTGCCACCGCCCGGTAACAGCCCACCATCGTCGCCGCCGCCTCCACCGCCGCCCGTCTCCAGTGGGCCGGGTTCGCCAGTGCCCAGGACGATCTCGTGCTTTGCGTCCTGCTGCGCACTCTTCACGATGGTGGTCGGCATCCGGTGGTGATGGTGATGATGGTAACCGTGCGCATGGTGGCAGTGATGATGGTAGGGATGCTGCTGCTGGTGTGCCTGATGCGCGGGCGTTTCGTCAAACTTCGTTTCAGCCAGCTCCGGCAGCCCTTCCGGCGAGGTGCTGCTGCTGAGATGGTATCGATGATTCCGGCAGAGTCCACCACGCTGCTGCTGAGGGTGCATGCGAAAGGAAATAGTGTATGCCGTGCGTTAGCCTCACACGTTAGGGTGGTCGAATGTGTGATGTTACTTGCGAAACCAACCCATGTACGACATATAATTACGTTTCTTTACACATCCAACTGTTCGCTTTTTGACAGCTGGAGATTTTCTCATGTATAGAGATTTTTTGTCCCTCTCTCTCTATCTATCTCTCTATCTCACTTTGGAGAGCTACTAGGAACACGTTTGTATGACAAGTGCGACGTATGTACGAGCGCTGCTTACGCGTCATGATTGAAATAAACTTATCCCTAAATGTTCTTCCCATCGAAAGTATTAATATCAGCAGGAAGCTTCAATGGCGGGATGAAGTTTGTCAAGAAGACAAACTTCGTCCCCAGTCTTTGGCCACCCTCTGGGAATGTTCCTCGCTTAATAGTGTTTTAGAACTATTATTTGACTAACAATCTCGTTAAGAGCATCCGTCCCATCCCTTCGAACGAGCAGCTAGTTTAGTCGGCTAGCGAGCAAACGAACAGCTTACCTTGGCGAAGAAGTGGCAAAAGCCTCGCAGGCGACCGGTTCGAGCCTCGCATCCAACACCTCCACAGTAGAGTGTTCTGTCCGCCGTATTGGAGCTGCCATTACCATTACTGCCGGCGTTACTGCCATTACTCACACCACTGCTGCAAGGGTTGCCGCTGGTGCCGGCACCATTGGTAGTGGTGCCACCGCATCCTGAGCCGCCATTACCTCCACTGTTAAAGTTTCCCTTACCGATCGTGTTGTTGTTGCTCGCGAAGTTTACGACGGCTGTTGACGTTTTGAAGGGTCCTTTTTTGAGGCTCGACGTTAACACAAAACCTGCCTCGAACCTCTTGCCCGTGCCCGTACCCTTCAACGGTTTGCTGGCGTCGTGCCCAGCTGTCACCGCTGATCCGCTTCCGGCTGCTGTGGGATGCGAATGTTGCTCGACGCCACCGACCATGGTCCCAGTTTCGCCCGGACCTGGACAAGTGCTGCCGACCGCTGTACCGCCCGCTGCACAAGCACCGGCCGGGCCCGGACCACCCGGGCCCGGTTTGCTTGTTTGCTGGTACAGTGACGAATGTTTAATTTCGTGACGGAGACCTCGCCACAGTTTCGACACTATCATCGAGTAGGCGAAACCCATCGTGAGCAGCGGCAGGAACAGTAGGCCCACGTCGTGAAACAGCACGTACGCTTTCTCCCACACCCGGTCCGGCCACACCTCGCGACACTTCATCTGGCCGGTGGTACGGCCGACCGGTTGCAAACGCTGCACGTAGCACAGCGGTGAGTTGGCCAGAAAGCTTACCGTCCAGACAAGCCCGATCATCTTGTACGCGTGGAACTGGGTCTGCCACCGGCGGGAGGATAACGGGCGACAGATGGCAAAGTAGCGCTCGAGCGAGATGGCTACCAGTGTCCACACGGCCACCGACACGGACACAGCTGCAAAGGAACGAAAGAGAACGATTTTCTTGAACAGTTTGGTGTGCTTATCCTGGGCGGATCCATCGTGTTGCGTGTGGGTTGCATGCTAAGAAGAAACATCAAGAACAAACAGGGTAATAGTCAACTAAAATTGAAGCTAGTTGAACGCTAACCACAAATACGAAGGGTTTGAATTTTCGACTTATGATTGAAGAAGCACAAACAATCGATTCAGTTTTGGTTCTTTGTAGAAATGTTGCATACTTTTAGGCACACAGTAGTAGACCATCAGCGAACCTGTCACACATTTTTCAGTGACAGTTGCTTCGTTAAGCCTGTGCATAAACTCATTTACACTGCGGGTTGCATATTATACGGCGTAAATCATATCATAACGCTTCAGAAAATAATCCAGCCAACATTAACCTGTTTTCCTTCCCAAACCAAACTAGAACAGGGTAAATTACAAAGTTCCGTTAATGAACCGTGCATGGAAGTTAGCTCCAACGTCGGAGGTTTGTTGACGGAGGTTTTCGCAGTGACTTCCTGTGCAAGTGCCAAATCTTTCGCAGAGCGTGGGTGTGGAAACTGTTAAATCGTTCGTGCGTCGGTGCAAAGGTTATAACACCCACCATGGCCGTGTTCGATGTTGCCCAATTGCTCGGGATATGTCCCATGCCGGAAATACGATACTGCTTCCAGCTGTATCGGATCGTAGTTTAGCTAATCCGAAAGCGTTCATCCGGTTTTGGAAGGTTATCCCACCGCACACTGGCATGACATGGCGTGGGACGAGAGTGGTAGAAGAATTTACCCACCTTCCTTTTGCCATTTTTGCAAACCTAACCTCACTTACTACCCACCTACATCTAGCACATCATTGCAAAATCGGTGGCGTTTCACGATTGATTACGGCTATCTTTCGCACGGCTGTAAATCACTTCAATAGTCGAAAATATCCGTCAACGAACGCTTGTGTGTGTGTGTGTGTGTGTGTGTGTGTGTGTGTGTGTGCGTGTGTGTGCACAAACGGGAAAGCAAACGATAAGCCGGCGTCAAAATACCGACAGATGGATCAAGGCACGTCTCCATCCCGATCGCGTGCCGGCTTTTGCCGTGTGGAGGAGGGCTCGTGCCATATCGGGAAGATGAGCATTACCAGCCGTCAGGGTCGGCGTGAATCGGAAACCGGAAACACATTGCGAGCACGCGCTGCAGTTGTAATAACTGTCGAAAAATGGAATCAACCAAAATCCGACACCTTACTGACGATCTGACAAATGTTTTTTTTTCGTTCCGCCATTTTTCTTCGTTTTATTTTGATTTTTCCACTCTACAGCGACGGCACATGCTATCAAAGCATCGGGCTCCAATTTATGGCACACACACACACCAGCCTGAAGGAAAACGGACTATCTCTCTCTCTCTCTTTTTCTTATACTCTTTAAACACTGCCGAAATCGTAAAAGCGTAAAACGGTGAATCACAGCCAAACCGACAGTCAAAGACGCCTTCCAATATTGGAAGTGGGAACGGGGATCGCCTCCCCCTTTTCCTTGAATGAAACGACGACAGCATTTGAGCCTTGGACCAATCTTCCCGAAACACATAGGATACAAATGATTTCTTTCCGTGCGTGTGTGTGTGCGTTGCTTTTTTTCCATTCTTCTCATTATTTTTCTTTTCGGAAAACCGAAGGCGTTAGGATCTGAAAGGGAAATGAAAATGCGAGTGAATGGCGTGCCTGTAGGCAACGTATTGCCGTGCTAGTGTTGCTGAATGGTTTGTGACGAGGGCACTGAAGGAACGCAAAAGTCTTTACAAAGCTCCCTCCGGGCCGGGAACTCCAGTCACAACGGGACCAAGATTTTTGTGCATTCCGCTCCATTCCCTTGGGGCGAGAGTTGAAACAGCGTGCTTGAAGGAAGAAGGCGAGGTAGGGGAATAGGAGAGGGGAATCGGAAAAATCTTCAAGTCAGTCTCTTTTGCTTCATGAACTCTCTACCCACTACCGGGTACGGTTAGGCACCATTGTGACCAGAACGCCAGCTAGCTAGCTTTATGCGGAGCGCGTACTGACTGTAACGATATTTAAAGTTTATTGTTGTCGAAGTAAAGTTCGTCCTATGGTGCCGTATACTGTCAAGCACACGTTTTGCAGGTGTGCAAGACTAGAGCGTGGTGTCGGAAATGTACAAAGGCGACACACTACGGTGCTAAGAAGATTAGAATGGAATGAGCAGTCAAGAGCCAAGTACGGTGTGCCGTATATCGTGAAACCGATGCTCGACAGTTGACAGATTGCCGCAATGTAGGCGAATCGTAGCCGAATGTTTTGGATAAGGGAGAGGAAGAGGGGGAGGGGGGGGGAGGGCAGTCAAGAATTCTAAAGCAAACAACTTATACTTGTGCGGATGTGAGTGAGGGTACTTAGCAACTTCCACCACGGTTTGCACATCAAAGTACGCACAATTTTCAAGGTCACTTTCGAATGTCAACTGTCGCTACTGTCGTCCGCCTGCACGCTTCAGTGTAAGTACAACTATTAACCTAAAAAATAGTGAAAATATTCTTCGGTATGATTTATTTTTATACTTTTCACCACCCCCAGTCCAAGCGAAATCGATCAAAATGGATGATTTTATTATATTTGTACCACCCCCGGGCATGATGATGCGTCACCGCCCGGTTTTACAGCAAATGAATGTCAATCGGCAAACTGTCGGGCAAAGGATGTACATATGTATGTATCCATGGCCAACCTTCAGGTACGCCCATTGTTAAGCCGTAGAATACGGGTAACGGTTAAATCACGTACACAAAAAAACGGCCTACAGCATTCATATAACAGCGTTGTCATACAGTACGTGCCTATCGCACGGATGTTCGTACACCGCCGGCGATAGTTTGGTAAATGAAAACAGCTTTATTTACTCACCAGAACGGATATCGGGATCGGGACATGGAATGGGAATAAAAGAATGATAAAACCTTTGTTTACTTACCAACAGCGGAAAACAGTGCCAGTTGCCGAGTGCGAACCGTCGTCATGCCGGCACTCGGAACGGAGCATCTGTTCAAATCTCCCAAGGATGGGTTGGAAAAGTTGGTGTGTACTACAGTCACCACAGCACTAATAAGTGTATTACCTATTTTATTTTTATTTGCTTCATTCTCCCTGTTCACACGTTTCCCGTGTACGTTGGGTTTTTTTCTGTTGTGTGATTATTGTTTAATAGTCATACTTTGGGCATACGGTGACCCATTATTAGCACGCACGCCACAGAATCCCTTTTTTAACGAGCCCGCAAACATTTACCATATTCAATGGAAGAAGATTTCAAGTACCGGAGCGCAGAGATCAGCTCAGTTTCGACCTACATATTTGCATGGATTTTGTTCTATTTCATCAATTAGCGCCTAAAGTTATGCCAATACGAAAACATGCATATGGATTGCCTAGCTATCAGGCGCACAGCGATACTTTGTACTAGGCCTTTTTTGATCCGTTTTTAAACTAATCAGCAATACATCAACACTATCTACAATGCTATTACATGGAATTGTAGCTTTGGAATAGTAATAGTAGAGAAATAGTAGTTCCTTCAGGACGAGCCACATTTCATCTTATCGCGCCAACGAAAGCAACATCACGGTAAATGCTGAAAGCCAATTTATAAGTCTTTGCCCTCAGCACCACATGCTAATGAGCACGGTATGGCAGCCGGCGACCTAACCCCCCCCCCCCCCCAAAAAAAAAAACCACAGTCAATCTTTTAAGCGCTCAATCTGCGGATTATTCCTTCATCAGTGATTGCATAATAAATTCTTAATGAGCCACTCATGCTCAATCCACAGTGAAGGAATGGAAAATCGGCCATCTCCCACGATAAGCTAAGTGAGTGTGAGCCACGTGGGTTGCTTATTGTGCATCAGACACTGGCAGTCCATCGTTTAGCTTGGCTTCGGGGACACTCCACACGGTAAGGGGAAGCACCAAGCGCACTCACTCACTCAATCAGCTGAATTTATGGAGAGTACCGCCAGCACATGCATACAGTGCTTTCGCGTTCATTTATCTTCATCACCGCAATCCCTTGAAGCGAAGGCGGTAGTTACGGGCGGGGATTCGTTTTTTTTTTTGTTTTTTGGCTCGTTTCGACATTCTGGTTTTTCGGGTTTGCGCCGCCCTACCATCGACTACCGGCTAATCAACAGACGAGCGATGATGGCGGAAGCGAACGCGTGCTCAATGGGGCGACACACGCCTAAATGTAGGCAATTGGGAAGACGCGCTCAAGCACGGCTTGGTTTGGCAGGTTAGAACGCACCGGGGAACTGGTAAAAATGCTTTGATAACATCAGTCCCTTCCCGCGAGAATTGCCCTCACACCGCTCCGCCCCCAACCCCCCCCCCCCCATGCATTTGATTTTCCTCGCCAGCATACGCTTTCATTCTTATGAATAAAAGAAACACTCTAATGGAATCTGGCGCGACACGCCGGTCCTTACCTTGAAAATATGGTATTAATTTGCACATGACACTTCCGAAGACGAACCGCCGCAACACCTGGCCGGCGAGGGTGAACGGCATGCAGAACACGCCCAGCAGTAGGTCGGAAATTGCCTGTGAATTTGTTGAGGTGAAGAAAAAAGAACAACCAACAGAAGAAAGAAAAAAAAACAAACAGCACAAACGGCCATTTTGTCGTGAGTGGGCAGGTGATTCTTGTTGGTACGCAGTATTCGCAACTTACCAAATTCAGCAGGTAGACGTTGGTCACCGTGCGCATACGTTTGTTTTGTGCGAGCGTTAAAATTACCAACAGATTACCGACGACCGACAGCAAGAAGATGATGGCGTACAGCGGGATGATGAGCTGATTCTGAAAGGAACTGTCACCGCCCCGGTGTCCTCCTGCGTGATGCCCGGTGCCCGGCGGCAAACTGATGGCCGTACTGCCAAAGTCACCGGTAAGATTGTGCGCTCCAACAATGGCAGCGGAGATGTTCTCGCGTAGAACGTCACCGAGCGCTAGCGACAGATTCGTACCGTAGTACTGGTCGCCTTCGTCGGCCATACTGTAGCGGTTGTCGTGGTGCTGGTGGTGCAGAAGGCTCCCGGGACCGAAGAGCAGATCGTACTGGCTGATGTCGGTCGGTGCTGTTGGTGGATCCCTTAGCTCAATGCCGTACACGAAAGGGCCTTCGGTCATTCTCACGCGATTCTGCGGCCGCGTGCTGCTGTTGCTGCTCCACTAGAAACCCAACTCTACGACAACGACGACGAGGACCACTACTTACCGCACGCAAAACAATGGAAAACACTGGAACGGAGGGAAAAAAAGAAGAACAAATAAAATTGCGAGATCCATTCAAACGCTACATAAAGCCAAGACGTTGCTTAATCGGCCAGCAGCACCTCAGTGCCTTCCCTGGGCGGTTGCCGTTATCTGGCGCAACCAGTCCTCCACAATTAGCATCTTCGTGTAATCACAAACAACTGTGCGCTACTACTTTGCTGCTATTCTTGCGAATGGATGACATTTTTCCCTACCAATTTTGAGAAGCGTTACGCAAACGTTTCGCGCACAGTAATTGATCACCGGACCGTTGATAAGACGCCACAATTGCAGCCATTGTTTGGTACGGTTTGCATTAGGCAGGAAATTAAATTTATCAACGGCAAGCCTCCGTGGTTGGCAGCATCGGCATTCGATGGCTGTCAGATATCGTTTGCATGCTTGGGGCGCTAGATGACAGATGAAACACTCGGATGAAACAAACCGGATTTTGTCACCGAGTGTCTAATCGCTTCACGTCACTACTGTTGTGTGGGTGGCGTAGTCGTCCGCCCGGATGACTAATCAACTCCGGATGTTGCCTTAAAATATCCCAAAGTGTCCAGTGCACAGCTTAGCAATCTGACACACTGTCAGTAAGCGACCAAAGTTCTGAAAAATCTGATTGCTCGGAAGCAAAATGGGGTAAGAGGATAAAGTTTCAAAGCTAGGTATATTACTTGCTACTTGAACTCGAAACTCGTTCGTTAGGGTTTTCAAGTTTCTGGTACCGAAAAGTGTATGTGTGTGTGTGTGTGTGCGCGCGATTTTAGAATCACGTACCTTTGGTCAGGAATGATGCTCAGGAAAAAAATGTCGAATATTCTTCTTGTGGAGCTCACACCTCCCACAACACCAGACTGTAAGCTTGTGCGAGATAAAGTTGTTCGTTTTAAAACGTGATACGCGTGTACCGAACTTCAACGAGTTCCCGGTGGACGACCACAAACCAAACCATCAACCTGCAAACCGTTCTTCTGGTTGATTTCCAGCAGCGGGAACAGCTGCCGACATTGGAAAGACTGTCGATTTGTCTTGCACACCCATGCTGACACACACACACAAACCGAGCGCAACAAAAAAACGCACATTGTTTGCTGTTGGTGAACAGCAGGAGGATGTTGAACATCAACGCAGCCACTACATTTCGTTGAAAGTAACCGTACAGTAGTTTGCTACCGAACTGAATTGACATTCCAACGTCCGGAGTTTAATAGGTAATTGATTAATGTTCCGCTTAGTGGTTTGTGTGTTGCAAGCTTTGTCGAGAAGTTGCGGTGGGTCCTCTACGTTCTGCGATGTGGTAGTAGCAGCAGTAGTTTGACTGATGTTTGGATGCCGTCACTCTACCAGCATATGCCGTCACCCGTACAATATCTCATTTGTCAGCTCGTCCGATGATGATGCAAGGAAGCCCGTAAGACAACCAACACACACAGCCAGGTTTGTTTTATTTTCACCCAATAATGACGCCTGAGCTCAATACTATGTTATCTAGATTATTGGTCACGTGTATGTGTGTGCGTCTTTGTTGTGAATTTCCAGAACATCCACACACGAACCGCATGAAGTCATCAAAGTTCCTTGCCATGGGCAAGTTCAGCGCCTCATCCTGATGTGCTGGATCCTGCCCGTCCTTACCAAAAACAAAAAATGCAAACAGAAGCTTTGAATGGAAAAGTTTTGCTATCGCTTGAATGTCGGCCATAGTCGGCTAGTGGGATACAACTACCCAGACGTTATCAGCACAGTACAGGGAGAAGGATACTTATCCCAACCGGGCCAGGTTTTGGAAGAAAATAGCTTTGCCCCTTTATTAGAGGGGTTGGTGACGAGGCCTAATGCCACTCATCACTTTGTCTTGCCAGTGTCAGGGCACACCGGGGGTATCCGTTCTGGGTATCGGGTTAATGTCAGAAGGACCTCCATGATCCTTTCTTCTTCGCATCCCCACGGGGCCAGCCAGCAACTCCCGAAGGAACCGCTTGGAATGGCAAGGCTCCCCACCCGCGCAAAATGATGCTAATAAATAAACGAAATGGATTCTGCCCCCGTTACTCGTACCCTTGCCGAGAGGAGAAAGGGGATGCTCGAGCACCCATTAAATGGCGTCCTTTTGTGGCAGCCTTATCCGCCTTTGTCCGTCACGGCCTGACTTGTGCATGACGTATGCTTCACAAGGTGGGTCACACAAGGTCTGGTTTTTGTGCCAAAACCCAGCAAACCAAAGGAAAACCAACCCCAATTGGGTTTCGGAGTAGATAAAAGTTGATGAACAGATCAGGTCAGGTCGCAAAACCGCAAGGATGTCTTAATTTGCTAAAAACTAGATGCTTATCACATTTGTTTGTGTCGTACCGCTTTTTTTTTCTCTCCCTCTCATCTTTTCTGCTCGTATCGTCTTGTTTATGAGAACGAGTGTAAGAAGCGGACGGGAAAAAAAGGGTCGACTGCATGCCCCTGCGTGGATTGGCCTTTCAGGTCCAATTTAATCACGGACCTTCCGGACCTCCAAACCACCGGAGGGTACCGGAGGCTCGGAGCAATATCTTACGATATCTTACCCTTAAAATTCATTGAAGTCGTCCCGCAAGCGCACAAGGGTGTGCATGAGTAGAAAAGTTTTCATTTTTAAACACTTTGCTGGCCGTTTCGTACCTCCAGCTTCGTGTCCGTTGATGTTGCCTGCGACCAAAAAGGGTTGGTCTGGTAGGTCATTCTTCGGGTTCCGGCAAAGGGAACACTCTCGAAGACGGGATGCCCCCAGAAATCTAGCTGGATCGAAAGATCAAATCACCAACGCCGAGGCTCTGGTTTCGGAAATGGCGATAGATAGTCCTCCCTGCGTAGTCCCGTAAATCTAGCTCATTTAAAGCGCACGATCCGAGACTGTGTGGGGTCAGACCGATGACAGCCAAGCTAGCGTAGGGCTTAGCGTCGGATCACGCTCGGCTCAATCGAAAACCGTGTGAGGATTTGCGGGTTATTTATCCGCTGCGTACCAAAGGGTTTTTAAGATAGCTTCAACCCATGGTATACTTGCGTCTTGCGGAGATCTGTTACGCTGTTTAGAAAGTTTTTTATTTTTTTGTAGCGCCATTCACCCTCCGATATTACTTTCCAATTTTTTTATCAACCAGATCGAACTGCATCGTTTCGCTCGGTGGGTTGTATGTGTTAATGTAGAAGATGGCGGAGAGAGTGAATGAGCCCGGGGTGCATTGATTGTAGTTCCAAGGGGGTGAGTAAGATGAGCAGACCAATCAAGCCTTCCCGTACGTGACGCGCTACGTCTCCTATAATCTTCGGCCAAAGTTCCTCGCTGTATCCTGCTAGATAAGCTCGGCCCCAGACAAAGGATGCTTTCTACCGCGTGTGCCACGCATACACATTTAGCCGGGTTCCGCATTTGGCAGTGCGATAGGCTTTTGGAGCAGCCGGCAGTAAAGTATCAGCAAATGGGCATCAGCATACGCGGGGCATATAGTTTCAAGCGCGACTCGTGCGAGCCATGTTTATTTCAATATGGCGCATCCCAAAATTGCGTTCCACGCTTCGGGGATGAAGATTACCGCGAACTCAGCACACACTGGCAGCTAGCTGATTGCACGGCTTTAAAAGACAGCTATGGCGGGGTCCCCTAGCAACTAGACGCTGGTAAAGCTCTGCCAGCTGCCGCTAAGGAAGAGCAGGCCTTTGCGTACAAAGTACATCGAACGGCGGAAAAGAAAAAGCAAATTTCACATACTCTTACCACCCTCTCGTACACACACACACACGCACGCAGGTGAATAATGCTAGATAACAGACCGATAGGGCGTCCCTGTGGTACGATCCATTTTTTCCTCGCCACAACTTTACCCACACACACACACAGAAGACGACACAGTGGGCTCGGCAAAATTTCACCAGTCTGTTCGCTATAATTTACACACCGAAACTTTGCCTCCTCACCTTCCTTCACTGAACTACTCGTGCCCTTTTTCGTAGCCCGTGACACTTTCCGCTTGATCGTCGTCGTAAAGCGGATCCTATCGAAGTGACTGTCTGTCAACGTTTGTGGCTCATAAACACGTGAAAAGGAGAGAAAGAGAGAGAGAGAGACAAAGAGCCCCCGTGTAATCGAATGAGAAAGTAAGCTATAATTAATCTTACGTTGGCTTCTACATCTTTATTTCGATGCGGTGTGCGTTAGCATTTGTTGCTATCCCCTCTTGAGTAGCTTATCTTGCTGGAATGTATGTAAGATTTTTATCATGATTTATCGTAATGTGTTACCAGGATAATAAATGCCACCGGGCGTGGTTGTGCCTGTTGCTACTTTCCATATCCCCAACCCCGTAAGCAACTAGCAAAGCTTTCATTCAAACAGTTTGTTTACACGTGTTAACCTGGCTCAGGTTGGATTATTTTCAGTTTCAAAGATTGCAGCTTAATTGTGTGTATCGCGTATCCCGACAGTAAACCGTGAAATGTCAAACCACATCAACCTTACTGAGTTAACAGCGTTCAGCGTAAGATCACATAAAACTGTGGAAAGTCAGTTTCTGAAGACAAGAGCATTTGATTGCCTATTTTCAGGCGTTAATTTGGATCATTTCTCTAACATATGTTTATTTAAAACTGTTAGATTTTACTGAGCTCGTAGATCGGTGAGTCTTCATAGGACAGGATCGAGGATCTTATCGCACCAGGACCGTTTCCCGATACTTTCGACTGACTATCCAATTATGGGATATCAGCAAACGTACAAACGTTTAGGCGTGACTAAAATTGGTTTTCCAACCCGGTCCAGCTAATCCCTGGCTGAGCACCGTGGTACAAGAGACGGAACGATTGCCAACAACCTTTACGCATCCTTTTTTCACAACAGAACCGAACAATTATATCTCCTGGTTTCTAAGGTTTCGATCCAAAAAGAAAATGACAGCAAACGAACAGTCTCGGTTCGTTTGATGCGACAACCGACATATTGGATTCCAATTATTGCTTCAAATTAGAGCATCAAGCGCACAAGATTGGGATCTTGATGCATATTGGGCCGCTAACGCTATTCGTCATTCGGTGTAAGAGTCTGTGAGGTCTAGGAAATTCTGCTACTTTTGCTTGACTTGACGACCTTCTAAGGACACGCCGTCCATCTATCAATCACGGCTTACTAGACTTGGGATCCCACCCACCCTGCTTTAAAATTATATCCTCGTATTAATTTTTAAAAGCAGGCCAAAGTCAGAAGCATTATCGCAGTCTTTAATTTGTGTGTAATTTGATATGGCATAATTAATGGGTACTGTTTTCGTAATTCTATTCATTTTAGTCATCTTAATCAGCACTACTCTTATGCTATAAAACACTCTAAATAAATAGGGCTTGTGAATCCTTCGTTTCATGTTAAAACTTCTATCCCTCACCGAACCAGCAGGTGATGTAGATGAGCGCGTAAATTAACTAGCTCCAATAGATTGAATTAGCTTCCTCCCATTAAACAAAACGCAGCAAAAAAAAAAAAAAACGAGGTTGCTGACGCATCGCCAGCGGTGGCAAAGCGTACTCTGATTAAATTATCGTATCAACTGTTTATAATTAGCACCCAGATTGTAGTAAATCAAACCCATAATCAATAAAAGCTTCAGCTTCAATCACAGCCCAGGCCCGTGCAATTAGCACCACTGGCATGCTTACCGCTCAGGTTTATCAGGCCAGCAACTCCATCTCTATCAGCAGTGCAATTCCTGCGAGGGCACGCGCCCCCAAAAAAACCAATGATAGGGGGAACGAATATCGACTTTGCTATCAGTGATAGGGAAGCATTATCACCACCTACAATATTCTGTGTGTGTGTGTATGCGTGGCAGTGTGCGAGGGGTGGGCAGTTTAGCAGTTTGGAGGGTGCATAATGAATGGCTTCCTCACTAGAGGGCGCTCTTGTACAGTTCATTATCTACGGCTCGGCGTGATGCGGCTTCCCACTGCAGACAATAAAGCTAGAGAAGCCTAATGGGCGGCAAAGGGTGAAGCTGCCCAGTTCCAAAAGATCTGGGCAGCCCTCCGCTTTCTAATCGGTTTGCTTTGTTTGGTTTGTTTTCTGTTTTATGGTTGGGCCCTGCCGATCCTGGGTCGCAAAGCGCTACAAAAAGCGTAACCAGACAATTAGTTTACAACAGCAGCCATGGCATTCATCTCGAATCACTAGCGCTCTCACTGATGCCGGCGTCTGGTAAGCGTTAAATCAGTCGAGCACCCTTTAATCTACTAATCATATCCATCGCACGAGGATTGTGCGAATCTCACTCCAGTGCGCCCTTCAGGTGAGTCCTGCAATTGACATACACCGCACGATTGCGACACCGACCGACCGACACAGCTAATCGCATCCGCCGACACGGCGCAATTTTCTGTGGTGGAAAGGATTGCGATTTATTCTTTGCTTTTTTTTGTCTACACATCAACACACTTTGCACCCAACACCTTGGGGCACAGCTTCTCTCGTTATGGCGTCGATCCTTGAGGGAACCGACTGAGACGCGCATCTTCCCAATTTGTCTGCCAGTTTCTTTCCACCCCAGCACACACATTTGTTCACTTTCACGCACAACACAGAGAGAGACACATACACATACACATGAATCAACTATGAAGAAATGGAACGGAGAGGTTATCTGCAATAAATCGCCTTCTTGCCATTGATGACCTTCGCTTTCGATGGAATTCAATTTTGTCGCTACGTTCGCGGCGTCGCGTGTGTATGTGAAGTTAACTTTTTGGTTCAGCAAACAAGAAAATAGATATGGGTTTGGGGGGGTGGGGGGGGGGGGGACGGATGTAGCGAGCATCGTGCTATCAGTGATGAACGAAGAACCGAAACCAGCATTCCCCTGGCACAACAGCAAGACGGCGAAAGCGAAAGAAAACTGCCAATGCAGTTTAGCTAGATCAAGATATAGGTTTTTGGAGGTTTTTTGGAGGTCCCCCCAACCCTAGCTTGCTGGTCGACCATTCAGCTACGTTCAGCTTTCATCACTGGTGCTGCTGCCTCACTATCTTTTCAGGGTCGACAATTTAACGCTACAATTGCCACCGAAACGGGCAGGAACTGGTGCTGGAACTGTGTGCAGCATACGGTGCCGCCCAGTGACGAAACGAAGCAGCCGGCCCACTGCTCGCTAATTTGATAATCCGTGCCCGACGTCAATCACGGCTTGGAAGTTTGCAGAGCGCGCTGCTGGAGTAACGCTGGTGGACGTTCTAGCGTACAAAATCCGAACAAAACAACACTAACCGACAGCAACGGAAATCGAATGCTCTTAATTATTGGTTCAACCTGTTTGAAGTATGCTTTGTCCAATAATGGTGTACGAGCATTCGAGTGGCTAATATGGCTTTGGAAGCTTCATTTCATTCGGCAGGCAACGGGCCATCGAGAAGTTTTTCATTAGAAGCAGATACAGATGTACAGACAATACATTCTTGACATTATAGCGCAGTTTGCTTTACACTCCAGAATGGTATGCTGGTGAATTGTTTCCTCGGACAAAAGTCGTGCCCGAAAGTATGCAATAACTATGTACAAAAGCCCGCTTTTATGTGACCTTTCGACGAGACGCTGGTCGTCCAGCGCTTGTCATGTGATTTAACTTTGTGCCCGCCCATTGCATACTGCCAGGCGCGATAGCAAGCAAGGACATCCCGGAGCGGTGTGCAGTCAAGCGGGATAATAAGCACCTTTTCGGCACGAGTCGCTTTCACAATAGTGAAGAAATAAATTAGAAACACTTACTGCAAACTCTTCAGCTGCTGAGCTTTGGTACGAAAGCGTTTTTGCTCAACAGCACTTTGGTTTCTTGTTTCGGCTTTCAGCGCGTTGCGGGTCGCGTCAAGCTAGTGGTGAGAATTTCGTTTCGAACCTTTTAAGGTTCGTTCCGTTTCTGCAGTGGAACAATCGAACGTCAAATAGCATTCACACAGCAAGCAGTTTTTTTTTGTGGAGCTTGCGATCCACTCTAAGGAAGGAAGATCCTTGCTTCAAGATATTGTTGGGAAGACGGGAAGACTAGACTGTGACGTATTTTCAGATTCTTTTCGGTTATAGTAGATTCAAAGAACCTACCAGATTTGTTCCGTTCCGATAAAATGGACCTTCCCCATCACTACACCAATCCCCTTACTCAATTACTGACTCAATCTACTTTGGACACTTGTTCGTTCTGTTGGCTAACGCGAATGCCTGTTGCCGGGCACGTCAATGCATTAAAGTGTGCTCAACATCGTTTTAAATTAGTGTATCCCCCGTCACCGCTCGTAACAGTTTCCAATTTCCAACCCGTTGCCGGCTCACTACCCTTTGTTTTGCTACACCTGGATCAAGTGTTCAAGAATCAATAGAACAGTACCGTGGCAATCTTCCCACGTTCGTGATTCAAGCAGGTGGAAGGATGATCTCAACCGCTCACCAACCGGGTACTGATTGGTGTTGAATGTAAATAAGCTACAGACAACATGAAAATGTGACGTTTTCGTGTTCGAGTGGGTTTTTTTTTTTTGGATGAACGATTTTAACTTAATTACACACCACGGCCACCATGTTACCGGCCGATCCGGTTCCTGCATCGTCTTTACTCCGAGCTTGTGCTAAAACGTTCTCCGTTTCTTCGTTGCGACAGCGCCTAGCATGCACATCTTGCCGCACTGATTTGCATGTAGACGAAACATTCTCCGAATGCATAATGCATGAATTGCTCTCTATTGATTCCGTTTTTATTCGATTTTGCGAAGCAAATTGAATAAATATTCAATTCTTCCCACCGTTACGACAAAGCGGCGATGCGTTGTGTGTGCTATTACATACGTCCGGTCGTAACGGGATAGTGCACTGCATACATTTAGGGGCACACCAGAACACGCCAAACAATTGACGCTTCTGCGGTCACAGGTGATTTTGCGTTCGGTAAAGTGGTTTTACTGAAAGGCAACGATCCGAGGTGCCTCCCCCACTTTTAGACATCATCACTTCCGAAGCTCTTCGACGTCCGTTCGTTTGCGTCGCCAAATTCAGCGCCAATGCTTAACCGACATGGCTTTAAACAAGGGTTTTTAATTAAGTTTTAGATTATGATTTTTCTCGTGTCACCGGTTCCGGTTCTGCAGTTGATTGATGCGGCACGGTTTTGGGCTTTTTGATAGATGACTGGGTTCTTTCGCATCCTTCATTTGACAGACTTACTGCGGTTTTGCAATTATCGCTAGAGGACTTTCACTTGAGGGATGTTTATGATTTTTGTCGTTGAACATCCTTTACATAATCCTTCACCACTGCCCTGTTTCTCTACGTCTTTGACTGTAGAAATTTGAAAAATTTTGGCCTACCATTACTGACCTTCCTTGACGCGTAACTGAATGGTCAGCTATGCGTACGGAGGGACGCTCCGACCCTGTACTGTGCGCTTGCTTTGAAGTAGACACCTAACACGAAACGCGTTTTACATACTTTTAGGCGCACTTAACAAATACTTCAATTCACTTGCTACATATTTTCACGCGTACAGTAAGACGAGTCATTCGAGTTCGAGCGGGCAAAACTTCCAGCAAACGGACAGTAATTTTACACAGAAATCATTAACACTCGGTAACAATTCCACTAGACATTTTCTAGACCGTTTTCGCCCGTTCTAGCACATCTTAGTCTCTAGGCGCAAACGGACAACATTGTGAAGACACGAGGCGTCTAGTTACTGGGATTTTTATGGTCACAGACACACTCACACACACACATACACACATTCACACTCATTAGGCGAGGCGTTGTCATCAAAATGCGCCTACGCTAATGCTTGATTTAATTTTTGTTGAAGATTTTCTAACGAGCATCCGTGTGGTTGACTTCAAAAATGGGTTTGGCAAGGGTGTGCTTGATCTTTCAGAGGGGTTTTTTGTTAACTCTCATAGATATAGACTCGCTTTTTGATTGATCGTTTGCCATTCAATCTTGCTCTCAATCTCAAGTGAAAAAAAAAACTGAAAACGCTCCAAAAGGTCTCGTTATAGTTTTTCTCTTCTTTCTGCTTCTTGAAGTTTAGTTTCGTTATCGAGACGTAGTGCGAAGTGTCGTCTCGCTCATTTTATAAGCCGTTCTGGTAAGCAGGATAACGAGTATCGTAAGCAGCTTACAATAGACATCCACAATTCCCTTTCCAAAATTGCATCGCCACGGTGCAGCCCTCGTTTGCTGCAGCACGGAAAATCACGCATTCTTTCCGTTCACATTTTCGCATCAGGAGCTTCAGGTCCAGAAACGTGCCCTGCCAGCGGGGAAAAAAATGGCCAACGAGCGTTTGATTGATGGACGTACGTGTGCCGGAGGGCGGATCGCTTTTGATAGATAGTCACCGTTTATTTTTTTTTTGCCAAGTTCATTGCTACCGCCAGGTTCGAGAAGGGCAGGCACCGGTTCGACCCCGATTTCGCTAAGGTCGAAAGGGCCATCCTTTACGACCTACTGACACGCACGCGAAGTAACTGGTTCACTGTCACCATCCTACCCAACAGGTCCGTTCAACGCACACACACACAAACACACACACACACACACAAACATACAAATGCATAGATACAGCCACCACAAGTGCACCAACGGAGAAGCAATGGTACCAACAGTCCCAACACTGACTTCCGGACACCGTTCCCGAGGGAAGGAAACATCATTATTCTTCGGTAAGGCGTGCAGCCATGCAGTGCAACAAATTGGGTTCCGCTCGCTTACATCCTCCCCGGGAAACTACGCGTAATAGTCGCCCGAAGAGTTGATCCTCCTTCGGATGTGGACGTATGGACTTGTGGGGAATTTCTTGGCAAATGCACAGCTTCCAACCCCCCCCCCCCTCCACCTCTCCCATCCTGCTTGTTGGGCGGGTTCGTTCCATTTGCGTAATCGAAACCACCCCGAGGTGCGACGGTCATAAAAAAAGGAAACCATTCACTTCTCCCTAAACCCCAGCCACCTTCATCCCAATATTCCACCCGTCGGACTAATAATCTCACCATTACACATACCCTCAGCTGTTTCCAATTGGTGGTGGTGTACCGTAAACCACCGGGATATCCTTAAGGTCGCCCTTGTTTTTATTATTTTGCCCTCCAGCTGCCCTCACCACCACACGGGATCCTGCTTCGATCCCCCTCCCGCTTCTGGCCGTACACACACCAAAACAAAAAAAAAACGATCACTTCCGGAGCGATGAAAAAAAATAAATAAAGCAAACCCCAATCCACTAACAACCGTTCGGTGCGAATGTCCACCAGCAACTGACGCGCCAGCACGGTGACCGTTATTGGTGAACTTTTTTATTTTTTATTGTTGGTCTATCCGCTTCGTCACCGTAGGTGTCCCGTGAAGTAACTCGGTTCCGTGCTGCGTGACACGCGACCTCCTGCGTACAGAATGGTACTGAATCCCCACAGCGTCGACAGCTATGCTGCGTGTGCTAGCATACTCGAGCCCGACTCCTGTCGTGATGCTTCGGGTACGGTTCGGGTATGCTTCGGGCTGGCAAGATGCTTTGGACCAGAGCGCACGCTGCGTGCCCTTACGTTTGGATGGTCTGGATCAGGGGGGGAAGGGGGGGGGGGGGGGGTTTCGCCCCAACCCACACATTCTGGCGCCAAGATCTTACTATCGGGATCAGGGAAGATCAAAACAATAGTCTTCCCCACATTCACACCATGTTCCTGGGTATGATGATGAAGGGAAATATCCTCAAAGTAAAAGCGGAACCGACACACACTGTGTTCCGGAAATGTTTAAAGTTTTGCACTAAAAACGGAAAACACAATCCTACCAAAGGGTGTGTGTGTGTGTCAGGCCACATGTTTCGTAGATATCGCTTTGTTGCTGTTGATAATGATGTTCTTGTTGGTACACAAAATACACGCCAAAGACTCATGCTGGCTCGACTTCCATGCCGCTCAGCGTCACCGCGTTACAGCCATTGCCATCATCATCGTCTCTCACACATCTCACCAATAATCGTCAAATAATTGGCTGCACGAATCTTGCTGCAACAGCTGAGCAGCGGGAAGGAAGCAACACGCGTCAAGCAGGGAAAATCAATCAACCAGCGAAGTATTTAGTGAAGGTGTTAATATGGCGTCGGAACGACATATTTACGGGGCTGGCAAGAATACGGCGAGGAAGGGAAAATGATGCGTGGGACCACTAGCTGCCACGCCACTTTTTTCTAATCACCGCAATTAGTGCAATAAATTTGTAACCGTGCAGACTCCTTCGGCGAAATGGTGCGGGCCTTCGGAAGCTGCCACAAGCATCCGTATAATATAGGAAAATAACACCCACAAAAGCTGCTTACCCAAGCACACTCAGTGGCACGGGCACTCTAGAATGCCAGAACTTCTGGCACGATTACGTTACCATTTATCGTTGGTTTTATTGGTCATTTAAGCAAATGTTTACTGTTATGATAAAGACTAGTGAAAGCGAGTTTCTCCACCGCTTTGAGGATGGTTGTGTGTGCTGTGTGTGCTGTCCTCTAGTCCCCTAGTTCCCTGGTGCTTTTGTCGAGGCTCTATTTTTGCTTCCGGTTGACCACACTAGGTGGCTAATCAACCACCACACGTCAGATGTTCGTAGCCAGGTGGATGATGGCAAAGACAAGCAAAGATATCTGCACATCCGTTGTCGCCTACCTACCTACCATACCCAGTGCACACTTACCGTTGCGTGCTTATTGGCACAACAATTCACAATCATCAAATGAAGATCAATGCGAGATTACCGTGCCTTACTGTTGGACGGATAATTGAAGACTATACATCGCAGCAGGTTGGCATAGGTGAGCTAGCTCAACTCCCGCCCCATCCTTGTGGCTGAGCTGCTTGTCAAGATGTTGCTGTGGTTGCTGGGGATAGGCGACCCGTGTCGTGTGTCTAAAGACCAGTCTTAAACGGTACAAGACAGGTCCTTCACTTAACCCTGTTTGCCATCCTTCCCTTCGCACAGCACCTGCAGTAAGCGGGAGTAAGGATAATTTGCGGTCCGATAATCTTTTGCATCTTTGGATCCCCGGTTAACGGGGCGGCATGAAACGGAATTGCTCGCATTAAGCATGAAATTGAGCCGCCCCGTCCGAAAACCGATCGGTCCCGCCCCGTTGACGCGTCCGTGTGTACGGTTCGCTATTTGGCTTGTTTGTTTAGCGATGCCGGTCCGGGGTTTTCTTATTCTTAGTCGCCCGCGGAATGTCCGTAATAAAATTGATGATTGGGTAGTAAGATTCGCAGTGGCACACTCGCCAACCAAGCCAGAGAGCGGCGACTTCCGGCGAGTGCTGATTTCTCCGAATGTAAACAGAAGAAAGCAAATCGCTTGCGTGGAGAGGTGGAGAGAAGGGAGCGATTGAAGGGGGAAATCAAATCTGGACGGGGAAGGGGAGAAGTGCTTCCATTCCAAGAAATGTAGGATTGCGAGTTTCAGTGAGGCGAACGTTCATAGTTAATCCTCGTCATACCCGGAACAGCGAAGCAATCGTAAAACACGACATCATTTCCTGCGTGACTTCGGGGTTTTCCCTTCGCCATTAAAGGCATTTTCCCATCACGCTTTTTAACACAATTCTGCACCGATTTGGGACAGGAATTAATAGCAAACCGAAGAACACAACGCACAGCAGCAAAAATAATCAAAAACATCAAGGAACACCAGTGTAATGCGATGGGCTCTGCAAATCCCTGCCATTCCGGTGCTGATCGGTTGCACACACCAGCAAGGGTTCAACATTCGGTTCAACTTTAGGGGGTTGGTTGGCCCACATGTAGTTGTTGGTGTTTTATAGCCCTTTGTTTTGGAGGTGGAGAGGAAGTTGGGTCCGACGGAAGTCGTTAAAGCAGTACGAATATGGATATCGTTTGCTACAAAAATTGATTATTTTAATTGGAGATCAATTAAAGTACTGTTTGTTTGTCCCGTGTTCCGGTGCTGAGTTGGTGATTTAACTGTAATGACGTAGATACTGCGAATGCATGAATAATTATTGTTTTAAAACACAAACAATACACCCAGGCATGGTAAACACCAATTACTGGTGTTGCTTTTGAGTACAATTTCGATTACAAACGCTATCGCTTGGAGACAGAATTTGATAGAACATTCTGAATAGCGCAAACAGCAGCCACAAGGACTCTTATTAAATTCTAAGGATTCACCTGGCTCTATGAGCCTCTGAGCCCCTCTCTCTCTCGCCTTGTCGCTTCTATTTGATTCTTTTTTGCTGCTACACTCGTCTGCCAGTTTGTTGATAGTCCAGTGCCCGCCATTGTTCGCAAAGACTTGTTGAGTGTACGCACGCTTAACGCACCACTGATTACACAGTTGTTTTGTAACTGCTTCAGTTCGATAATTTGAAACTAAACTGCATGAAACATCTTCGCCGTAAGAAATTGCGTTGCCGGAAGGTGGCCTATTCATGGCACATTTTCCCGTCCAGAAGTACAAAGCGAACCCACATCCTAGCCGTCGTCAAAGAGGAAAAGTTTTCCTCTCCGAGGAATTCAACAGCTTCCGGAAAATTGGAAAAAGAGTGGTTGGAAATATAAAGGAAGTTACTTTGATTAACTCAAAACGGGTAGTTTTTTTTTTTTGCTTCTTTTGTGCGACCGATGATCGTCCTATGGAAAGTTTAATTAAGTTACAGAAAGCGAACGTCTTACGCTTTTTTCCTCATGCCTAGCTGTCGGCTTAGGGCGAGACGCCCAATCCATTAGATCAGTCTCGAGAACTAATGCGAGCTGAGCTGTATAGTATGATGTATCAAATTTAGTTTTTTAATCTACATACTCTCGCAACTCGATTGAAGATTCGTAAATCATTTAGGAATTTTTAGCAAATTCGAACATCTAAGAATGGTTGTTGTGGTGCCTTTAGCTTTAGGTTAGGTCCTTACGTTAGGACCGAGGTTCAAATCCCATCGCTCTGTAGTGAGGACTGACTATCCAACTACGCAGTATGAGCAAGTCTAGTAAGCAAGATGGCCGGCGTAACCTATTAGGTCGTTAAGTCAGGAAAGAGAAGATAATAAGTCCTCAATGCTCACGGAGCACATTGGATTGGACTGGAACGCCTTTTTAGAATCCATACAGCATGTCGTTGGCCTCATCCATTAAAACGAAACAGTGTCTGATGGATTATCGTCGCCGAACGAACATGTCTATGGGACTTGGTGCCTAAGTAATTATGTTGCATAGAAGCTGCACTAAACCGAGATTCTTTATTATCGACACTCACTGAGCACTCTTCTAAATTTGTTCCATCACTATTTTGCTTTCCACACGATTCTCTAGCCAATATGTAGCTAGTAGCATTTAATGCTGATCTGTCTCTAGAACAGCTTACCTTTCGTCTAAGTCTACGTCTAGACTAGAGAGAATACAGCTAAAGCAACGCAGTGCCGTACTTGCTCCGTGTGTCTGTACATTTTTTAACTGATCCGTTCGTGTTTTGCGGTGCATCGGACATCTGTTTTTATCTGTTTTTTGGTGTTTAAGAACCATAAAATTCATGGAAAATAATAAACTGAGATGAAGAGATTTTTAATCAACTTGAATAACTAGCCAGACACCTAGTCACACGTTAGAAGTAGATATCTTATGTTGTCCAGGACACTCGCGAGACTGGTTTTCCAACTAAGCATTACAACAGCATCAAGAATAAAGGGGAGGAATGAGGGTGAAGGAATAAAGACAAGACACGTTAAATAGTGCTAGACAATAGACTGGAACGGAAAGTCGTGACGGATACATTGACAACATGTTCATTATAGGGTTTCCTAGGTGTTTCAGTTCCTCCTCGAAACTGAGGTTCCTCGGAAAAAGTTCCTCGGAGGTTCCTTACGTTTCTAACGAAGGCAGAGAACTTATGATCAATCAACCTATCTCACAACTCCCATAATCTCCACCTCCCCCCACCCTCCTCCTCCCCCTCCTCAACTTTAAATTCATACAAGATGGATGTCCGATGCATAACCTTAAATAAATAACGAACTAAAATACCTCTCGGCGCGTTGTGTTTGTTTTTGCTCTCAACTACATTGCATACTTCCTCAAACCTTTTCATGGCGTTACATTAGAGCGTGACCCTTTTCTAGTTTACCGTTGTTTTTTTTTATATATTCCCAGCAAATATGCATCACTGCTCCCCGATAGATCAAAAGAGCAATACGCTGGAGTTCCCTTGGAAATGCAAATATTGTACAAAATAAACTACCGCCAACTGTTTGGAACTGGGGGACTAAAGAATCTTCCCGCAAGCACAGACACACTTTCATAAACAAGAAAAAACGCAAAGTTTTATGCATTTGGAAGACGGTCTTCCTGTGCAAACGGTTGCTAGGAACCAGACAAAAAATCTACAGCAGTCGGCACTAAAACAGTGCGTGATACCATTATTTCCATTCAAAAGTGTTTGGACCCGTACTCATAACGAACCAGTTGCTTCAGATACTTTAGGTGTGTTGCATCCCTTGCACCGATAAACTCACCTGTTGGAGGGATCTAGAGGTATCAGGGATTCCGTTTCGACGACTCCGCAGCCGAACCTCGTCAAACCAGTTTTGGGTTTGTCTATCAGACGGGATGGAATTTCGACTGTTAGAACATGGAGCAAGGTCACTGCTTTGGAACACGCTCACATTACCCCCCCTCCCCCCTCTAAAAAAAACAAACACTCAGCGCTTCGATGGAAGTGAGGCATTAATTCTCTGTAAACCGACCACCGACCCTGGCAGACAGGTTATGAAAAATGAGCAGAATTTAAATAGCCAGATTACAGGTGATGAGACCACCATGTGGCAAGCTTTTGGGGCAATGGTGCTAAACCTTTGCCGGTTTGTTTTGCTTGTGTTCGTTCCGGCCCTTTCGATTTAGTTTTGCCCGCCCAGCTGGTGTTACGCTTCCCGGAACTCCGGTTGGTTCGACACAAAAGTTACAGATGTGGTCGTACGGCTATATAAATCACTAGCAAACTTGCAGTTGACATGCAGGTAGGTTTGCTCCGGCGCCTGGATGCTAATGGAAAAGTTTCCTAATCATCTTTGACATTAGTTCGGCGATACACGTACACACACGCATACTGAAAACAAAATCACAAATGAAAAGCAGAGCCAAGATGTATACCCGTCTCGAAACTCTAGATATCCGCACTCCTTCGGCCGGATCTGCCTGCTCCAATGTCCAATATTGCAACCAAACACAGAAGTTACATTTTTCGAAGCGTTTGGATGGATTGAAGGGAACACTCTTCGTACACTCCCAGTAGTAATATCGCTGTGTAAAGCTTTGCTGAGGTACTCCTGCGGCTGCGGGATATCGGGGAATTCGCTCGGAATTGTATCCAATCTTGGCAAGTACTTTATCCGTGTTCGCCTCGTTGCACTAAAACCCGAGCCCATTCTGCTCCACTCACAGTACATGGGTACGCTAGATCAAAGCGTCAAAGCGTTGCTCGCACACCGTACACGATGGACCATCGGTTTGGGGATTGCTTTCGTATGCTTTTTTTGATTATTTGGAAACCGATTCATGCAAGGGAACAACAGCAACAACCAAAACTGCCTCTCGAGAGCATAGCACAATACAATCAATCCTTTCGTTTGTAGTGTTGATGTGTTGGAGAGTGCTGGAGTCTGTGGCACGTTCGATCTCTAATTAACCGAACCGTAGCTAATGGATAAGCAACACACAGAGAGAGTCCTCCCCGTGCACTTTCTAATCGAGAATCGACGAACTGGTGGGTAGAAAGTCAGCCTTAGTCTCCTGGGAAGCCACTAAGATGTTGGCTGTAAAGATAAAGCATGTTTGATTCTTACCCTTGATAAGCCACTCAACCACTGTGCGCCTCAGTATAAGTGAGCGGGAGAGGAAGGGGGGAATGAACGAAAAGCAGGAGGAAAAAGATGAAAATCCAACGCCGAAGTAGCAGCAAATTAGAAAAGTAGCAACAGCGACCGGTTGAAGTTTTTAGGTAGCTTTTAACACCGCCGTTCGGCCAACGCACGCTCAACAGTTTCTTATTTGTCTGCCATTTTTTTTTTTTTGTTTCCTTAGGACTGCCGAGGCTGACGGAGGATTGTTTCCCAAATATCCTTGGGGTAGTTGCACGCGATTGGCCACGTGACGCTGGGTACACGGGTGTGCTGCATCTCATCATTTAGACATCAGTGTGCGACGGTACCTTCTTCCAAAGAACGGTACGATGACATGGCAAAGATTACCATTTTCGAAACAACAGTTTATGCGTTTCATATTGATTAGTTGCTGCAAATTTATCCATCATCACTTTCCAATCATCTCTCACCACTGGAAAAGGAATTGATGGGGGGGGGGGGGTTTCCTTTTTGTCTGCCTGAGTATGTGTGTGTGTGTATGTGTGGGATTTTTTTGCGATCCAACATCCATCACTGGAACTCTCCAGCTTTCGGATGACTCCGGACGGTGAACTTTTAAGTGCGTTTGGTGAGTTGTGCACACACAAACATCCACACACAGATACAGTTATGTGGAGTAGCATATGGGAAGCTGGGAGATGATAGAAGAAGAAAAGAAAAAAAAACGATACGACAGTCAAACCCGCCAAAACACCCGAACGTACCATGGCATGGCAAGACTTGACATGCGGACGAGAAGCATGGCAGAGTCGACTATCATTTGCTGCCGGCTCGTTATCAATTCACACCACGCTTGTCGGCTACCGATACAGGATATATTGTTCCATATTCATCAGTGGGGTTGGCTATGTGGAATGGAATGTCGCTTGGTTTTCGGGTGCGTGGTTGTGTATATCTGTGGCAGTGGCTTGTTTCGTTTCGCGGTACTTGTTCTAGCAGCAAACCCACAAAACGGGGCAAACTGGAAACAAACAGAAGAACAGAAAAAAAAAATACCGGTTAAACGCAGCGAGCTTCCTGGGCCTGGGCCCATGGCATAATTAAAGGCGTTCGCTGTCTGCCCCCACCTCCCCAACACCCCTACTCGGCTCAATCCAGCACGGTATGGCATATGGGCGGATGTGTGTACGTCTGGGTAGAGAGATTCTGAAATCGCAAGATGATGCGATCTCCCAAGAAAGCTCGGTATTTGTCTAAACACAGCTCCGGCATGCCGTATTGGATGTCCCAGTGCCGTTCAACCAACCGTGCACAGTGATTTATGTCCCTCGAAGGGGGTTCCCAAGGACCTGCCGAAGGAAAGTGCCTGCTTTACGTCAATCTAGGCGACCAGTGTTCTGGCGGGGGCAGGAGAATTATTATTTCATTCTCGGTTATTATACCTACGTGAGTTTTGTTTTCTTGCTGAGGAGGGGGGGGGGGGGGCTGTGGGTACAACACGAGCCACCAATGGCGGCGAACTTTTTCGCTGGCAGGAAGCTAACAAATCGAGCATCGTGTGACGCACACAAATAATGTGAACTTTTTGACATATAGCGATTACGGGTACGCGATTCTGATGGCCGGACAACTTTTATTTTACGCATCGCCTGAAACATCGCCAGCAGGCTGGCAAATGGCAATCTGCCGGCAGTACAGTACCCCTCTGTCCTCTGATGCACGGTGAAGACTCGCTGACAGGGCAGGCTAATTAAATCAAAACCATTCCCAGATCGTGTGCCAGCACCCTACTCGGGCTGTTGAGATGGGTAGATGGGCACAGAATCATCGCACTGCTTGTTACAGTTAGCGTTTTTTGCGTTCTTCTTGTGTTGTGCTCTCCCGTACCGTCTAGACTTTGAAGGTGAGCGTACTACTTGGATGAGATAATCTAATAGTGTCGGGAGTTTAGCGAAACCTTAAACACTTTCAAACGGTGAACGTGTAGCATATGGCACATTGTAATACAGCGCAATACATCAATCTGGCAACACCTAAGCAAAAGGGTCGAATCGTAATCTAATAAGTAGTATGTGGTAGGATGGTCCGACCCAGGTGTAGACGGCTGGCAGACGTAAAATGATATAGGGTGAAGATTTAAAGATACCCTAACATCCTAAAATTATTGCCAACTCTGGCTGCAGTCTAAATTTCGTAGAGAGCCTCAGTGATAAGTAACGGGGTGTGCTTTTAGTTGGAAGCATCTGGTTAAGGAATGTTGTATCAAAGAATCTTCTCTACTCGTGGACCTTTAAACAGTCTAGGAGTTTCTCGTGCATATCTACTATGCCTCAATCTTGCTACTACATTAGGACCTGCGACGTCAGTTCTTGGTCCTGATGTTGGTCAAATTGCCTGCTACTAATGGGATCTCAACCGTTAGAGGTCTAGATATTCTACAGTCTGCAAGAGACATGTCACTGTGGTGCAATAATTACTTGGTTTGTGTGTACACGCGCGCTCCTATTTATTATCTTTGGGACAGTATTACGTAGCGTGTGCTTCACCTTTCTTCTCTCATCCTAAGTGGCCCCCTCCAACTTTGCTTATTATACGAATGTATGACTTCAAGCGCCTATTCCCATGCGTTACTTTCCATTTCAGTGATTTAAATTTCCTTACGTGTTGTCTTTCCTCCCCATCAATGTCAAACTGCTCTCAGCTCTTGGGTTTGCTTTAAACATATACATCAAAATCCCCTTAGAATTTAAAATAAAACTTCATTTTTCCCTGCGCTTAATAAACACAAATAAACCAACGATGAAGAAGTGATTTCTTTTTCTTAAATGACTACCAAGTAATAATTATGTAGATTACCTTGGGGGCAATCCGGTGGTGAAGTGACAGCAGCGCCGGTCTTGCAACAGTAGAAACGAAGTTCAAATCCCGCCCGGGACCGACCCACCGTAGCATGAGGACTGACTATCCAACTGCGTGTTAATGACGAGTCTAGTAAGCCATTCGACGGCCGCTGTGTCCTAGTGGGTCGTTAAGACAAGTAGCAAAAGATTACCTTGAAAGCAGTACGCTGTCTAAATATTGTTTTCAAGAGCATTTTTCCCCTTTTTGAGCCACAAAATAAGTTCTGCAAACTCTCTACAATCTCTTCTCGTCAAACATATCAGAAGATGCAGATGCAGTACGTCACAAAACGATTTCTTACCCATATTCTGCATAGCGTAAAACCGTCGGGACAGTCCGGGCTCAAATTTTCATTACACTCGGCATTCGGTCGGCCGTACGTGCTCGTCAAACAATCAATCAGTCAATTGTCAACAGGCAAGATTGCGAACGGCTCGCTGGTAGCGTACGTAGACCGGGTTATCACTTCGCGCTCGTGCGGCAAAAGCCAAAAAGCTAAACAACGCAGTGCGAGCCCATCACCCCATAAAGACAATGAACGATAATAGGGACCGCAACGGGACGACGGAGGCATCACGGTGTCCCGATATCGCGCTGGTCCGCGCCCACCCCGATGTTTAGGTCCGCGTGTTGCCAAGCCCGCTTCAGCACAATCAGCTGCTTACTAAAACGACAACATACCGCCCGTTTCGCGACTTCACCTTCGCTGTGCCGCGCGCTCCGGGACGGCTAAACTACGCATACCGGCCAATCAGGTTCTGGTGGGCCCGTGGGCCCTGCGTATTTGTACATCTCGTTTGCTAACGGCGTAGATAGCGTGCGTCGTAGACGAGACAGACAGAACGGTTCGGTGTACGGTGGCTAGAGCGCGCTGCGCTGCCCACTGGTCAGCTTCAGTCTGTACTCAGTGCTCGTGCTGAGTAGCCGTGTGTCTTTTGTGTAGTGGAATTTAACTCTCTAGGTAAGCATAGACAGAGTTTGGAAGCTGAAAGAACACCGCAGCTGGGCTGTCTGCAACTAGTCTATCACTTGGAAAGTGAAAGTGAGCTTTGAGGAATTCTTCCTACCTGGGAGTGCATCTAAAACTTTTTTTTTCTATTCCTGTTTTCTTACTCCACTATGTTGAAACTGGTACAAAATATCCAGAGGCGCTCAACTCTCCAAGCAACTCGCATCGAACCTCAATCAACAAAAAGTTGTAGATAGCATTCGTGAGAAGGGAAACATCTCAGCATGAGTTGTGCTAGTGTTTTGACCAGCAAAGACCTGCCGGACATTGAGGTGAGTGCATAGTCTTCGTCCATGCTCTCGGCCGCGAGTAATAGCATCAACCAGCGTAATCGCCATTAACCTCATCTTTGCCACCATCATTCCACTAACTTCCACCATCACCACGACCATGCTACTGACCGCATAATTTAGCTGCGCAATTACGTCAACCTTCAACTGGACAGACATTGTGTAATCGTTGGTGCATAAATTGGTATGACAATCGGTGTTGTGGTACGAACCTATCTGCATGATGCTGGTGGTTGGTCTCAATATTATGTACGCTCAATGAACGTCATCACATGCAAAGTTTAGAACAAAAAAGGGCATTATTCGTTCCCTTATCGCTTGTGCGAGGCTGTTGTGCGAGGTACATCAGCACACTGGAAATTCCGATGCCTAATGCTTATCAAATATAAACAATCATCACTTTCACGGGCGTGGTTGTTTGATTCATTAGCAATAAATCTATAATAACTATTAATGCAAAACAGTCAACAAATTTCAAACGCATCTCGCCGACCGCAGTGCATTATGTGGCCCCATTACATCAATCTCGCCCGCCATTCACAATTACAGCACAGTATGGCCGATTGCATTGTACATCATGATTCATAAGATTGATGGTACAGCTATGCATTGCCACTATCCTTAGTTTGCTGCAATATGGGCACGACTTGATCGAGCTGCGCGATCGTTATCCCCGACTGCTAAGTGATGTTTCAATGTTTACTTTCTCACAGAGCCTGCTTGCTCTCAATCCGCGGGTAAAGCAAAGCTGCTCACTGGTACCGACGACCGTGACCAAAAAGGTGAAGAAACACTGGAAGCGCAATGTGGATCGGTCGTGTACCGCCTGCACACCGCTCACCAACGACTTCTCCGACATTAAGCACACGACACTGTCGGAACGTGCCGCGCTGAAGGAAGCGGCTCGCTGTCTCAAATGTGCCGATGCACCCTGCCAAAAGTCCTGCCCGACGCAGCTCGACATCAAGAGCTTTATTACGAGCATTGCCAACCGCAACTACTACGGTGCGGCGAAGGCTATCTTCTCGGACAATCCGCTCGGGCTGACGTGCGGTATGGTGTGCCCGACCAGCGACCTGTGCGTGGGCGGTTGCAATCTGGCCGCGGTCGAGGAGGGCCCCATCAACATTGGCGGACTGCAGCAGTTTGCCACGGAAGTGTTCAAGCGAATGGGCTTGAGACAGATCGTACCACCCGGCGTTGCTCCACTGAGGTACCCGAACAAGCGCATTGCACTGCTGGGCGGTGGGCCGGCCTCACTCTCCTGTGCAACCTTCCTTGGGCGGCTCGGTTATAAGGATGTGATCGTGTATGAGCGACGCTCGTATCTAGGTGGGCTTAGCTCGGCCGAAATCCCTCAGTATCGGCTGCCAGTCGATGTGGTAAACTTTGAGGTGCAGCTGGTAAAGGATCTGGGTGTACAGTTCGTGTTGAATCGATCGCTATCCGCCAATGATTTGACCGTGCGCGGATTGCTAGATAGTGGCACGGATGCGGTATTTCTAGGCATCGGATTACCGCAGCCCAAGGTCGACAAGGTGTTCGAGGGACTGACGGAAGAGCAGGGATTCTTCACCTCCAAGAGCTTCCTGCCGCAGGTCGCGGACGGTAGCAAACCGGGACTGTGCGGCTGTAAGCAGTCCGCCGCTGCCAAGCTGCCCGTCCTGAGCGGTAATGTCATCGTTCTCGGAGCAGGTGATACGGCATTCGATTGTGCGACGTCGGCGCTGCGTTGCGGCGCTCGCAAGGTGTTTGTCGTGTTCCGGAAGGGTAACAACAACATTCGCGCCGTACCGGAGGAGGTGGAACTGGCACGCGAAGAACGCTGCGAGTTTATCCCGTTCATGTCGCCGAAGGAGGTAATAGTGCGGGCGGGCCGGATTGCAGCGATGGAGTTTTATCGCACGGAGCAGGATGAATCTGGCAATTGGGTTGAAGATCAGGATCAGATTACGCGTCTCAAAGCGAGCTACGTTATATCGGCGTTCGGTTCAGGATTGTACGATGCAGACAGTAAGTGCTATGTCCACCAATTTCTGAAAATTTCCTACTTGGTTTCCCTTTAATACTGTAGCAACTGTTGATGTCTTTTTATAGCCGTTGCAGCGCTAGATGGGCTAAAGATGAACCGCTGGGGCCTTCCTGATGTCGATCCGAAAACACAACAAACCTCTATGCCCGCTGTGTTCTGTGGAGGAGATCTGGCAGGTGCCGCGGAAACGACGGTGGAATCGGTGAACGATGGTAAGACGGCTGCCTGGTATATGCACTGCTACCTGCAGGGCATCCCATTCGACACAAAACCGGAGCTGCCTCTTTTCTACACCCAGATTGACCAGGTCGATCTGTCGGTGGAGGTGTGTGGTGTCAAGTTTGAAAATCCCTTCGGACTTGCATCAGCCCCGCCGACCACTAGCACGGCCATGATACGGCGTGCGTTCGAGCAGGGTTGGGGCTTCGCCGTGACGAAAACATTTGCCCTCGACAAGGACATGGTGACGAACGTGAGTCCCCGCATTGTACGCGGTGTAACGGCTGGACAGAACTATGGTCCACAGCAGGGTGCATTCCTCAACATTGAGCTTATCTCTGAGAAGAGTGCACACTACTGGTTGACGGGCATTCAGGAGCTGAAGCGTGACTTCCCCACCAAGGTGCTGATCGCGAGCATTATGTGCACCTATAACCAGCAGGATTGGGTTGAGCTGGCAACGCGTGCAGAAGCAGCCGGTGCAGATATGCTCGAGCTTAACCTGTCCTGCCCGCACGGTATGGGCGAGTCGGGAATGGGTCTCGCTTGTGGCCAGGACCCGGAGCTGGTGTACAACATTTCTCTGTGGGTGCGAGGTGCCGTCCGCATACCGTTCTTCGTGAAGCTCACACCGAACATCACCGATATCGTGTCGATTGCTCAGGCCGCCAAGCGAGGTAACGCAGACGGTGTGTCTGCCATCAACACCGTGCAAGGGTTGATGTCATTGCGTGCGGACGGTACACCGTGGCCAGCCGTCGGTGCCGACAAGCGCACTACGTACGGCGGTGTGTCCGGTAACGCTACACGCCCCCAGGCCATGCGTGCGATTTCGCTCATTGCGAACAAGCTGCCCGGATTCCCGATTTGTGGCATCGGTGGTATCGACTCGGCGGAAGTAGCAATGCAATTCATCCAGTGTGGTGCACCGATACTGCAGATATGTTCATCGGTACAGAACCAGGACTTTACCGTCATTGAGGACTACATTCTGGGGTTGAAGGCGTTGCTGTATCTGCGTGCCAATCCACCACCAGAAGCCCTGCCATGGGACGGTCAATCACCACCATCGGCCAAACTGCAAAAGGGCAAACCGGTAGCACCGCTTCGCACCGACGACGGCAAACCTCTGCTACACTTTGGCGAGTACAGGAAGCAGCGGGAAGAAAAGCTCGCCCAATTACGTCTACAGCACGGACCACTATGGGATCCATGCTCGAACGAAGCCGTCAATGGTACGAATGGACACGCGCCCGTCAAAGTGGAAACGACACCGCCCACGAACAATGTGCCCCGCGTCCAGGACGTACTCGGTGTCGCTTTACCACGCATTGGTGATTACAAAAAGTTGGACAACACCAAGCAGGTGGTTGCGCTCATAGACGATGTAAGTGGAGTAGCACTCTGGTGCTACGATTTCTGACTCGTTTGTAGAAGCAGTACGCTTAGGCTAAAGTTTTTGTTTTTATTCATTCGCAGGACCTTTGCATCAACTGTGGCAAGTGTTACATGACCTGTGCTGACTCCGGCTATCAAGCGATCGAGTTCGATCCGGTAACGCATCTACCTCATGTCAATGACGACTGTACGGGTTGCAACTTGTGCCTCTCGGTCTGTCCGATTATAGATTGTATCAGGTAAGTTAGGTCCGGATAATGAAGCCTTATGACCAGTCCCTAAATGAAGTACGTCTCCTTCCTCAGCATGGTGCCGAAGAAAATCCCGCACGTCATTAAGCGTGGCCATCCCAACACCAACGTCGTGGTGCATGCGCTAAGTCCATCACAGTAGAATGGTAACAGATGAATTCGTTACAATCGTTACGCGACCGCCGACCAAGTTGTTCTTATTGCATAAACAGTACGTTTAGAAGAATGCTCCTTACAAGCATAAGTGTTTTAAGCTGTATATCATATTTTTTCAATAAATTGCTGCTTTGGAAATAGCTTGTTTTTTTTTTAGATTTTAGTTTGAGGACAGCTTGTTGCATCGCTGATAAGGCGAAAATCATCTTTAAATGGTTTCTGTCGTTTTAACGCCTCTTGAATTAAATGATGTATCGCAACGTTCGCAAGATTTTTAGTACAAGCTTAAATGAATTGTAGTTGAATAAGGAAGTTAAAAAAGTTTCATAAATCATTGCTTCTCTACTTATTTGTGATTAAGCATGCAATCTTGCATGGACAAACTATTTTAAAATAATCTCACAAGCTCTGTTTTTAGTACACCAACGACTATTTTAAATTTTAAATCGCATTTTCTAGCAGTCAGCATGACAGCTGCCATATTCTGCGGACACAAATCGAGCAGAATTTTCTGCACTGTAAACGGTTGTAAATTTTAGTTAAAATTGTTTGATGCAGCAAAGTTGCAAAACCGAGCTTTGATTTCATTACACGCTGTTAAGCTTTAAACATGTACCCGTAACCCACCAAGAATTTAATCGATGAAAGATAATTTTAGCATAAAAAACTAACAATAACATTGCTTGGCTGTCTCTTTCCTACCCTAGCGAAACCGGCAGTTTGGTGTACAATACGAACGGTGTACATTTTCCCGCCCACTGGAAACATGTGTCTATTCGTTGCATAGTTTGCACCGTTGGTAGGAAAAACGGTTGCCGGTACCACTCAGAACAGACACATGCTTCGACCGCTGTCACACCACGAGTGACAGCTGTAGGCGCTGCTTGATGTAAGCAGGGTTTTTCTTCACTTTTCGAGCTTAGCGTTTGTTCCATTTGATTCTACACCATTCTTCAACTCGTGCTCGTATGGAATGGACGTGCCGTGCGCATGCTGAAAGTAGTGCACAAGAATCAGAGCCTACTGTGCTGTGCTCACTCCATCTGCTGGTGCAAAATTCAGGCTACCCAAAACCCAAAGTTCCCCGTGCTGTGCGTGTTACTTCGGCGAAGTTTGTTGTGAATCAGTTGTTTGGGCGTTTTTGGGTGCCGGAAGGGGGCGGGGGTCCCCTTTTTCACACTCCCCGCCTAGCATCGCCAGGGTACGTATAATGCGCCAGTGTTCTTGAGTGGTCCAGGCAGAAAACGGCTAGAGGAAGGAGAAGCAGTGATATCCTGCATGTGATACATACGCGCACACACACACACACACGCCTCAACACAAAATGGACCTGGTTTTGTGTTCTACTCTTTTCCTGGCATTTTAGTTAAAATTGTTTGATGCAGCAAAGTTGTAAAACCGAGCTTTGATTTCATTACACGCTGTTAAGCTTCATACATGTCCCCGTAACCCACCAAAAATTTAATGGATGAAGGACAATTTTAGCATAAAAAGCTAACAATAACATTGTTTAACTGTCTCTTCCCTACCCTAGCGAAACCGGCAGTTTGGTGTACAATACGAACGGTGTACATTTTCCCGCCCACTGGAAACATGTGTCTATTCGTTGCATAGTTTTGCACCGTTGGTAGGAAAAACGGTTGCCGGTACCACTCAGAACAGACACATGCTTCGACCGCTGTCACACCACGAGTGACAGCTGTAGGCGCTGCTTGATGTAAGCAGGGTTTTTCTTCACTTTTCGAGCTTAGCGTTTGTTCCATTTGATTCTACACCATTCTTCAACTCGTGCTCGTACGGAATGGACGTGCCGTGCGCATGCTGAAAGTAGTGCACAAGAATCAGTGCCTGCTGTGCTGTGCTCACTCCATCTGCTGGTGCAAAATTCAGGCTTCCCAAAACCCAAAGTTCCCCGTGCTGTGCGTGTTACTTCGGCGAAGTTTGTTGTGAATCAGTTGTTTGGGCGTTTTTGGGTGCCGGAAGGGGGCGGGGGTCCCTTTTTTCACACTCCCCGCCTAGCATCGCCAGGGTACGTATAATGCGCCAGTTTTCTTGAGTGGTCCAGGCAGAAAACGGCTAGAGGAAGGAGAAGCAGTGATATCCTGCATGTGATACATACGCACACACACACATACACACACGCCTCAACACAAAATGGACCTGGTTTTGGTAGCTGGTCGGTGGCAGCGGAACAGAGTGTTTGTGTGTGTGTGTGTGCCGTGCAAAAGGCACATCATTTACAGTGAATTATAGAGTTGGTGGTCTTTTGTGCTTGTTTCTTTCTTTTTCGGTGGCTGCTTTGTACTTGTTTCTTTCTTTTCCGGTGGCTGCTTTGTGCTCTACTCTTCACCTGGCAGAGAGTTTTGGATTCATGGTGGTACGGCTGCGACACTCTGCTGTAACAGACTTCGTTGCGCCTACCTACTGGTGCCGGCCAGTGTCGTCTTCTAGCCCCGTTCGGGAACATGCTAGGTTCGCCGATGGAATTGCGGTACGACGATGGCGATGCGGTAGTACTGATACAAACAGACACAGGAGCAGCAAGGACGGGCGCCGGGAGCGCAATGGGCACAACACCAGGAGTGGCGCACGGCCCAGGGAATGTGGCCGGTATGCCCGAACCAACGCGCAGCATCATCATACGGGATGGGCACGGGACGGAAGGAGGTTCCATTACTATCGTAACACCAACCAATCTTAAAATTAGCATTAACACAAAATCATCACCCGGCAGACGGCCCACCACAGTAACCGTACAGTCTCAAACGGCCGAGCCCGCAAACGATGGCGTAACGGCTCCAGACTGCGGGACGGTACCGTCGGCGGATATTCCAGGTGCGTGCAGCTCAGACGACTTGCAAGAGCCTCTGAGCCTATGCGAGGATGTACTGGTACGGATAACTAACGACAATGAAATGTTCTATCTAGGCACCGTTATTGATTTTGAGCCCAACGATCGCTGTCAGGTGCGGTTCGACGATGCAACCCAGTTCGAGCATCCTAACAGTGCACGGTGCAGCCAATCGCAGGAACTGCGCGCTGCGACCGTTGTTCCGGTGGAATCCCCCGATACCGATCCACAGCCACCGACCATACAGAACACACCCATCTGTATCTCACCGGTCCGCACGATCCGTTTTCCACCGGAGTTTTCATCGCTCGTGTGCACAACACAGCTGCCGTACGACTTGAATTCGCTGCAATGGGACGCCAACCATCAGGTGAACAACACGGGCAACTATTGCTACTGTGGACATGATGGTGACTGGACGAGGGAAATGATCCAGTGTCGCCGGTGTGAGCAATGGTTTCACGGTCGTTGTGTGCGTAGTTTGCAGTTTCCGATTTTCCACGGCGACACATACTATGTGTTCATCTGCTCCATATGTAACCATGGGCATGAGTTTGTGCGCCGGCTCGTACTGAATGCAGCCAACCTGGTACATCTGGTGCTGTACAATCTTATCATGCGGAATGGACTACGGTTTTACGGGCTACGTACGGCAATAATCCCGTACATCGAAGATAATCAACGAACGTTGCAGCTTTCCGAACAGGTAAATTGAATTTTACGAGCGCAAAATGTTATGCCACCATTCGTGACTCTGATCAAGATTTGCTAATTTCGTTTGTTTGCTCTTTTTTTTTTGCAGATCATGAAACTCTCTACCCAGGAAAGGACTGATCTGTTGGTACAAGCGCTCAAAAGCAACAGAGAAAGATTTCTCAACGGCAAAGAGTTTGCCCTTCCTCCACAGCTATGGACGCTGCGTCAACCAGTACCACCACCCAAAGAATCCATCACTATACCCATACCAGCAACGGAAATCGTTACTGAAAGCATACTGCAGCAGATGCTGGATATTACCGAGCAGTTTCGGTTCCTGCCCCGGGTGTAAGTTTGTCTATATTGCGCCAATCAGAGACGATTTTCTTAACCACAGTCCCTGCCTGGCATTTCAGATACCACGAGAGAAATTATTTCATCGATGGTGCAACCCGTGAGCGTATGCTTGGTTTGGGCTACGCTGTCCCTCCCGAATCGGTCGAAGATCCGCGAATAGCATTGGCCTACTGTGCCAGCGCTCCATCAGCTACTGTGGCAAGTATCCAGCAACAATCAACCACCAACTTGCCTGCGATTGACACAGCGCTGCCAGGGACGAGCGGTGGTGATGCGTTGGTTGGGGCACGCCGACGCAAACGTTTCGGCATACGCCCCACACCGATCGCGGAACTGGTAACAGGCGATGGTTTAGATTCGCTCATTCCGCTACCAGCTGATTTCAATGGTCCGAACCATCCGTTCTACGAGGAAGAATCCTCATCGGCCTCATCCGGGAATGGTAAAACGCGCTCCCATTACCCAGAATCCCGGAAGACTGGTTCCACGAAGCGGCGAACGTTTGATATTAAACAGAAGTACCAGCCGAACGCGAAAAGGCGAATGCTGAGACACTCGGATGCAGCGGTATGTATCAATGAGCAATTTTTCATTAGAAAAAAACAAAAATAACAAATCCATAGCTAACACTAGTAGCTTATAAAAAATGGTTTTGGGATAATTTAATCCAAAAGTCTAATAATTCAATTTGTTGTCTGCCATTTCTTGTGGTAGAAATGGCAGACCAGTATTATGTGTGGTAGACGAGAATTGGGATAAATGAATCTTTAGAAGCTTTATTGAAACGATTATTGCAGCGTATGAACATAAGTGGCACTGTAAATAGCTAAAAGTATATTAAATTTGTGCCAATAAGATTGCATAATCTCAGTCATCAATATTTTGTAAGTAAACCTGAATGTTAAATATTCACAGTCGCCAAAGGAAGAAATACGCGGGCTAGTGGTACGCAAGCGGCCCATGTCGACCGTGTTCGAAGAGTCGCCCAACACACTCTCCTGGGATAATGTGCAGCGCCACAACAAGCGGCACAGCATGGATACTGACGTCTTTACCCATCGTGCCTCAGCCACCTGCTCCACTTCCTCGCGTACCGGCGAGCAAGTCGATGCAACACCTGCTCGTAGCACCGTTTCGAATGCGTCAACCGTGGAGGAAAAACCGCTTGCTAGTGGACGCCGATCGTCCGGCCGTTTGATAGCGCTAAAGCCCATAAATTATTCCGAAACGCGGCGCCGCAACAAGCACCGCCATGAGGATACGCCGGTATCCGCGTCGGAAGAGCCACGCCCCAGCACCTCGGGCCTCCGTAGCATTGCGTACGGAGACGACGATGGCGATCCGACCGATCACTTAAACGGTTATCGATTGACCGCGAGCGAATTGGCACTGACAGACTCGGATGCTGACAGCTCGTGCTGTTTGTACAGTGTGTACTGGGATCCGGAGATATTGCCGGATCCCATTACGGAGCTTCAATCAATGCCGGCGGCCGATGATACCAGCCAGCAGCAAAACCGTCCAAACTGTGTCGTGATGGGCAAGCGTACGCTACCCGATGGGCAAAAGGAACTGTTGCTCGAGTTCAATTGAGCCCCCCCTTCCATCCCCCATTACCAGCACGTGAAGAATCAAACAATCACTATTTTTTCCATTTTCAGAATTATAAGATTTTCATTTTTCCTTTTTTTCATAGCTTTGGTTGGTAACGTAATTGTAGACAGCCAGACGAATTCATTTTTCATTATTTACGAAGAAGAGCCTAAAAAGAAAGGAAAAGGAAGGATAGATGGAAGGGAATAGAATTTTTGTTATGTTTTTGTTTTTCAGCTTATCGTATTAGTTTTTTTTTTCATTGTTAGCTTTCCGCGCTACTCCTGGCGAGGTGTTATAGGTATAGGTCAAGAGTACAAAACTATCTCATAGAACATAATAATGAAATTTAATCGGTAGGATAATATATTCAGTTAACGAAAAAAGGCGAACTCCGTGGTTCGTTACAGTTCCTTTACGCGTTTAAAGAAAACCCTCATTCAAAGAAATCGGAACAGCTCATGGAGAATATTAGCATTTTGAAGCATTTAATGTATAGCGTAGGACAAGAATTGTCTAATCTATTAATTTATTTGCATGCGAAAGGGGACTTTTGCAAGAAAGAGACTTTTTTTTTGCTCGCGAAACCCGGCAATAGAATAATTTGATGGCAAGGCAAGAACTTCAATCTGATTCTCAAGAGTACTAGTTCCTCGCAACAACGACCTGATCGTGCTGATATCGTCGAAATGTAGTGATTCGAGACGTATCTCAGGCTCAGAGGAACCAATATTTTGTTATTCTTTCTTATTTCTTCACACAAAACAATTAGCTTTAAAACAAACTTAAAGAAAAACAAGCAAACAAACTAGTTGTGAATTGTAAGCCATTTCTCAATCGAAATGCGATGCGATCTAAGGCGACGATCTTTTCAAGGCTTTTTTCACTTTTGTTGTAGTTTTCATGAAACTACATTTATTCAATTATAAAACTGTCAAGAATTTCGAACTGAACTTTTATCCTTAAGTATGTTAAAACAATGGTCAAAATAAGAATGCATTGTGCTAAACCTAGTCTGTGGGGCAAGCGATAGTCAAGTTACGGGGGGGGGGGGGGGGGGGGGGGGTTTGAAACGGTAAAGCGAGATAGGCTTATGTTAAAGTATTTGGTTTACGTTTTCAAAGAACAAACGCTAACACCTTCATCGCGTATTTTAGTCAGCTACAACAGATACTAAGCAACGCAAAATCTATTTATCATTCGCTCAAAAATCACCGGCGTTTTTTTCCCCCCCGGAGCGGACCTTTGGCCAAAGGCTAATATCCGACGCTCCCCGGGGGAACCGGGCTTCATCTTACTAATGAATAGGAGCGCAACGCTCACGCTTAGCCGTTTAAGGGGTAATCAATGTCTGTTTTGTTAGTCACTGGCCGACTTAGCGGATTTTTTTTTCATAACATTTCATAACATGTCCAATTTATGCGTCGCCGACGACGCGACGAATATAGCCTCCTTAGTGTGTGTGCTCGTTCGCTAGAAATTTGTACAATGATGTAGGTGTATTAAACGTTAGAATAATTTTTTTCCACCGTTTTTGTTTTTTCGCTTTCCGAGGCAAGAAACAGTTGGCTTATGTCAGACAACTTTAACTCACACGCACATTCAATGTTGTGTTTAACATTAACCAAAACTTAACGAAATCAGCCACTAGTGTGTAAGTGAATTAGGTTTAAGGTGGATAGTAGGGAAATGGTGGTGCATTAGGCGCACACGCAATACACGCGGTAAGAAGAAAGGACTGAGCCTAAGCATAGAAATGGAGGCTTGTGTGGTGCGACGTGTGCGTTTACAACGCCCGCAAGCAAACACTCCAATACTTTATTCCCAATAGCCCCACCCAAATAAAATTTAAAAAAACCCACTGCCAATAAGATGTGATATCGTGAGACGACGGAAACTGTCCGTAGTTTGGCCCGAATCCTGCGTAACAAGCCAAAAAAAGCAATTCGTACGTAACAAATGAAAGGTATTTTATCAAGAGGATGAAATTTAGATGCACAATAAACGCTGTGCTTAGCTGCTCGCGTACGTCCCGCATTATTTAGGGATGTTAATTTCAAGCTGTTGCGTTGCTCCATTTGCTTTGTCCTCTCTCGAACCAATTTATGCATGTGCACCACACTCACACACACCCACACACATCCTTGCCAAGGAAGCATTGTAGGACAAATAGGTACGTTTAGGACAAATAGACAAATAATCAAATGCTACTAGGGTTGATGTGATAAAGTGCTACTTGGAAAGAGAGAGAGAGAGAGATTGAGAGAACAAAGTTTAAGGGGAAACAGCAAATCTTGAATGAAAATAACTTACACGCAAATTGGGGGAATCGTGTCCAAGAGCCTACCAAAACTCACACAGGGATTAGTCAACGAGGTTTTTTTTTCTTTTCAAACCTAGAAACTAATGAAACGACTTGCGTTAGACGGAATTTAAAACAAAGGACTGACAATTAGTTGTTACGTGTACCATCCTTGTGCTCTAGGGATAATGTACATATATCTATACAAATAACCAGTGGCTGTCGATGAGCATCCTACAAATTTACATTAACGTATGTATGTGCAAAAGTCCTTCTGTCCTGCTGAACTTTGTTAGAGTTTACGGGACTGGCCTCGACTGTATATAATAATGTAATATAATTAATCGCTTTCATGTGTCACGAACATGATCGTTTATGTCGAAGCTGTCGATTAGAGCAACTAGACAGAAAGGTAAAAACTGTAAATTGTGAAAGGTAATGTAATAGAAACAAAGAATTGCATCGTGTTTTGAGAAGAGAGGAAAAAAAAGATTAAATGACATGAAGAAATATAAACAATCTATTGAAAGTTGTGTCCTATTTTTTTTGTTCTTGACTAGCGTCGTTGATGACTACATAGGAGAGCCTCAAACCAGTGACGTGTACGCCATAAAAGGATAGGTTAGGATAAGGATTCAATCTCAGGAAATATGCGATGGATGTGAAGATTTATTAAGTTCAACTGATTCGTTCGATAGTATCGTAAAAGAATCTAGCTTAGCGCCTTTTCGGCACCGGCATCCGGAAACCTTTGCGCCGTGACTTTGCCTCTATAATCATATTGGCCTGCCGCTTTAGGTAGCTCCGCGACGGCACGTCGCCCTCATCGTCAGACAGTACGACGGTGGTACCTTGACCGGGTGAGGTGGACGAAATCTGTGTGGTGGTTCGGCCAGCGATCAGATTCATATAGACCGGCGGATAGGCGGGAGGCTTTTCCCGATCTTCAGCGGGCGAGGAGGTGGACAGCACGCTACTGCCCGCTGCAGAAGCGGGCCCACCCGGGCTCGGTGAGAGCTGCTGCACGGTAGGCGTCGGTGGGGTGGCGGGCGACGGAATACCGGGTACCGTTGCCTGTCCCGCCTCCCCTTCGTCCTCCGACAGACCACTGTCGACGTCAGCTGCCAGCTGGCCGCTGGCGATGAGCCCGAGCTTGATGCGCTCCTCCAGCAGGTTGCCGAGCTCCTCGACCGCCAACTTGCCGGACGAGATGTCCTTCAGTTCGGCCGGCTTGAGCGGTGTACGGCGACCGTACGGTGAGGCCGTATCGAGACTTTCCTCGATTTCGCGCAACTTAAGCAGCAGCTCGATCAGCGCATCCTTGATCGTGTCGAACACGTTGCGCGTGTACTCGATCGCCTTGTCGCACTCTTCGCGCCGTTGCTTCTGTTCCTCGATGGAATTTTTTATCTTTTCCAGCTCTTCCTGATTGCTGCGGTGGTAAAACGAGAGGGAAAGGTGTTTAGCTAGCAAAAGTCGTCACCAAAGAGAACATCCCAACTTACACATCGCTATCCTTGACGTCGGCGAACTTGAACGCGTCTAGCTGCGCCTTCATCAGTTCGCGCTGCGCCTCCAGCTGCTTCTTCTCGTTCTCGGTTACGGTGCGGAGGTAGGTGAGCCGGGCGGATGCTTCCCGTTGCGCCAGGAAACGGTCGACGACCTCGCTAGCCGCACTGACACCGGTCGCCTGCATCAGCTTCTTAAACTTCTGCTCCATCTCGGACGCACCGTCCTTATCGTGCAGGCTGCTACCATCGTCACCACCTTCCCCGCCGCGACCGTGCTCACCCGACCCGGACAGTATGCTTTCCTGATGGATGAGCGTCTTTCCCGAGGAGAAAATCTTCCGCTCCAATCGCTCCAGCTCGAGCTTCCGTTCCTCGACCTGGCGCCGGAAATCTTGCGCCTGCTTTTCCCGCGCCTTGTTCGAGTAGTGCGTCGTCTGCTCCTGCCGCTGGAGGATCGTCTTCGTACTGTCCCGCATCTGGACCGCCTCCTTGTGCACCTCCTCCAGCTTGTTGATCTCGGCCTGCTGCTCCGTGATTGCCTGCTCCAGCTCCAGCAGCGAGCTTTCGAACTTTTCCGCATCGCGCATCAGCGACGATTTGATGCCCCGATACTTCTTCCGGATGTGCTCCGCCTCCATCCACTGTACCGTCGTGCGGTGGATTTCATTCTCCAGCCGCGTGATCAACTTCCGGTTCGCGTCCTCCTCGATCGTTTCTGGCGGATTCGAACCATCACTTTTCGCGTCCCGGTAGCCCACCAACGCCTGGTACTGTTCGACCAACTGCTTGAAGTGACGCTCGCGCTTTCGCACCCGGTCCTCGGTGACGTCCGTCTGCTTGTTCAGATCGATCACCTTCAGGTCGACGATACGCAGCGCGTGTGCGACCGATTTCGCACCGGGCGGCAACGGGACCCGGCGCTTGATCTCCTGCACATTCTTCTGCGCCTTGGCGCTGGTCGGATTGTGCAGGTAGGACAGCTTGTTCGTTAGGTCACGCACCTCCTTCCGCAGCTCGGCCATCCGATCGTTCTGGGCCTTTTTCTTGTCGTTCCATTCCTCGGTGTACGCTTTCTTTTGGCCCTCGGCCAGCATTACCTTTTTCTTCAGCTCGCCGATACGCTTGTTGGTTAGGGCGAGATTTTCCGCGTTCAGTATCGGTTTCGGTGTCGACATGGTGTGGACCGAGCGTTCTGTACGATTGCCGTACGTTCGTAACACTACCGAGCAGCTCGCCAAACTTTTATCGATCCAACAGTAAGGGAAGTTTGTTTTCTCAACGCATCGGTATCTAGGATACGGTGTGGTACGCTGTTGGGCAGCTCTGTTCTCTTACCAACCCATTCTTAACCACCGAAAAAAAAAATATTTTAAAAAACGTTTCGTATTTAAACAAACTATTCTTTACCTGCATCAACTGTTGGGACAGGTTACCTCAACTCGAGTAGATTTTCCACCTACTGAACGATAATTTTAAACAGCCCTGATGATTCCGTCCGATTCCATCATGCTTCTACGGTTCATTTCTTGCACGTGTCTTCTCTTTTTTTTTGTAACGGATTCATCAGTTCATTCCGTTGCACACGTTGGGTGCGTGTTTGTGTTGAACGAGTATTCATTTTAAGACATCCATTTGAACCGTTTAAACGTTGTCCCCGCAGATGGGATTTCCCCTTCTCTGGAAAAATAGATGTTACGATATTTTGACCCGGTTGGAAAACCTGTTCTCTCTGTCCGAGAACTGGTGGTGGTGGTTTGTGTCTGCACGGCCTGCGGAAGCCTCCGCTAGAACAGTTTTTTTTTTGTCGATCGGGACCCCACTCTAAGGACAGTAGGGCACGCGTACTGCACATAGTTATGCGTGTACGAGCGCGCGAACGCACACTATTGCAAACCGTTCTTGCTCTGTTTGCTATTTTTGGAGGGTTCTATGCCTAGTGTCTTCTAACATGTGGCAGAACTTTGGGAAGGGAATGCCTTCCATCTTGTGTGTGTGTTTTTTTTCCTTCTTCTTCGGAACATTTAAAGCCACTTTTGCTTCTTGCTGACGATAGCCAACTAGATGCTTGATTGCTTTTTTTTTTCGTTCGTTCTTTGTTTGAAGTAATACTTTCTCAGAGCAAACCCCATTTGAGAGCCGACCAGCATAAATACATATTTTGTTGCTGCTACCAGCACACACCGAAGATTCTGCGAACGCGAAGATGTTGTTTGCATTGTGGACAGTCAAAACATTGCAAATAGGAGTAGCATATACTGCCGAGCCCGGTGGTCCCGTACGCGTGTGTTTATCCCCTTGTTTGAATTCCACGTCGCAAAGCTTCAAATGAATCAAGCATCAGATTGAGGAGAAACAAATGGAGAAACAAATCGTCAGCGTGCAGTGTAAACAAGCTGCGCAAGAAGCATCCGTGGAGTGCATGCAGTGAGTGTGCCTGTTTCTACGAGCAGCGCATATTTGCTGACCGAATGATTTTTCGCTGACTGACGGTTTGCCGGATTTTGGTCGGGATGGTTTTCTGCTGCCCAGCATAGAAAATGTTCTCATATTGTGTTGGGCCTGCCCATTACGGGCTTCTTTCATATGATTTTGCCCGCTGTAAGCTGGAAAGTCGGGAGCATCCCGGTGGTAGGGCGACAACGGCGCCGGTCTTCAAATGGCAGGACTGGAGTTCGAATCTCATCCGAACCGTTCCCCTGTCCGTAGTGTAATAGAGGACTTGATGACTACGTGGTTTCTCAGAGCAAATCTCTAGTAACTACGTGGTTTCTCAGAGCAAATCTCTAGTAAGCCATAATTGCGGCTTTGATGGCCGGTGACACCTGCCATGTTAGGGATCAAAGTGCTTTGGGAAATGTTATTACACCTAAAAAAAAAACTGACGGCATTTCTTCGCTCATCATTTAAGTCATCTTGGTATTGGACTGTAGATAAGCCATAAGCTTTTGGACACTAACCAGCACTGATGGGTAGTTGTGTTGATTAAATTATGCCAGCTTCTCTAACGTTTCTGCCCTTACTTTTCTCTAATCAATGCTCTCGTTGGGCGAGTCAAAAATGGATTGCCGTTATGCGTACTCCGCGTCCGGCTCCTTGGCTCTCGGAAAGGATGTCATTCTGATGCTTTCCGGCCAGTGGCGAGCTGTTTCGGGCTGATGGGTTCGGGCACAATTATGCTCTCCTTATTCCTCTATTCTCCAGTATTTCAATCTCATCGGTAACAGAGCACTTAAGGTGGATGCTGGTAAAGAGCCTTCACGCATTACACATGGAACAGGCACGAACGAGCCACGCATAACCTCAACACGTCCGTACCACGCATAACCGTCCGAAGCCATGGACCACAAGAAAGGAAAAGAATAACCAACAACATAAATAAAAGCGAAAAAAGCATAGAAAACGAAACAAGAAAACAGGGCTCAGGAACTATTTCGAGCAGCAGTGGAACCCCTTCGCCCATGGGGTGGAGAACCACCGTTCGAGCAGGGAGCAAGTAAAAAAATAAAGATTGAGAAAGCAAATAGTAGTGCGATCGCGAGACATGTTTGATGCAGCCGGGCGGCGAGCAAACGATTTTCTCGATCCCGATCAAGCGGTGGGCTGAGGGAAAAGGGGTGGGGGGTAGGTTCTTGCCACTCGAAAAAGGGCCTTTTGGACAGGGCCGCTGGCACAGACAATGGGAAATGCGCCTCGGAACGCTGCGGAAACGAGATAGTACATATATGTAACGCATAGAAAGAGAGCGCAAACGCGCGCACACACACATACACGCGAATGATTATTTCCGCAGAAGGAAGCGAAAGAGGTAGCATAAAAGAATGAAAAAACAAACCGGTTACTGCCATCGACCCCTGAAGGCGCACTGGCTTCGTTCGTTCGGTTGCGCGAAAGAGAGGTGAGCGAGCGAGACAAGCGCACACAAGCTACTTCACTGGCTAAGGGTGGTGTTTGTGCGGAGGCTCGCTTTTTTTTTTGTTCGGTCTGGATTTCGGTTAGGCTTTCAGAAATATTGTGAAACTTGAAAGTACTCGAATGTGTTCCCACATTCTGATTAGTTCGAGCAGTTACACTGTATCCGTGTGTGTGTGTCTCACGGATGATTTATTGCTTGCTTTCGCTTTCTCGCTCGCACGGGACGCTTCTCTCTCTTTCTCTCTCATGCTAACGGTACAGATTTGTATCCTGCTAGTAAGCAGCAAAAACGTGGAACTAGCTTAGAAGAAGGGAAAAATCCACGCACATCATAGAGCATTTGTACGCATTGAATTGAAGCTGAGCCGAGCGTGGTATGTTTGGGTTCCTAGCAGAAGCTAACACGCGAATCCTGCGCTCCTACGCACCGTCAAATCACCGTCGCCATCTTGAGCCTGTGCCCCGCGCGCACACTCTACACGCACACGTCACCGCGTGTGCGTAAGCAGCTTGCCGTCGCTCGTGCGCTCTCTCTTTCTCTTTCTCATTCTCTCTTTCGCGCACGCTCATCGCGCAGCATGCATTGTGTGCATCGGTGTGTGTGTGTGTGCACAGTGACGAGTGTTTATCGAGAACAGTGGGATTACGGCGGTACGGCCACTGGCCACAGCCGTACCAATACTCGAGCAAATTTCGAGTACTTCGAGCAGTTTGATTTGAACCGTTGAGGCGTGCGGACGTGCGTGAACGTCGTCTGTGTCCGAAAGCCTTCACCCTCCCTTTTCCTCGCACACACACACACCGCAGTAGCAGCACGGTGTCCTGAGCCGTGGTGCTGTGGGAGCAATTTTGCTGCAGTGTTTTTTTCGATTTGTGTAAGTTTACTGTGTGATTTAAATCGTGTCGCCACTAAAGTCGGGCCAAACGCTCTCCAACGATCACCAAAAACCACCTGGGCTTTTGCTTGTGAACATTATACACAGATCTGTGGTGGGCAGGATAACTAGACCGTGTGAGTGTGTGTGGATATGCGTATGCGTGTGTTGTGTTTATATGCGTATCCTAGAAGTAACACAAAAAGCCGAAGCGTGCGTGTGTGGCCTACAACACAGTGAACGAGGAATTGCTCGCTCTCTAGATCGCAGGATCCGGAAAACCGTCGGTGATGATGATCATATTGTGTGTGTGTGTATGTGTGCCCAAAACCGACAGGAGAAAGAAAAACTCACCCTTCGATCAATCAAGCAGTAGTCCCACCTCCTCCTCCCCCCACCCCGCTTCACCCTCTCCTTGGTGGCTTTTCTTCCTTTGGTAGTGTTTTCCACGGTGCAACATCAAGAAGCGAATGAAAAAGAAAACCCACACACACACACATACAACAAAAAAAAAACATGCAAACATACTGAGCTGATATACCAGTTGAACCCTCAATCAACCCACTCGAACAGAGATCACTTCGAAAATCGACAGTCAACCAAACCGACCGTTAGCTGACCCTTTCGGGGAAAAAAGAGAGAAACATCGTGGAAAAGTGTATGCGATGAGAAATGTGTGATATTTACTAAAAAGAAGTGTTTGTATTTTGTTTTCTTCTTAATTTTCCGTGCGTGTCTGTGTGCAAAGAAAAGCGTGTGAAAATTGTTGTTTAACAATTATTTTTATAAAAGAAATAAAGCATTTTTATTTTAAAAAAAAACCTCTCCTCGCGAGCTTCTTTATGTTGGGTGCCAAAAAAAGGTCCTTTTTTTGGTCGAAAGGGTGCTTTTCCCTGGGAAAATTAAGTGATTGGCGGTTAAGCTCGATTGTGCATACGTTCGATAAAATTTATAGCAATCCAACTCGGGAGTGACGTCTAGCGCAGTGTAACAGTGGAAAGTAAATTTCTATATGTGTGTGTCGGTGTATGTGTGTGTGGGTATTTGTGTTTCGTAAGCAAAAAAAAAGGGAACAAGCCTGGAAAACACACAAAGCAGTCCACCACGAAAAGGATAAGCTATTGCTTGTGCCTGCCACCAGGGGGCGCTACCGACCGTGGTGACTTCATCCGCTTCCTTCGCCGGTTGCTGGGTGTGCAAGCAAGAGGAGCAGGGGGAAATAGAAGAGGAAGATAGCTAGCGAGCAGTGTAGTTTTTTTTATTAATTTTTTTAAATCATATTTTTACAATAATTTTTATCAACAGGAAATAAAATAGCATAGAGTGAAGGAAAACAGATACGCACAATTTTATGTTTAGTTTATAGAGGCTTCGTTTTCTTTGTGTGTGTTTGAGTTTTTGAAGGTGAGAAGTGTGCGTAAAAAAAAAAATTGTTCGTTGCGCGTAATGGGCGCGTGTAGTTGAGCGTTTTCCCCCCGGGGGACCCCGGTGTGCGCCCATCGCATTTGGGCCCGGCGCCATGTTTAGCCGACGCAGAAACGATCACAGGATTAACCCACCAAGGTGTTGCTAAACGTGCGAAAGTAGTGGCCGGGGTAGCAGGGCGAGAAAGTGAAAACAGGCAGGGCGAGAGCCTCCCTGTGCCAGAGGTAAAAGGACTCTCCGTGCGGGGGAGAGCGAAAGAGAGAGAGAGCGGGAGTGTTTGGGTTTGGCAGAGATCCCGCCATCCTTCTCCTAAAGCTTGGTGGCACACCAAAGCTGATGCCCCCGTTGGCGTGCAGCCATTGATCGAGTGTAAGTTGGTGTAGTGTCCCGATCCGTCCCCTCTCGTGCACGCTCATATCCTGAGCGTGCTCCAAGATTAAGAAGAGAAATAGAGGGAGGGGGTACCAACTTCATCCGCAACTTACCTTTGGACTGTTGGAAGTAGCAGCGAACCTCCACGTGTCAACCGTACGCTCGTTCGAAGCGCATCAACACGACGAACACTCCGAAAAAGGATAGAATAGAGTTCCTCCAGAAAAAAAACAACAACTCACGACCTCCGCAAACCATCCCCGAGGTGGTACGAAACCACAATGATGGGGAGCCCGCGAAGGATAACGGGCGCCACCATCCTGTTCGCCATTGTGCTGAGTAGTTTCATCGGTAGCGCTTTCGGTAAGTTTCCTACTATTGCTTTAAGAAGACCTTCATATTCTTTACGCCACATTAAAGGGCAGTTGCAATGCTGCTCAACCCTCAGGAGAGAGAGTGAGAGAGTCGTCCGATTTTTGTTGGAAGTTCTCGTCTTTTCCTGCACGAAGACGGTAAGGATCGCAACTTTGGGCTGACCATCTGGTGTCCTGCCACAGTCTATGCGGGCCCAGGTGTACATTCTTGTCCTTTTTTTTCGATTGTTCACGGTTCCTATTTTCTTCCCTAGCATGCAAGGACCTCTTTCTTGATAGTAATAGTGGAATGTTGTACTGCTATTGTGTGCGCGCGTGTGTGTGTGCGACCACATAAACGGATCGATCCCCTGCAGGTCGCTCGAACAAGGATATATGAGTCCGTCCCTACGCTCGCAAGGGTGCATCCGGGATCGTATATTTCTACACCAAAGCAACGGTCGCAAACATGTATGCTGGTCTAAAGAGAAACAGAAGAAGGATGCGATGGATAGGTTTGCTTGAAGATTTTCAAGGTTTGAAGAACTTGAAACACATATTTTTTCCATAGATTTTGTATTAGTTTTTGATGAAGCTTCCATTTTGAGTCATCCAAGGTTTTCTTCTGTAAGTATAAAGTTTTTCTCAGATTTTGTAGGATGCTTGAAGACTTTTTTCTGGAGTCTCTGAGCTATGTGTCTTCTTTTCAGTTCCTACTCAACATGGGACACAGTCCACATTAGTTCACAATGACTGCTGGTCTCTCAGAATCCGTCTAGTCCCATCTAGACAGGCAAATCAAGTCTAATTATCCAGAAATGCTAGGTTAAGACCTCTCCAAGTTGTACGACATGTACGGCACAACTAGCCAAACCAAATTCAAAAACTGTTTCGATTGTAGTGATGCAGTTTTCAAAATACTTCCGGATTGATTCTTCCATTCTGCTTCGCCATTGCTGGGCTCCGGACCGCAAAGAAAAGTCTCTATGCGTACTATTTCTTCGGAAAGGGAGGAAAACGATCAGAATAAGCTTTATATGATGGAGGAAGCTTTAAGCGGATTCATCAGCGAAGTTGGTATCGTTTCTCACGATACTAGCAGACCAACAGCAAGATCTTACAAACTTACCAGGTGAGGTCTTTCGATAGCGGACAGCTTCCTGCTCGCAAGTAATGCGAACCGCCACCATTTATGATTATCCTCGTCAGAAAGGAGGACAGGGTCTTGTGCATTTGATTTCTTTATTTTGATGAGGAACCCATCCAAATACTCCGTGAATTTGGAGATGTTTCGTTTGCGGGATGTTAGGAGTTGGTTCGCGTAACAAAAGCAAACGAAGCGGCAACAGTGCGGTGTGAACGATTTACAACTTCAGTGAAATATGGTGCCGATCATTGCTCATAAAGCTTTACCCCGAGACCCATCAATATCTTTCTAGAAAAACCCCTAAAAAATGGGAGATCCTTAGTTTTGTTCTTGTCTTTATTCTTTCTTCCACCAGCGGTACGCAAAGGGTTAAACGTTGTTTTCGTATTTGCTATAAAATCTTTCCCCGCCTGTGTTGTATGCGTGATTTATGTGCTACGTTTTACCAATCCTTCGTCGCGCTTCGAACGATTTATGAGCCGGTGCGCTGTGATTGCGAAATTAACACATCCTACCTTGCTCGTCAAAGTTTTATCTTTTTGCAATATTGTTGACTGCATTTGTTGATGCTGCCGATAGAATAGGATGATGGGGTGTGCCCCCAGGGCTCGTGGCTATTTAGCAAATGTATTCCACCGCTGCGGCTCGGCTGCACTGTGTGGTCCTGGTTCGTCGTTTGCGTTCGGGCATCATCCTGGTCACGGCACCGCACTTTATGGTCTGTGGCAGTGTAGTGTAATCCGCTTTTATGGTTCATCGTGCAACGAATGAGCATGCGTGGTTGCTATAAAAAAAAATACAGGCCAGATTGCTGCAGTAGCTCCGGAGGTCAGGATGATGGCGATGATGATGCTATTAGTGCTGAACGATTTGCATTCAGTTGCAAATAATGCACACCATGGGTGAACCGTGTACGACCACGCCACCCAATAAATCGGACGGTGAAGAAGGTTAATCGGTTATCGCGAGTTTATGACTTCATTTTTGCAATAAACAGTTTATGCTTGAGCTGCAGCAGTGGAGCTCTGCATGGCAAGCCACCAGTCGGTCTCGGTGCGTCAATTTGTTTTGTGTTTTATTTTATTTCTTTGCTTAAAAATACGCATAAAACCGCTCTGTCCTGCACGAGTGAAAAGAGCCGATTGGCACTGGCGATAATTGTAGGTTTTGTTCGCTTCATCCCATCGCCGGGATTGCAGGTTTTTGTTTTATATTTTTATTCTCACTGCAAAGGTAAAGTGCAGGCCGACGCCCTGATTAACTCCCAGTGACGGAATTGCTTGGGCTGTATAGCGACGTGTGTGTGTGTGTACGTGTATGTTCACAGCATCTTTACTGGCCCTTACCCCGATGCTCCGTTGAGATCCGTGATGGTTATTTTGCTTAAAACCCCATTTTTTTCTGTTCGCTTGGCTTGTGCGCGCTCATCGTCTGGTGTGCCGCGCCGGTACGACAGTCGGTCGGTGGTGCGCAAACAACGCGCGGCGGCCCTGGCAAGTTGATGTGGCGGTTGGGAGGGGGAGGGGTTTAGGAGGCTTACCTGCAGTGACGGGGACATCGAAAACAGGTTCTCTCTTGGTTGTGTCCACTTTTCACCTCCACACAGCATACATCTCCACCCCAACCACCGTTGAGTCCCACATCCCACAACATCATCACGCTCGTTTTCCTTCTCTTCTTCCTTCGGTTTCTGTCTCTCTTTCTCTCTCTCTCTCTTGGGGTTTTGTCGTTGATCTTCGCATGCTCTAAGCTCGTGGATATTGGAACGGTTTGTGGCGTGTCCTGAACTCGCTGCGGCACACACATACACACACACACACGCAAGCATACTTTTGGCTGGACAGTGAATGGAGGTACCATGCACCCCTTTCCAACATATCTCACCCTGTTCCTTCACGCCGGCGCGCCTGCACAACCAACACGGCTGAATAAACGAATCGCGCGACGTCGGCCGAACGACAATCTCGCGCTTGCGCGCACAGTATGAACGTTGCTGGTTGCTGGTTGTTGCTCCTTCTGTGGTTGTATTGGTTGTTTTTCCAAGTCTTCAAGTACTACGGATTGCATCCAACAACGGTGTTTCTTCTCGCGGTCACAACGAAGCAACGAGCCTGGGGGCCTGGGATCTGTTGTGTTTTTTTTTTTGGGAGGCTGTCTTGCGATGCTAGACAGCGCAAAGGGAAGGGCTCCCATCGAGCTTATTTCAATCGAAGCTGGAAACTCTGTATGTGTGTGTGTGTCAATCAGTTTAATAATTTTAATTGCTAAATGGTATTTCGGCACAACACCCGCAAAGGTAACCTCTCAAAAAATAACTGCTCACCTATCGCAAAAAAAAATCTCTAACAAAAACGCTCCAAAAAAATCAATAGATTTAAATGCTTTCAGTGGAAACGAACCCTCTCGCGTTTGTGACGCTCGCTCGTGGACGCTCTACGGCGCTGGCTGGACCAAGCCTTGCGGATATGCAGAGTTAGTTCTACCGCACTCTTCTCGTCACGAACAACGGCTGGGGAGGGGGGCTCTCCTGTTTTTTTGACGGCTTTTGCCGACGGTGTGGTTTGGTGGTGTGCTCGGGCGTGCGCCCGCTCTCGATCTCGACCCGCGGTAAAAGTCAAATGAGAAATAAAGTAAAATATGTAGGTCGCCCTTTTGGTGCAGGCCACCCTCCTCCCCCTCCCCCCGCCGACGGTCCGCTGTTTGCTTGTCGCGCTTGCCTCTGTGGACCCGGGGGCCAGTTACGTTATGTGTTTGCCTGTTGGTTCTTCGTTGCTTTTCCTTCCTTTCCTGTTACCTTTTTTTGCCATCGCTATCGGCCACCTCTTGGTTCAACTTGGTGTCTATTTTTGTGTGTGTATGCATGTGTGTGTGTGTGTGTGTTATACAAAATAGAAATTCGTTTGCGATCGAGAATTGATAGGAAAAAGCAGTGAAAAAATGTAGCTAGCTAACCGAGCGCAGCTTCATCGATAGAGAGAAAAGGAAAGAGAAAAGCTTTTAGCTTTGGCTTGCGAGAGAGGAAGCACTGTTGGAAAACTTCCTCCGAGGAGGTGTGCAAAACATGGATAAAATGAAAGGTGGTTGACGAAGAAACAATCCAAACCCGCAAGAAGGCACGAAAGCGCAAAGAAAACGAAAGAAGAAAGAAAACAAACGCCTCAAAGTTCAAGCCAAGCCAGGAGATGATCTGGATTATGCTTTTTTTCTGGATGTTGCTTTGCAGTTTCGCCCACCCTTTCGCTTAAGGCTCGACTGTCTCGGCAAGACAGGGTTTCGCCCTCCGGGTCTGGGCTGGAAGTTCTCGGAACGCGCGCGGTAGAACTCTTGGCCATCTCTCTGTTTTCTTATATCGTTCGGAGTTTTGGAGCACCTTTTTTGTTGGTCGTTGCTGCTGCCAAATTCTGCGACAAAACACGCGGTTTCCTCTCTGCGCGAGGGGGGGAAGGAGGGAAAACTGCATCAAGGAGTAGTCTTTCTTCTCTTCTTCCTTCATTCTTACTCCCATAATCGAAAAGTACATGGTTCGAAATTTGAGCTTATGCATACATTAGCATAAATCTGCAATAAAGCAGATTCCCCTTGGCGCGGACGTGATCGCGCAACCATTTCCGAAAAAAAAAGACCCGCGAACGACTAGACCGTTCCCCGTCGTACACCGATGCTCCGGTGTATGATGAATATTGGTTTCCGGGACTGCGGAACCCCCCTTCCATCCCGCGCGCGGTGTGCTGTTTGGCTTTTTGGAGATCACATTTTCGGATCGGGACAGTCTGCCCGACTGCCCACGCACACACTGGCCGTGCCAAAGGCCTTTGAAAGGCTGGAAATGGAAAGGCCCCCCCCCCTCCCCCTTTTTTGTGGTGCCGTTGTCAGCGGGCTCGCTCGGGTGTTATAGTTTTGCTTTAAATTCAGCTCATCCCTTTCCCACACTGCGGTACACGGTGCAAGGGGGAGGGGGAAGGGAGGGAGAAAGGCTTGTTTTACATGGCTTTTTTTTTCGATACGCCTTTATTACACATACACGTTTCACATCACGTGCTTTTTATTTTCGTATCCATAGTCACTAAGGTTCGTCGCTTGTTGTTTGGTCGCGCAAGTCTTTCGTTTTGTTCTAGTCGCTTCCGAGCTAAAATATGGATTCGGTGCGAATGGGTGTGGGTTTGCTTGTGTGTTTCAACACAAAAATAGACGGAAACATGCAAAAAAAAAGACACTATATTTTTCATACTTAAAATAAGTAGAAAATAAAAATAAAAAATATTAAAAATACCTGTCTTTTGGTGCTTTACTTTCGCCAACTCAATGCAGACGATCGGGCATCTTGCAGTTTGCACCTGGCATCCCTTTCTGTGTGTGTATGTGTGTTTCAAAGCAGCTCCGATGGCTGTGTATTGCCGAGCCTAAAAATCCCTATCCCAAGTCCCTGCCATTTTTAGCCGAATTGCGAAATCCGATCCGGGTCACCCAAAAGCTCGATCTCGCCCTCAATTTGCGACGGATGCAACGGGTACGGGTAGTAGTATGGGTGTGCTGCAGTTGCAAAAGGATTGTTTAACCTTGTCGTTGGATGGTTTTGTTCTTTTCTCTACAGTCTGCATCGTTTCTTCGTTGGTAGAAGTCGATTTCTTCTCCGTATCCTTTTGCAGAGTGGAACTTTTTTGTCCTGCAGAGCTGTACGATGTGAGGGAATTAGTTGGGAAACTACAATTTATTACCGTGTGGGCACGAAACGATTGATATGTCTATTACACGCTGCTTGCTTCTTACATTTGAATCACCATCTCCCTCCAAAGCCTTCCACCAAAACAAGGAAGTTTGAAATGGTTTACACCAGTTTCCCTTTTGAATATTTTCGATCCAAAATGCAACAAATGGAACATAAATAGTGAGCCACGAAGATTATTACAGCTAGAGTATTGAGAGTACTGCAAGAGAAGCAAAGAGCGAAAAAGTAAAGCAACAAAAATTGCCCGAGGTGTCCCGATGAGGAGGACACACTCTCAACCAAACACACCCAAGAAAAATACCTTCGACACACACACACACACATACACATATGTACAGCCCATGAAGCTGGAGAAAATCTATCCCTCTGTTTCAGGGATGCAAAGCCCCCTTTTGACGCACCCGTTCCGCCGATAATGGGATTGCTAGGCGCGAGAGATCGTGCGCGATCGGCGGTACCGAAAGGGGAAGATTTCTCTCTACTTCATTGGAGCCATTAGTAAGTCAGGAAAAATGTTTCACCCCCCCCCCCCCCCCCCCCCCAAATTCTTCTGCTGCTTCCCTCCCGGATACGCGCTGTTCGTACAAATACACCAACACACAAGGCTTATTCGCAATACCATAATTGAGGACAGTGTGGAAATAACAAGAATAAAGATATGAATTGAGAGGGAGAGGGAGAGGGAGAGAGAGAGAGAGTGAAGGAGCGGAAAGTATTAAGAGCAATGTAGGAAAAGAAATAATGCCTAGCCTGAAGCAACAGATTTCCAGCAGCATAAAAAAAAAGATGCAAAACACATACACATAGATACGCTGAGGATGGAATTCTTTCGTTCTACGATTTTATGTTGCACTTCTCCATGATGTACATGTCTTGTTTCTCTCCTCTATTTTCTCCTTCGTCGTCCAGTTTGCCTTGTATCCTTCTTCTCGTTAAACCATTTTGGGACTTCTTGCTTTTTTGTGTGTTTGTGTGTGTGTGTTGTTTTTCCTTTTTTCCCCCGCGGGGAGGAGAATGCTAGCTGCTTGTCTTCTTAAGGTCGGTTTCCATGCGACTTCTTCTGGGGTTTTTATTCATTCTTATGCTTCTATTTTGTGTGTGGAACAGCAAGCAATGCCTCATACATGCGTGTGCGTAATTATTTTAACATCTTTCTCTTGTTTTTCTTCCAATTTCTCAATCTCCTGAAGGGGGTTGAATGTGCATCCCATTTTCTAGACTAATAGTTTTTTTGTTGTTGTGTCCAATTGGGCCTTTTTTATCTGATGATGGTACACTGTGTGTCTGTAGTCTTCCTCATGAATGTCTGAGAATCATGGGGATGAAATGTTTCACGCACATTCTTCCGTCCGCTGCCAGATTTCTCCATACTTTGGGGCAGTTAAAGCTATGAAATGGAAACATCAGCACGCAGCGGATCTATCTTCTCCGCTAGTTTTGATCAACCCCCATGGGTACTACTAATAATTCGCGAGCAAACATATTCCGCTCACATACGCTCTCGGTGACGAAGAGTTTTCGCCCGGGTTCGCGCGGAACGATCGCTTGATGGTGATCGCATATTTCATACGTGCGCGATGACGGATCGCCGCGCGCTTGGATGACAATCGCTCGTAGACTCTCGAGAGTTCACGGTCACATGGAACAACAAGCCATCCCGTCGCGTTATGGAGGATCCTTTATTGTTTTGTGCTGCTTGGTGGTGGCCTATCGTTCCTCTCGCTCCGGTTTGCTCCGAGACACGAGAGAGGATGTGTGGTACGTGCTTATAAAAACGGAAGATTCCTGCCCGATCTACTGGTGCGCCACGTTGATGAAGTTTTGCATACAATAATCAGGGATGACGTGTGCACATTTTGCTTCACCGTTCAGCGCTCCTCCCACTGGCTTTGAGAGGAATGTTGGAACCGCCGAGGAATTAATAAAGTCGAGTTCTGAAAGCAAATTTGGTTTTGCTAGATTTTTTTGGCTTTGATAGTTTGACAGTTCTTGATGGGATTCGAACCCCGGTCCTGCCGTTTGAAGACTGGCGACGATGTCGCCTACTCCACCGGGCCGCCTCTAGTTATTAATGCTCTATCTGCCATAAGAGATCAAAGCCTGTCACCAGCTATCTGTTTGAGACAGCAGTAAACATTGCCAAAATAATAAGATCAGTCTTCTTTAGGAATGAACTAACAATCCTAGGCAAGTCTCTCAGCATTTCAGTCACGAAACGTCAAAATATATTAAAACAAAAAAAAAAAAAACAAAAAAACACTGGCTTAGGTCATCATAGAGCAAATGTTTTAACAGCTGTCAAAAATGTCAAATTTTCAGGTGGTTCTTGAGCGCTGACTGCCGCGATTTGCGCACACTTCCCATATTCTCCCAGCTAATTACACAATCCTATGCGTGTGTGTCTGTGTGCGTGCGTTTAAGTGCCACAATTTTCTTCATCCCCTTTGCTTTACTTCGTACGCATTGCGAGCTTCTAGACCACTTCCAGATGTATGCGTACACAAGTTTTTCCTGCCAGCTTCTTCCCCTGAAGTGCGGGATTCCATGTTTGTCTGGTCAACGCTCCTCGTACCTTAAAAAGGAACGAATTTGAAACGAACCAAGCCCGCGAGAGGCTTCTCTTTGTACGCTTCGTTCGGCAGGAAGATGATGATGATTATGATGAAGAGAAATAAAATATATATATTTACAGCAACAAAAAAAAAGCACACACACACACCGATTCATCCGCGATCGAAGTGATGCTGGAAACTGATCGCCAGAAGGCCAGAAGGCTTCGGCCCAGTGTTCCAGCGATCATTACACAGTGACGCAGCGAACTCGCGCCCCGCTGGTAAACCTTTTTCTCTTTCTTGCACAGCCTGGTAAAGCGGGACCAGATCAAACTATCCAGCCGCACCACCCACCCCCAACCCCTATGTTGAGGGGGTTGAATTGGGTGTTTTGGGTTCACTGGCTGGTTCACCAGCGCAACAAATTCACATTTCTTTTAGCCTCATTTCTTGTGCCACAATGTAATTCGTGTGTCGTTTCTCTCTCTCTCTCGCTCTCTCGATATTGTTAGTTTTTTTTTCACGATTTTCTTTCCTTATTTTTGTTTGATTGTTGAGTGGTTTTATTCCCTTTCGCTTTAGCTAGCCTTTTTTTTTTGTTTGTGGACTCGTTTCCATTCGCTTCTTTCGTTGGCGCTGTCTTATTGCACGCATCCTAGCTGCTCTTGTCTCTTTCGTATTCTCTCCATCTCTCTTTGGTGCAGCATAAAGCTATGCGCGCATGGCTCGCTTATGTAGCAGCTATTTGCAGTTGCAGATGCTGTGCAGGCTCTAGCGCGAGAGTTGCTTCAAAATTTCCTTATTTATTTTGCTCTTGCTCCCCAAACTCATCCCCTCCCCCCCCTTCCATTTCATCCCCTTAGAGTGCTCTGGAAACGGATCTGTTCTTTGTTCTGGTGCTTTCCCCTTGGGCTTCTCTCATTCGCTGACATATCTCAAGAGTCGACTCTTCATCGCAACGAATAATGCTTCCCATTCTAGCGGGTTCGTTCGTTCGGTATGCTCCGATTTCCTCTTGTAGCTCTGGCCACAAAGGTCTGCAATTATGATACTTTTGATTGTGTGTGTGTGTTAGTTCTCTTCAGCTGTAGCTACATTTTTAATGTCCCTTTTGCTTGGCGTTTGATCCTCGTTAGGGAAACAGATTTTTAATGTTATGTTGAGAGCGAAGGCGCAGCATGAAGATTGCTGAAGAGAGAGAAAAAAGCTTTCATCAAAACCTGCCTGCTGATTCTTGTTGTGTGCTGCGTGCGTTCATAAATATATTTTTATTACCCATTTGATGGATTTTACGATCATGCGTACGCCAGGCCCAGGCCTGGCCGACTTTTACGATCCTGTTGGCTCATTTTCTGCCGCTTTTTTTGGCTGTAAAGGAATTTGTGTGTCCTTGTTGGGATATTGGCTTGCAAGCAAATCAAAATCAATTAAAAAAGCTTAAAAACAACATTCACAAGGGAAGTGAAAATTTCGCACTCTTCCGCAAGAGAACAGTGTACCCCGCGGTTAATAATCCGCAAATAAATCATTACGATGCGCGCGGAGATGAGATGGCGACAGTGAGGTTAGAGCCAAAACTCCCGTAATACCGGGGGAAGGGGAGGGGGGGTGGAAGGTTGGGGTTGGGAAAATAAAAGGTGGAAGGCATCGAGCTATAGCGCCGGCTACTTCACCCCCCCCCCCCCCCCCTCTCCCACATTCCTGGGGGTGCGAACGAGATGAACCAGATACGATTAGTGAAGAGTGGCAAGGCAACAAAAAACGATTTTTTTTTTCATAAAAAGAGTGGCAAAAATGACCAAGGAGGGGGAGGGGGAGGGTGGGGGGGGGGGGGTTTCTTCCTTTGCCGGCCGGTTTGTCACAACCCAACCAACAGTTTGGCGGAATTCATCTGCTCATCACAGCCAATTTGTTTTTCCCTTGCGCGCCTGCACGCTTGGGAAAAAGCGAATGTTGCGTTTGGATTCGCTGCCGCTGAGTTCTCATCGAATTGTGCGCGAGAAACCAATAGCGCTTTGTGTGTGTGTGTGTGTGTGTGTGTGTGTGTGTGTGTGTGTGTGTGTGTGTGTGTGTGTGTGTGTGTGTGTGTGTGTGTGTGTGTGTGTGTGTGCTGAAGCAAGTTTAAGTAGATTGATAATTAAAGACTTCGCTTCGCGACACTAAGAAATGTCAACCGTTTTTCATCTTGTTTTGAAATGTGAATCCATCTTTTTCAAACAAGATACGGTACTGGCGGTAGGCCAGGGGCACCTGGGTATCGAGAGTACAATCTTCCAATCCACGGGAAAATGAATTGAGCTTCTCAGCAACAACCAAAAAAGCAGCCGGTCCCCCAAATAATGTAATGCGACCAACGTTCGGCGTGTCTCATGCGAGTTCGATCGATTAAAATTCGATCCCACAGCAGTCTTTTTTTTTTTGTTGTTGATTGAAGATTTTGGGAGATTGGTTGTGGTGCTCGAATCACACACACACACACACACACATGAGACAGCAAAACCTCCAAATGTCCAAAGTCATCGCTCAAGTGACGGTTAATGTAGCGTTCAATCCCTTTCTTTCACTTGGGAAGCGCGCGCGCGCGCGAAAACCCGCACCAATCTCCGCGTTCGGCCCCAGCCAACCCTTTTTTTCTATTGGGGCGCTTGTCACATATCCCGCTTGTGGGAATAGTGTGTGTGTGTGTGTGCTTCCCTTTCGCTGAAACGCGCTACAAATTGAGGAGCAGGGAGAATTGACCAATGCCGAAACCGTTTGTCCGAGCAAAACAAGATAGAAAGAAAAAAACCCCCCCACAAAACTACGCGCAAAAGATGACATTTTGATGAATTTTCATAGCCCTCCCCACGGCCCGCTTTACCGGTGCGGGTAGTGGATTTTTGGTGGCTTTTTACTACACCCTTCAAGCGCTCCTAGAATGGGATGCGATTTATCTGGAAAACGAAATACACTCCCTCGGCATGGAGTGGGGCAGGGGGGGAAGGGGGTGAGTTTTAATCAACGTGAAGCATTTTAATTGCTTTCCACGTTTTTTTTTTATTTTGGCGAACTTTGGAAGCAGTGGGTGGGAAAATGGATTGCAACAGCACGCGCTGAAGCTGCTGGGAAAGAGGAATGATGATGATTGTGCAGATTTCCAATCAATCTAAACCGTGTGAGGGTTGTGTTGGAGGGGGGGGGGGGGGGGGGGGGGGGTTGGGTGTTGAAAGTAATGAGATCCCATCGGAATGGGGTTATGGGGCATGGAGTTGATCATATCGGAAGCACAATAATTACTACAATAATTTGGTCGCTTTTGGTGACAGTGCGTTGGTCACTCACGTACACAGGTTGTTCGGTGTCAGTCGCATAACATGCGCTAGATTGCGGGAGAAGAGAGTCCTGAAGCTAAATTTCTGTCTTAAAAGGTTCGGGTAGGATAACAACTAGCCTTAATAATGTCCGTAGATGAATTATGTCTCACAAACCCTGTATGTTGCACACGAGAGTTTCCGTTAGCTGTCACCATGACTTCGTCTGCATCATAGATGAATTTCAACCCCAAACTCATTCCAGGTTATGAAGGGAGAACGGTTCTATCCGTTCACCGCTCCAACTACAATGACTCTCAGGCAAGGCTTCAAAGCTATCTCTTCCTCTCTGTTAAAATTTAAAAAATAAAACCACTATTTGCCTAGTTGTCGCACTGCTCGATGATGGATTTCCTTCGCTTGTAGCGTTCCGTAGTGTTCTCGGAAGAGCAGGAAAAATAAACAAAACTAAGGAAGGGGTGTGACACGATCACACGACGCCATCAATATCCCGCCTTATGGGCGCGATGTGCGCACGCAAATAGCGTAAGGTGATGGATGTACGCTGCACACCGCGCCTTATCACCCCTAGCTATAACACGCAGCCGGTCGTCCGTGCACGTATGTGTGCTTCGTCCGCATTTCTCTCTCTCAAACCGTTAACGTTCGCTCGCTTATGTTGCGGTGACACACGAAGACTCTTCGGCAGAATGTGATAAGAAGGCAGCGAGGTGTCGAGCGCGCGCGCGCGCGCCTCTTTTGTATGGTTTGTGCGATTATTTTTGCAACTGGTATGTTTGCGCTTCCGACGCGAGCGGCTTGTCGTGTGCCGGTTTGCTGGACGTTGTCTTGCATGAGGGGACAAGACATTTTCTCCGTGTTCCGAAAATCCAGATCCAGAGCTCACCGCAGGATGGGAATTTACATACCGTTCCCTGCTGTGCACTGCTCCAGAAAACGGCTATGGTTATAGGAGGAGCGGTTCTGTTCTCAGCATTGTAGGCAAGGTTTTGGGGAGCTGTAGAGTTGCCGATAAGTCGGTGCATGATGCGGGCTCTCCATGAGGGCACCACCAATAAGATAATAGATAAATGTAGCGACTTCTGGCGAGAGTTTTTGGGTCGCATCGCACCAAGAAAACGAAAAGCCTATACTTTCGAAGATACTGCTGAAGAATCGGCAGAGCGTGCGTACTACAAAGTGTTGGGACACGCATCGCCCAGCTTTCGCACACCTACATTGGTAAATATTTGTTTCGGCATTTAACAACGACACGCACACACATGCGTTGCTGTTCCTTCCGTTATGAGCGATATGATTAACCTCGTCAACACCACCAAGGCGGCCTCACAGACGATCTACCCTTCCCCCGAAGATCACTTAATTTGTATTTATTTTTATGCACCGCCAACAACACACATCGTTCGCTCAACACCACTGACGCGTCGGTGTTTTATGCAACAAGTGGGGTGGCGAGTCCCGGCAGCCGGATGTCAACAATCTGTTCTGGACGCAGTAACCCATCCCTCCGGCATTTCTTTTCTTCCCCAGTGACAGAGCGGCGGGAGACAGTGAACTTCGGTTCAAACGAAGGAAGACAACGAAAAAAAAAAAGAAAACGGGACTGACTCGAACATTTGCGGACGATACTGATGGATACGATGCTCTGGTGCGAGATATACATATGTGCTTCCGTTTCGAACGGGCAAGGGAAACGCTTCCATTTTGCGTGGTAGGGCAGATGCACTAGAACGTGGTGCTCGACAATGTGCTATCAATTTGGTTTTTTCGTCGGGATGAGTATGGAAAGAGACATTTTAAGGGTCGTCTAATGTCGCGACATTTAGCGACACGGGATGTAGATGTCTCTCGGTGTTTTTGGTCATCCATTATTTTTCGATGCCCATTTTTTGGACTGCTCACGAGATCTTCGTCTAATCGGCAAATAATTTGTAGCGTACGGATGTTTGGTGGTTCATCAACCCAATTCTTGACATTAGTGCGCACGCACATATGTGTTTGTGTATGCTGTTTGACCACGGCTGGGTACCAAACGGCGATAGGCCAAGAATTTCCGTTCCGGGTCCGCTGAGAAAGTCAAACAGAGTTCGTATACCTTCCTGCCTTGTCGCAGCACTGTGTGTGGCGTCGCTTGCTAATTGAAAGCGAATGAATGAAATTGTTTCATCCCTAAGGTACTGTGTGTGTGTACATGAAAGGCACCATGATGGAGGGATGAGCAAGCAAGGTGCTGTTTGTCGAGAAGAACGCTCAGGCATATAGGCGCGCGCGCGCGCCTGTAGCTCAGCTGTTTATTTACACGTTAATAAAGCTTGTGTTTGACCAGTCGCCGGACACGATGGGGATAGCTTCCCTGGATCGCTGGACAGTTTTTGGGGCGTTCAGGTCGTCGTCAACAGCCGGGACGTGTTAGGTGTGTTAGTAGACACCTTAGAAGACCGAAGAGGAATTGTTTGTGTCGTGCAGCGCAAATGCTACTGCAGTAGCAGTTACACCATTGCAGTAGTAGTAGAAGCCAGGGGGGGGGGGGGGGTCTATTTTTGGGTGTACATTTCCATATCAATAGCCAGTGTCCGGCTCAGCCCTCCCCTTTCGGATGTATGTCGCGCGTGGTTGCTAATAAACAGTTCAAACACACGGCTAGAGACATCGGTTCAGTGCGCTTCACAGTGTGCCGCTCCCTTGGAATGGTTGGTTGGGTGTTCTCATTAGAGCGAGTTGCGGGTGGATGAGGGGAGGAGCTACATTACTTGTCTCGGTTGGGGGTTATTCTCTGCCCTTTTTTTTTTGCCCAGCAGCAGCAGCGTTCCTTTTGGTCTTTTGCCGACTCTAAACGCCGCTAATGAATACTTCATTGCGGAGTGTGTGATGCGCGTTTGGAGACTTGATTCCATAGCGAACCTCCGAGATGACTCATTTGAACACCCGAACTTCTAGGAAGATCGTAAGGCAGGACCTGTTCTCGTATCAGAATTCTTTTTCATTTGGTACCCTGAACATGTCCAGATTATCTACGTAGATGCTGACTTTAGGACATCCTGCTGCTTTGCGAGGATCTCTGGATTACCTAAGCTTCTCCTGAGCAATCAATACACTAAACACAACAGATATTTTCATCCACAGCTCCAGAGAGGTTAAAGAATTGAGTTCAGTGACATAATTTCAGTTCAGCAGATCTGCTCTCTGTAGCAGAATTTTTTTTTCGTTTGGTACCCTGAACTTGTCCAGATTATCTACGCTGACTTTAGGACATCCTGACCAGGATCTCTAGGTTACCAAAACTTCTCCTGAGAAATCAATACACTAAACATAAACCGACAATTTACCATCCAAAGCACCAGTGAGGTTAAGGAGTTCTGTTCAGTGACATAAATTTCAGCAAAACACGGCACACCTTGCATAAGTAGAGTGTTTGGAAAAACGCAACTCCCTTGCCAAACCTCTGAACTCTGGTATTCGGCCTTTCTCCAGTCTTTCTAGCCTGCTTACGTAGCAAAGCAAGACGGAGAGATGTGTTGAGTGGTGGTTTATGATGCCACTTTTGTGATGATTTTAAACCCCAAAACCCCGTGGGTTGTATGAGAAACACCGAATTCAGGTGATCAATGGTCGGTGGTTTTTTGTTGCTGTTGCGCTCTTCGCTCGCATTGGAGTTTTCGGAGGCGAGGCTTGAGAAGCGTGGGGCTGAGGATTTGGGAACGTTTGGGAACTGCAGCAAGTACTAAAAATAACAAAAAAAGCCTACAATCTCCGAACAAAATGAGCCGAACAATTGGGCCCCCAGTGTGTAACGGTGAGTGTCTTGTCTACCCTTTTTTTTTTTGTTTGCTGTTGTTGGTGCTTTATTTTTTTATTATTGCTGCATGGCATATCAGCTGCCCCAGAGGAGGGGGTGCCCATTATTGCTGCCCTTACGCAATCTTTCGTGCGTGCGTGTTTGCACCTGAGTGTGCGAAATTGGGTGGCGTTCGTTACACCTTTCAGCGCACACGAAGGTGGGCGGCAGGGTTGCAGATGAATTAAGCAAGACATTACCATTGTCCGTGAATTGTCGCTGTCTTGTCCTTAAAGAGGACGTGTGTAAGAGTCAATTAACATTAGACAAGATTTGATGCGGTGAAGATGAGGTTGAAGGATGATTAATTGAATTTGTGAGTACACGAAGTACATTAGTACTCTACCTGCAGCCAACACACTCAGATTGGGGTATGCTAGATGGCTGCACAAATAGTAAATTAGATTGTAATTAATTCTCCACCCTTCGGCTCAGACTCAGACTTTCCCCAACTCTCCGGTTGTGACCCTCGGCAGTTGATTGAAGCAGCTCTCAATTAGACGAAAGAGATGTTCCCAAATATGTGACAACACTGTGTGGCACACTGGGCGATACAGCGATGGGAATGTCTGATGTGTAAAGTATTGTAGATTGGAGTTATGTCAGCTTACTTACCGCAACAGGTGCGCCATAAATGGGTGAGAATAGCTAGTAACGCTTAATGTAAACACTATTCTAGCATGGATAAATTCGGCAACGCGTAGATTGTGGTCGAGATCTACGCCACACCAAAAGGCGCAACTGTTAGCGAGGAATCAATTAGTGAATGCAACATGGAATGTACCAAAATAAGCCCAAGACCAAGAGTAGTATAAACACGAGAAGAATGTGTTTTGTTTTGTTTTCGATTGATATGCAAATGCTGTGCCGCCATTAGAGCGAAACCTCGCGCTGGGGGAAAAAAATCCTCCGAGTTATAAAATAAACAAAGATTTTTTGTTTAGAGAGCGACGGGCTTGCGCAGAAGAAAGTCAGCCAATGGAATGAGATGACGTTCGCCGTTTTTTCCTGTGCGTCGCAACAAGCGCGAAGTATAAATGCTCCGATCTAGAGCACAATTTGAATATCAATGAAAGGCCCACCCGGTTTGGTTTTATTTTTTAAAGTTTTTGCATCAAGAGGATGGTAAAGTTTGGGGCAGGGAATTTGAGGTGCAAATATTAAAACCTCACCATCGCTGGCACATATTGGCGGAGGTGTGCGGGGGGTGGTGAGGCGTCGTTGGACGATTGAGCGATAAATTAAATCATTACAATTCTGCTCTACCCGCGAACGTCCGACTTAAACGAGGTACGGCAGAACGGTTTTTTTTTTCGAGACAGAGCCAGTGTCAATTGGTTAGTGTGCAGACTGGCCGCCCAGGAGGGGGAGAGGAGGTGATCTCGCGCGCCATATTAAACACTGACCCGGGGCAATCGAATTTTGCCTGCCGATCATTTGCGGTGCGGTACTGTCAATTGATATGGCGCGGGTCTGGGCTGGGTGAAGTGAAGAATTCAATTTGCTCAATGATTCCCAATGATGTCTTTCCGTCGAGCGCCTTTGGCGGTGAGACGTGCTACGTACAACATGGGGTCCGCCTTGCAGGTCATTCCACATGTCCGGGCGCCTTCGGTCGGTGTCAACCCGCCGCTGAATGTCAATCAATTGCGAGAATCCGAACAACACTGGATGAACAGCTTCTCGGTGAGGATTGCTAGGTCTGCAAACATCTAGACTTCCAATCGCCATCCCAAACGGCCTGTTCGTCCCAGTGGTCAGGGTCATATACGCTTCCATTACCAGCCGATACAGTACCCTCCACTTGCCCTTACCGGGCTGGAATATGGTGTTGGGCTGTTGGGCGTGCGAAAGTGATAAGCAAACGGCCGCACTGCGACCACTTCCCCGGAGACTTATCAACCGTGAATGGTGAGAACGTGGCTGTGCGCTTCGAGGAAGGATTTATCGTGTCGAAGAAGCTGACCACGACTAGTGGGTGCATACGTCAAGAGCAGGGCAAACGATACAGTTCCGGTCGGGGCTGGTGAAATAAGCAAGGCGTTAGAGATTTGATGGCAGAATTTATCGCGTGTGAAAATTGCCTCTCTTCCTCGTTTTTGGTGGGGGAGGCGGGGATGTGGACCAAGGATTGAGGGGCTAACGCTTGATGCTAATCGTGGGTAAGGTACTGCTGCAAGGGGGTGGTCACCAAACTAACCGACATCGTGTGGTTAACCGCATCCGCATTGTGAATCGTTTCTCAGGCTGCAAGCGTAGTGGAGTCGAGCGCCTTGGTGTGATAAGAGCGCCTACCAGTCTAGGGCGTAAGTGGTGTCCAGGCAAAGCGGGAACGAACAGGATTGGACCTGTTTTGGGTTTTTGTGTGGACATGCACTTTGTTGTACAGAGGGCTATTAGCTATGGTTCAAATGCACACTGACATGACGACATCTTGCCCGCTCCGATCTATGTCATTGAGACTTCAAAATGCTTAGTTTTTTTGTGTGCGTAACGTACCTCCAATAGTTCTAAGCTTTGTGGATCGAAAAACTGTTGTCTAGCGAGTGAAAGACCTTTGTCTAGTGCTTTGCAAAGGTAGTGCTGAACATGAGATTTCGGCACACCGCTCTCCAGTGTCTACACTCCTAGGTTTGACTTAATTAATTACCATAATTGGATGAAACGCTCCGATCGCAATACACCCTCCAACCCTCATCACTGGATCGTTACACTTCCACTCACTTTTCTCCGCTTCGGTCATGTGGAGAGCGTGTGGAGCTGTTGGGCACAGTACAGAATTGCCACCAGCTCCAACCACGCTCACTTTGCGCCAGACATTGCCGAGCGCGCACGGCTGGATAGGTTCCCGGTCACGCTCGACCTGCTCACGCGGGAGGAACAGCCAGGCGCGGCGTGGTAGGTTCTCAGCTGGCTGGTCTCGGTCGTACTCAGTTCCCATGACACTCTTCGCCTTCTATGGGCCCGCGGTTTGCGCGGGCAGGTACGACGATGGGGGGAGGGGGGGGGGGTTTGGGTGGGGGCTGGTGGTTCCAGTGTGTACACTCTGCGTGCTTCTCGGTGCGATCGATCGGCCGTCGCCAAGACAGCCGCATCCTACCCTACAAGAGAGATGAGAATTCTCCGCAATTGGCAAAACTCGTTCTCGCGCGGGCGTCCAGCGCACGGGAGGGAGCGACAGATGACGCGGGAAAGTAAATTAAATTACAATTTATTTATACGTAATTAATACCGACCGGGTTCGCGCCGAACCGACGGCAAACCGGGTGGGAAAAAGAAGCGCTGAGGGCGCACGCTGCAGGAAGATGAACGGCAGAGATCTAAAGTACGCGGAGGCTCAGCCTATTTTAAGGGCTCGAGTGCTTAGTGTACACGTCTGGCGGAGGTATTATCATGTTTGACAGTTCGGTCGGTAGATAGGGATTGTTGTGTTGCGGCTGGGATGTTGCTTTTGGGTGGCGAAGGTGGCGTGTGCTGTTTGCCGAGAAGTACTCATTAGGTGTATGAGCTTCTTGCTCTGCAAAACCTCTTCGCCGCAGGCTTTGGGCGACAGCTCGCTCCCAGGCACTATTCTCTCGGTGGGCTCGAGATGCACGGGGGGGTGTGCTACGGACACGACTTTTTAATAAAATGTAAATGAGATTTTAATTTCATGTCAAACGCGAGAATACTTCAGGCGGCCTGGTCGTGTGGCCGCTCTCTATCGCACTATCGGCGTGTTTCTCTGCTCGGTGAGCGAATGGGACAGGGCGTTGTTTAGCCCTTAATCACCAGCCCTAGACGAAGAAAGCACATTTGACACAGCTTTGCTAGCTAGCGCTACACATCAAGTAGCCTTCCCAGCGAATTGCTAAAGTGTTCCGGGCTTTGGATGCTGCTCCCTCACCTGGCGCGCGACTGCTTTTTAGCTCCGTGTCGTGAATTCGATCGACATATTTTAGAAAGCAAATCGTGCATCATTCCCGCCACTTCTACAGCACCACCCTCTCAAACACGGTCCCGTAATGCTACAGTGGAAAACGTTTTGGAGCTCAGTAGGTACTTCCCATGCCGAATGCAGGGAGGGAGGGAGAGAGAGAGAGACCTGCATGCAAATCGAGTGTTAGTTTCGGGCTCACTAACTGGATCAACTGGTGGTGGTGTTGTGGATGGTCGTAGAACTGCTCCAGTGGCGTATGTGTGCAGTGGTTTGCATTCACACCAAGCCCAATTGGGTAATGACAGTGCCCCGAAGATGACTGGCTACTGGTTTCCCGGGATGTACTCCACAAGTGCTGGTGGCATTCGCTAACGGTAAATCACCGTCCCTTAAGGTTCGACCTTTTCCCTATATCTCTCTCTCTCTTTCTCTCTTTCTTTCTCTCTTCCGTTCGCCTTTGCTGCATGATTCTTCCGCTGAGCACTGTGCGCGGACAGAGTGCTTGACAAAGCCACCGGATGCCAGCAGTAGTAGTGCTGAAGGTTCTAAGCGGCGACAACCATATTTTTCCTCATTATTCCGACCATGCCAACTACCACCATCAGTATCACCGTTTGGTTTGAGAAAGTTATTTATGAGGTTATTCACACACGTGTGTGTGTGCCCCGGGGGAAAACAAGAATCCAGCGTGCGAGATACGCAACGCAGGACCAACTTGCTCGGGCTCGCGTTGAATGGGTTTTAAGGTTATGCTTAGCACGCAGTCGTTGCTGTGCAATATCATAAGAAATGTTGAATAATAACACACACACACACACATACACAAAAAAAAGCTTGTAACAGTTACTCCGGAAACTTCTGGTGCGTTTGACGTTCGGCGGTAACAAATGAGGATGCAACATAAGGCGAGAGATAGAGAGAACATACGTCAGAGACACACTGCTCTGCTGGGATATGAGTTTCAGTTTTTTTTTTTTGGGGTAAACATTTATGTCCAGATGTGTACGACCTCACCCATTAAAATCCTCATGATATGATCTCTCGCTCTCTCGTTCTCGTCCTCTCTCGCTTCATCGGTTCGAGACGGATGAGAACTTGATGTTGAGGGGTTTTTTTTTTTCGTTGAAGGTTCACACCAGGATCCTGAGACGATATGTGTGCGAGCTCCGATGTCTCCGATGTTTCCCTTCCCAAAGGTGGCCAAGTCCCCTGTTGCAAGATGGGATGACTGTGCTTCAAACCCCGGTGGCACATTCCTTCTAAATTTTGCCCATCTCAGTGAAGTCTTTCCTCACCACCTCTTCCACCAACATCCGGAGACCCGGGTGAGAGTGTCCTTAACGGATGTTTTCCAATTTCCGACTGTATCTCTTTCACTCTTTTGCACTTTCACCACTCCATCTCGTTCGGTGTACTTCACATTGCCCAATGCGGTTTACGATTGCGTGGCTCTGCCGTCCCCGTGTACGTGTGTGCGTGTGCGTCCGCCCATCAACCCTCCTTTCGGATCATGCGGCAGCCAAAGCGCAGGGCCGCGTATTATTATTTCCTGCATTAGTGTGTGGGTCTCTTGGTTTGCTTCACGTCCTGTACGACCGTGTCTCGGTGTGGTTTGCGTGCCCTACCCATGTTCCCTTGGCCGTTTTTTTTTTTTCATCTTCTCTCCATCCCACCCCATTAGCGGGTTCGATCGTTCATTCTTTAGGCTCGATTACGCCTGCGGGAACACGGCGGCGGGCAATGGGCGATGCCAGCCAGTAGTTTTCCCAATTCTGCTTTGCCACGTTCATACGCTTGTCCCATTCCATCCCCTTTTTCGGTGGACGTTGCATGGGTGTGCGTGCAGTGTCTTCCGGCGCGATCGGTTTTATTTTTACTCACTTTGCGTAAGCTCCGGTTTTGCCCCGCCGTTTGCTGCTCGCTTTTGCTGGTCGGTTAACATTTCTTTTTCGACCGTGTCCGTGTGTCTTTGCCGGAGCCATCCGCATATGTGCGCGCGCGCGCGCGGCGTCCGTTGGAAATTGTCTCTCGACTTTTCCTATCTCTTTCACTCACACCAAACATTCATTCATCCGTTCGCGTGCTTTCTCTCTCTCTCTCTCTCTCTCTCTCTCTCGCCCTTCCCCTCACGCCCTTTCCTCCAACCATCCCCGCGACCGTTAATTTCATCCAGATTGATGCCAACAAGTGGCGGAGAGACATTTTCCCACGAGTTTGTTTTCAGCTGTTCGTTCGCGTCGTGTTTCGGGACCGCCCTTCCCATTCCCCCCCCCCCTCCCTTTCCTCGTAGGTTCTCTCCCTTCCCATCTGTGCCCCATGTGTCTCCGCCGGTCCACGTTGTGTGCTGTGTTGCGTTTCGGTTCCCTTCCGTCCTTTTTTGCGTCAGCGTTCGGTCGCATGAAGTGCAGCTTTTTAAATACAGCAACATAAAGGAAGGAACATACGAAAGAAAGGCAAAAAAGTGAGAAAAGAAGAAGAAGACGAAGAAAACACTGATCGTATGCCCCTGCTGGGTTTTCCCTCTCCTTGTACGTGCCGCCATGAGCAGCATAAATTCATACACACAGCCGCACAGTGTTGCGCCAGGATCGGGAACGTGCGCTTCAATGCTTACGGAGTAGCACCAAAATCGAAAGCAATAGCCACGCACACAGGATTTAGGATGTGCGTGTGTGTGTGTGTTGGTACAGTTGCAAAACAGACACCACAAACACAAGGGTGTATGGTGCGAATTTGCTTTCCCCAACTTTTATTGATAAACAAATGCAGTTTCCAAAGCAGATTCCTCCCTCAAAAGAACACGATAAAATTATTTTGCTTCCACTTATTTATTTATTCACCTCAACAGTAGTGATAAAGGCTGTAAGGATCAAAGGAAAATGAATTCCACGAGAAAATACACCTCAAGGCATCTCTTTTCCAAGCACTTTGTCTATTGGATCCTGGTCACGGCACCAGCAATATTTCTTCACGTTTCAGCTTATCGAGAAGAATAAAGTCTTCGAAATTAAACAAAATGGTGACCCTCATATACATACATTTTATCGCATCTATACTTCTCTAATATTTCACTCATCAGTGCTACCACGGTGCTGTACCGCGCCGATGATGATGATCGAATGACAAACGCCCAACAAACACACATCTGTTTGCAATTGGCGGCTGACAGAGTATGTCCCTCGCTATGCGCTCCTTGCGATGACATTAATGCTCTGTGTAAAAAAAAAAAACCGGGCAACTATGTTGCTACCAGTAGCGCGAGACTACCCATTTACACACCACCTGCGACCGATCAATCGGCCATGGTTTCTGACGGACCGACCCGTGTAGAAAATCTCACACGAAAAGGGGGCCAATAATACCCAACGCGAGCTTGCCACTTGTTAACGAGCGACGTACTCCGGTTACAGTGTACTTGCTGTGGAACTCTGCAACAAACACATGCACATGCACGGTGCCAGAACGGTCTGATTGTTGCTGCTGCTGGGTGGTTGCATATGTGTCGTACGTTTGCTGCCTCTTCCTTCGCTCCCATTTTCCATTCCTCCGGAGCAGTTCATCCCGTTGGATGGTGCGGCGTTATCCAGCCACTTATTGCTGCGCTACACCCCGAACGCGCGATGCAGCGCGAATGCACCGTGTACGGGTGCCCATCGCGGTGCCGCATTCATGCGGATGCGCTCATGAACGGGCTTTACCCGTTCACCTAATGACTCCCTGCCGCTGGCGGTCGGCTTTTTTGGGGCGTTGGTCTATCAAGGCCCTCCAAATAAAACACTGAAACAGTCAAACAAGAACACACACAAAAAAAAAACCCCCCGCGCGGGAAGCATTGGTGGAATGCTGTGGAGGAGAATTTTTCCGACTGTGCGTGTGTGCGTCTTGGGAAAATTGGTCTTTGATCTGTGCGTCGGCAAACACACACTGGAACGGAGGAAAAAAAAACACCATAAAAATCGTTCAATTTTGGGTGTGTATGTGTGTATGTGTAGCTCGTCCGGTTTGGTGCCGTGACCAGGATTTTCCCATGTATGTCTTTTCACGGCTTTGTGCCAACAATTACAGATGCTTTTTTTTTTGCTTTTTTGTGTTCTTAAACAAAAAATAAAACTCCAGGTCTACAACAATTTTGGAAAAGGATTTTTCTGTTTTTCGTGAAAACCAATATTGGCTTGGGACACAAACCGGAGCGGGAAGGGGTGATAACGACCATGAACGAATAATTATCGTTCCTGCTTTCTTTTTTTACGGGCGTGATTTTGACTGGCTGACATCTTGTTCACCACGGAACGGTTTTCCTCTCATATTTCATCCTTCCTTGTCTCCTCTTGCTCAGGGAGAAAAGAAATTGAAGTGAAGCATAATCGAGCGTGAAGCATTAAAAGCTGCCAACGTAGAGCGTGTGTGGGAGACACTTTAAAAAACATAAATTAAACCAACCGGTTAATCGTGTAACTTACCGTGTTGTCACCGCGCAATGATGCGTGGAGGAACATTAACCGGACCTGGAACAAATCTTCCAACTGTTCCGGTTGACGGTGGGGCGTGAAGGGAATGTAATTTTATTTATTATTTTCTTCCATGCTCAAGAAGAATCGCTTCTAATCTAAGACGACTCCCGCAACGATATAGAACAACCGGAGACGTTTAGACGAGACACAATTTGTTATTGGTGGGTCTTTTTTTTGTGTATTTAGAGAGCTCGATAAGACGAGGTTTCAAGAGTGGACTAAGAGCTGTTTCAAGTTGCTCTTTGTCAAATATTGTACGCGTCAAATTGCGATCAAATATATGTGTTTTACCTTACCCCAGTACTACGCGCACCCCCCCCCCCCCCCCCCCCCCCCCTCGGGGCGTTGGAATAAAATCCGCTACGAGCCAATTTGTAATCGACGCCGCTTGGAAACGGAAACCAAGCCCCTTTCGACCACGCCGACTCCTTCGCACATACTGGGCCTGCCTCTAGCCTGCCCCACCGTCATTCCGGCAAATGGGTCGCATAATTCCCGGAGCTCGGCACGCGCTCGCGCGCGCTCTGATCCACCACCGACGGTCGCGCCTGCCTTGCGGTTCGAATGCCGGCCAATTATTCGGAATCGCGCGTCAGCGTACACAGTAAGAATCGTGGTCCAGGTTCGCTTCCATGTGTGCGTCACGTCACGAGAGGGGTTTGTTGGGGTTTGGGGTGCAGAAGAGTTGCGCAGCAGTCAAGTGATATGATACGGTCAGCATATTATGTACCTTCACTCGAACCGCCCTTTCCTATCCATTTCCACAAACGCTCTTCCACTCTTTTAATCTATTTGATTCGCCTGCAAAAATGCTCAATAAACACAGACACACACACACACACAAATGTACACCGATCTATTTCTAACCGATTCGGAAGAGGGTGGAATTGGAAGGGTGGCTTGCACGTTATGGGGACGTTGCGCTGTGTATGAACGCTTGGAACGTGCTGTCAGTGCATGATTGATAATAAATAGCAGTGGAAAAAAAAATGAAATTTTAATGCACACAGATCAGTTTCAAACCCTTATGGAAGAAATCGAATATTTCTTAGGACGCTTGCGGCTCACATTTGGGGAAGGGGTGCCAGTATTGTCAAACTCATTTGACTCGGTCGGTAGGCCGAATTACATGCGGAAAACTGTTGAACATTGTTGATGTCCAATAATTGAATAATGGCGGGCATGTGATGCTCAAAAGCGCCTTGCAAACAAACCATTTTTGTCGACGATCACCAATTATTAGATCTCCATTTAATGTACTAGAGGTTGAAGAGTTGAAGTATTAGTCCAATTTGAAGAGATACACTGTGCATTCTAAAACTGCAAGGTTCAAAAGTTCTCGATCAATAGGCAATAGTGAGGACTCAGTATCCAACTAAGTGGTATCAGCAAGTCTAGTAAGTCCGTGACCGATAAGGTCTCAACCTTAACGTTGTTTTGGCAGTGTTGCCAAATTTACTCTAATTTATTATGCTCAAAAACCCTTACAAAAATGGATATTTAATCGTGATATAAAGCGCATAAAGCTTGAAACGTTACTGCTACGTATGATCTAATCCCAATCCATCATTATTCCACCTCAAAATCTAGAATCCATTGTTTGTAGATAGTCCATATTCTAAAAATGGTCCAAAACCAAAACATCCGTCATGAAATACTGGATCAAGAGACCATTTTGCTGACAGTTTTGTAACTGTCAGTCACTTGCCTTCAATTTCACGCCATTTGCAGAAAAAAAGGCAACAAAATCCACGCCTAGTGTCAAAAAAAACTGCATGCACGTGCTGACACAGAGAGGCAACACTGCCGCGATAGGCCGAGAATCCATTCCTCTACGGGTGCAACTCTCTCTTTGCACTGCCCTCAAAAGCACACATCTTCAATTGACGTAAGCTAATACCTATCATCCGGTTTGTTGGTGGCAGGGGTGGCCGGTTGTAAGGGTTTGGGAGATGTGGATGACTACAAACACAAACACACACACATTCACACACACACACATCCGGAACGGGAAAGCTTAATTTATAGTTTGTTTTGCTTTATTCCTACAATGCGTTCCCTCTCGAAGTTTATATTATTGTTTAAGGAAAAATTGTTTATATTCTAAGTCGTCCCACCTCAAACTGTGTAGCAGAACCTGATGATTCAGAACCGCAATATTTATGCTGTTTTATGCTCTTTTTTTCTTTTCGTTATAGGTTTCCTGTCGTGCTCGCCGTCACCGTGCAAACATGGCGGCACGTGCGTTAGCCGCCCGAACGGTGCATCCTACTGCAAGTAAGTATCTAGAAAATCACCAGTAAACCTTTAGGCTGAAGAACCATAATGCCAGACTCTCATTTATGTCCCTCAATTAAAAACCCCGAAACCGGCGGGAGAGAGGTCATTGAATCTAAAAATTAAAACCTCCCTCGCCCCTCATTAGTCGGAACGGAAAAGGACCTTTTATGGTCCCTTTATAGCTTAATCCTTCGTTTAATGGCGGCTGTAAAAATAAAAACAACGTCAGCGAAAACCAGGCAACACTTGCATTAACCAATCTGCGCGCAAGACTTTAGCACTTGAAGCTGTTGATGCCGAAAAAAACAAAAAATTGCGTTTGTCATGTTGTTTTTGTTTTGTTCATCGTCTATCCTTCAGTTAGTTTCGGGTTCTCCCATGGGTAATTGGCTTTTGGGGCCCAGACCAAAGAGCAACGCCAACTCCAATATAAACATCTTTCCGTATCCATTTTTCCGTTGCTCCTTCGCGGAGTCCAACCCAGCAAAAACCCACCCGCGCGAAAAGTGAATTGTCATCCACTCATTCCCCTCCCCAGCCCGCCGTGTTTCGCGCCGGAGCATGAATTGAGTGTTTCTGCTTTATTTTTCCACCTACTTTTCTCTCCTTCCAACGCCCGAACATTGCCCGAAACCGTGACAAACGTGCCATAAATCGCCAACGCGCGCGTTCCGGGGCCCGCCAAATAATAATGGCGAACAACGGTCATAACCATAACACTTGGACGATAATGGCAATAAATTCTTGCGCCGAGACCCATGCGTCTCGCCACCTAGTAGCAGCGGAGCGTGTGGCTGTCTGTGTATGCTGGCGTTGCAATTCTCATCCCTCCACAAACCTTGCCCCTTTAGCATGCAAGGGTGGAGCCGTGCTACATGGCGATGCATATATGTGTGTTTTTTTCTTGCCGTTGGTTGATTCTCTTCCCGTTCGTTAGCGCTTGTTGCAGTTTATTTTATTTCATATGTGGTTGCTTCACCCCCAGCCTCCCACAACTTTGGGGAACACTTGGAAGGGGGGAGGCGGGGGTGAAGGGAAGAGCAGGACCCCGAAGAAACTAAAGCGAGCAGAAGCGTTATGTTTGAGACAATCAGATATTGTGTCGCGCCTTTTCGCGATCCTCGTACATTAGCTCAACGAGATTCTGTTTGGCGAAAGAGGTGAGTTTGGAGAAGGGAGTGGGTCATGCTGTGGGTGGAGTAGACGAGCAGCTTCGGTCGATCTGTCCTCCGGGGTGCATGTCGTGGAATATTGACACTTGGGGCTCTATACTCTATATTGAAGAGCCGGTTTAGATGCCTGACGAAGTGGATGCAGCGGAGGGGGGACGGAGTTAAAATCCTTTTGGTATCACCAGAGAGATGGGATGAAACGGTTACGAGAGCGCGCGCACTCTTACAAAACAAAAGTAAATTGATAAAAATGACTCGAACTCTCTCACTTAGGGCGGTCGGGCCCGGGGTGGGTTCGTTCACGGGAAAGCGGTAAGCGGTCGCATTCAATTAGGAAGGACGGTAACCGCAACCGAAAAGGGCATAGAGAAGCAAAAAACGGCACAAGCGTAGAGTGTTTCAGCGTAACAAGCGAGCAAAAGTGAGAGAAGTGAACAAGAAAACAGTTCAATAAGATGGACAAACAAGCAATAGAGCGTGTAAGATAAACAATTTAAGTTGTGGAAATAAAATAGGAAGCAAAGCGCCAGCAAAGTAAAGTGTTTCTTAATGCTGCTTGTCTTTTTATTTTTAAATCGAAATACAAAGAAATAAAAAGCTTCGAATAAAACAGCAACAAAACATGTTGAAAATTTGCCCGAGAAGAAAAGAAAAAAAACATCGAAATGCATTATTGGTTTCGTGTTTTATGTGTGTGTTGTATCGGGAACGTAAGTTCTCGCAACCAACCTTCCACCGAACTTCGTCGCGTCCAGAATTATGCAAATGAGTTTACGGGGGTGGATTCATAAAAAAAGCAAGAAGAAAAACGAAACAAAACAACACAGAAAGAAACAAATAAAAACCGAACACACAACCAAAAAACAACGGCAAAGCAAGAAAACCAAAAATCAAGCAACAAAGTAATAATACATGAAAAATGGAAATGAAAACGAAGCGAACGCTTGAACGCAGGCTGACTCAAAAGCTATAAATATAAATGTACAAGAAGAAACATAAACGATTAAGAAGTGTTCGAAGAAGATGTTTTATAAGAAAAGCAAAACGAAAGCAGGCAAAAGAAGGTTTAGAATACTTAAAACGTTTAAGAAAAGAGTATAAGAATGAAAGAAAGCGAGAGAGAGAGAGAGAGAGAGAGAGAGAGAGAGAGAAAAATGAAATAACAAAAAGTGAGGAAAAAAAACAACAATGAATACATATACACCAAGGCATAAAGATAAGTGCACCGTCGTTGTTATGGTTGCTTGTTGCTGTGTGTGCCCGCGCGCGCGAGCCCGGCAGATGAGCTGAAGCGAACGAGTGGACACACTCTCGCCTCCCGATGTCGATAAATTATTCAAATTAGCCCGACATGGCCCGCCGTCGTGAATATAATTATTTATGAACAAGCTTTTAAAAGCCCTGAAAAAAGCAGTTGAAGCACTGGCTCGCTTCATTTCAATGTCTGTTTGGTTTTTTTTTGTTTCTCGCGCTCCTTACCTGGTAGGATACGGACAGTGTTGGTCAATAGAGTAGTACTGCGACATTTTGTCCAATATCGTAAATGAGTATAGTCGAGCTGAAAGGGAAGAGGATTTTTCTTTGTAGAAAATCTAACATATTATAGTGTTTCGCAGGCCATAGAACAAATGTCTCCAGGTTTAAAAAAAATTAGATTGAACAATAATAATACGTTCGGATTGGTTCGTCTGGTTCGTGTTCTGTCAAAATCGCGAATTGTTTTAAACATGGAGACAGTGCTCGATACAAAGTTAATGCTTATATCAGGTGCCTGTCAGTACTCTCTGAGGATTGCTTATTTACTTTTGAAATTTTCAACACGGGTTAGATTAAATATTATAAAACTGTGAATGCTATTAGAAATATCCAAAGCCTAGTGCTAAGAAAATCGAATATTAAGATGTTCATATTGTTCTGACCATCACTGTAAAGAGTGCGTAGCTATGCGGATGGCGGAACAGTATCGGTTTTTTGGCGATTCTTGCCGTACACAAATGCTGCCTTTCTGCTACGACAACCCACACACATCGAGCTCGTAAAAGTAAAGAAAAGCAAAGAACGGTGGAACGATCCGGTAAGGATGTAAATCAAACATTTTTATTTGCTCTCCACCAAGACGCCGTGTTTTTTTGGTCCCCCCCCTCCCCGTCCCAATACTGTGCGGCTGTGCTGCACTGATTGATTGCACTTTTATTGCACCCGGCAAAAACAAGCGTAACCTACCGCCCCCCCCCCCCCGCCTACTCAAGCTTCGGCTTTTTGGCCGGACTCTCCGTGGCCCCATCACCTGTAACGACGCGTGTGTCTTTTTATCACAATGTAGCAAAAATGAGGAAATTTGTTCGTTAATGGCAAGCCCCCATTTGTTTTTTTTAAGTTTTAATTTTGGATTAAAAAATGAAATGAAGATAAACCGGGGTGTGGAATATGGGGATGGGCGTTGGAGAACATTTAGCTCTTCAGGTGAGATAAAAGACACATTTCATCTGGACCCGTCGTGTGTCCCAGCATCCCATCCATAGAGGAGGCTATTATTGAGAATTTATTGTCAAGAATAAGTCGCAGAAGAAGAAACCACACAACAGCAAGAACATCACGCCGAAATTAAGCCTCAAAATGATACCCTCGCGTGTCGTGTTTTTCCATCCCTTGGAAGGGGGTGACAGGGAGCGGGGGAGAAGGGGGGGGGGGGAGGTCTCAGTTTTATAGTGATCTCTGCGGCGTGGGCGTCACTTTAGCATCGATTCGTACACAAACAAAATCCTTTCCCCGCTTTTACAATCCTTCTCGCCAGCCATAAATAAATATTCGTCGTTTATCATAATGTGCCTGTGGTGTGTGCGTGGGGTTGTTGCTTTGAAGTGGTTGTGGCTCGTGGGGGTTTTTTTTTTCGTTCTTCATTTTATTGAACGATTAAAACTCGAGACACTACTTCCAACAGATGAGGCTGGGATGACAATACGTTCGGAAATCTGAAGCCCCCGGCCTACCAGGTCCACTCGGCAGGGGGTTAAGGAGAGATAATCGTACAAGGCTTAGAAGAAAAAAAAGGTGGAGACAACGACACAAATGACATCTTATCGAGAGCGAAGATTATGAGGAGTTGTAGTTTATGATTTGCCAATCGATTCACTCTAACTCTGCGCGAGACACTCAGCTGGTTGAATTGAAACGGTCCGTTATCGTTTGTGTTTGTGGTGCGAAATATTCTTAAGATATATCTTACGAGTTTAATGTACAAAAAATGATTTGGAATGTTGTTGGGAAGGTGACTTTTGGGTTGTACCAGTCACAAGAAGAGCAGTCTTGATTTGCTGCAGAAGTACTCTGGGCCGACTCTGGTCAAGTGATGCCTACCGACGTCTCTTCTGACTGGGAATTGGTGCCTGAACCTATCACTTCTAGAGCAATATTCCTTCTGATAACTTCTTGCTCTGATAATTTCGCTAGTTTTGGACAGAGTCTCCTCAGCTTTATCCGTTTGCGATAGATGTTTTAATTGGAGAGTCCACGACACAGGATGGATTTTCGTTTAAATTTTAGGAGAGATTTCAGAGATTTCGTTACCTCACAAAGAGACTTTCAGCCATGTTGGTGGCTTCACTCGTCTTTTTGCTGTGGCGATTGCGTCATCGCGTGGCTCACTAGGGGTTAGCCACGCGTGCCCCTACAATTGTCCGGATCGCGATGTACTCATTTACCTTTCAACAGGGAGGTTATACATTTATGCTCTTCAGTCAGTACACTGAGCGTTATTGTTGTTTCTACCGTTCAAAAAACAAATCTCGTTGCTCTGGTTGTCTGTAGGGGGAGATATTAAAAGTCCGCTCCGATTAGTAGCAAAAATGGACGCAAAACGCTCACCCCCGGAGGCTATGATGCTGCGACGTGCAACTCCTCTGCCAGACGCAATGTAAAAGGGGAACGTTTCTGCATTTTTGTGTGCTTCTGCCATTAGCGTAACCAGACGAATCGGTCTGGGTAAAAGACGGGAACACATCTCAAGGGAAAAACGCCAGGAAAAATCCTCTGGATCTCCTTCTTCAGGGTTTTATGCTGGAAAGGAATGCTTGGGTTTTGCTTGCCAAGGGTGGCCAAACTGTCCGATTATGGTCAGATCGGAAAAGGGTTCGAGGACTTTGAGATGCGGGCCGACCGCTTCGGGCTGACGCGCCGCCCGTTGTACGATCGGTTTTTTGCATAAATTATTCGCTCGCATCGCTGTGTCCTGTCTCCTGTCTTTCGTTCTCTATTGTTATATTGGTCCGGTTCCTGGTATGTTCGTGCTGCTGGTTTTTTTTTTCTTGAGGAGGATGCTTCTTGTGGCGCGCCATACACCGACCGCGATTCGTTATTCTCGTTAACCCAAAGGAGGGTTTGCTGGTGGGTTTTTGTTGTTGTTATTGCACATTTTATTCAACGATTTTGCCTTGAAGTTCTTTTTCCATAGGTTTTTAATTTTCATGAACATTTTAGAAGCTTTTTTTCGTATCGCTCAGCAAGCGATATTAGAATATTTTTAGAAGTTAGATAGAAGTTGTGCATATAATTTGAACACAAACCATGTTGCAACATATGTGGAGCAGATTTTATAGTTCAACCCCAAACAAACATGGGAAAAAACTGCAGCATCCACGTGCCCCATAAAAAAAAGAAACCAAAATCAAATTCACGGTGTGATACGCGAACGAAATCCAACAGGACAATAGAATTTGAGGTAATAATAAAAGCAAAAAAACCGGTTCGTCGCTTTGCCTGTCATTGTTGTTCTTCGTTTTGTCAAAAAACCGTCTACACCGGCTACACGTTCGGCCGGGATTTATTCCCAGATACGACCACAAGGGCTCACAACGCCCAACATGGTGGTAGCACGCCAAACGATTCACCCCCCCCTTTCCACCAGCACGCCGTCGACGTCCTGGCTGCGGGCTTTTGTGGAGCATCGAAAATGCACCATCTTCCCACTTTCGTGTCCTTTGCGGCATTATTCAGTGGTTGTGTGGCTTCTTTGCTCTAATTGTTTTCCATCCTCTCTATCTCTGGCTCGTTCATGCTCTACATGTCAAAGCTGCGCGCAACGGAATTTGCGCAGAAGAGCATCCAAACGACGAAGGGCCCAGCGGCAAGAAATGAAACATCCTGTGGGCTTTTTCGAAGGCTTTTGCGTGTGTGTGTGTGCGCGAGAGGTTCCAGACGAAAAATGATGAGGTCCTTCCTCTCTGCCTCCTCCCTCCTCTCTTTCTCTCTCTCTCTCTCTCTCTCTCTCTCTCTCTCTCTCTCTCTCTGTGTTCCCACATGAGCTCCTTCATCATTGATGCCAAGCGAATCAAAAGACTTGTTGTGCGGCTCGGTTCTTCCCAAGGGATTTCTTCAAAACGCAGGCGAGTCCCACCCACACGTTCTACCCCCGCGAGCTTCTAAGTGGACATTATGTGCGCAAAAACTGTTCGATACCGCGCACAAGCGCATTCGTTAGAGCGTTGTCAGCGCACAGACGGCATGCTTCCTTATTAGGCAGGGTTCGTCGCTTGCTAGCGACGTCTTTTGCTGCCTGCAGAATCTGAGCGTTTGCAATTCCGTTTTTTTTTTTGTTTGCGTTCCCTTGGGGCATCAGGCAACGTGATAACGGTGTGTTTGTGTGGCCTCTGTTGGTTGATGTCCCATAAAAGGGTCTAAATGTGAGGTAAAGTTCTTGCGAAACAAGTACCGGGCCAAGCAGTTTTTTGTTTCAAGTTGCATTTCTAGTCGTTATCTATACTTTCGAGGATATAAAAATTGCTATTACCAGCAGCTGGACCAAAAAGGTGACATTCAATCTCTCGTGTGAGGTCTCCCTCCCTCGTGATCTCTCCCCTTGGTCGTTTCCGTGTGTGACGTGTGTGAAGAGAGGAAAAATCGTTCGCCTCCGCGCCTTGGCGTGGCAGAATTTAGATGAAAGAAGGTGGAAAAAATGTGAGGTGGGAAAATCAGTATGCTTGAATGCAACACGCACACATAGTCATATAAATTAAATTACTTAATTATGCTATTTTATGCTCCGAATGCTTCTGCCTCCGAGGATCGTATTTCGCTCTTTGTCTCTCGATCTTTCACTCTCTTTGAAACAGTTTCCTGCCAAAGAGTTGATGAAGATGATGATAGATCGGCAACTGTGTTTCTATTTATGTGCCTTTTTCCCCTGCTCTCCCTCCATACGTTTGATCCCCCTTTTTCTCTCCCAGATCCTGTGTGAGAGAGGCTTCAGATTCACATTTTCTTGTGCCCGCCAACGCCAATATTTCGTCTGGATCGGGTTCTATTTTTCCTTTCCTCGTCGAAGCTCACCATCATGCTCGCCTGCCCGCTCAGTAACGTTGGTGGGTTTCGTTTTCTGGTAGCACAAACAAATAGAAACAAAGAAAACGAAAAGGGATTCATCATTTCCCGTTCGTTCGTTCGAAGTTTTAGAGGGGAAGAAACAATTTTCCCTTTTTACCACTGATCGAATTCCAGCCACGCAAATCGTTCGCATATTGATACATATCTTCGTGTGCGTGCGTAGGGTAAGAGGCTTCCTTCGGAGCTTTTCAATTTGTTAATATTGTTTAGCCAAATGTTGCCAATGCGCCAGTAGCTAGTGTGGGTTGAAAATTATGGCAACGGTTTACGTTCGAAATTGTTCTGTTCTTCCGGACCAGTCCACCGGTCTGTCTCTCTCACTCTCTCGCTCTGTCCCACCAACACTTTCTTAACCTTTTTGCCGATAAACGGTGGGCGAACGATGCTAGCGAATTTCAACAAACCTGACGGTTGCCCAGACCGATAGCATCTTAATGGCATAGATTAGCACCTCTTAGCAACGACACTCGGCCACCGGACTGTCGAGGTACGAGGCCGTTGAGGTCGAGGGGTGAGGAATTTAAAAGCAAAGAATGGGGAAGAAAATGTGAGTGAAATATATGGAAAGATGCTTAATGGTAAGATGGGCAGAAAAAGGGGTGGAGGGCAAAGAGTACGGCGCTGCTATCTGAAAAATGTTAAGCAATTTTAAATATTTAGCAGGTTCGGAAATAGTTTTGCGATGTAGTTTTTGTTTTGTTTGCTTGTTTGTTATTTTAATTTGACTCGGAAACATTACTCGCCGTGTGCTAATGTGTTTTAAAGTTCTGTTCTTTCATTGCTTTTTGTTTTCTATTTAGTTCGATCAATTATTGTATTGTTATATTAAAGATTTTTATTTTTTTGTAAATTTTTTTCTATGATCCACCACCATTAATACCAGCGCGAAATGAAAGTCCAAATGTTTTTTTTATAAGCAGCAATAAAAACAAAAACCCAATCTGATAAACCGATCCTGCCCGTTTGCTGGTTGGCTGTGGTGTGTGTCGTAAATGTGTTCTGCGCAGAGCAATCCTAATCGTTGGGACAATGTGTTTTCCTTCGACGGTAATAATTCCACAATCTGTTTTTGGCGGTATGGTTAAGAGGAAGGCGGAAGCGGCAACCTGAAGAAGAATGAACAAGATGAAAATTGCCATAAAGGGAGAATTGAGATTTTTCGAGCAGGTTTAACGCCTTAAATGTTGTTGTTTGTTGCTTCGTTTCGACCGCTAAAAGAGCTGCTGGTAAAGCAATCCTCCCATCGGTGTGGTTTGGGATTTTTTTTTTGGGCCATCGACCTCCGGCCGGGCGGTGCTTGGGGGTTGCACTTAACGGCTTAAGATAGTGTTAAAGACCTTTTTACGCCGGGTGACAATCGTCGTAGAGGTTTGTGTTGCTGAATCGCTCATATAAAAATAACCCCGCGTGATGTACCGCGTGTCGTCGCGGTAACGAAATTTGGCGTTCTGTCGCGGAGGGACTCTTATTGGAGAGCTTTGGCGAAGATCATAAAACCGGACACCGGGAAGCGAGTGAGGAGAAGATATAAATTAATAAAACCACATCATCTTGCCGTTGCAAGTTCAGCTTTGCATGCGTTGATAATGCGTTTCGATCTCGCTCGGCTTGGTTTTGTGTGTCCAGGGCACATTATCCGCCAAGAGCTGGACACATCATTAAATGTTCACCAAGAACATCTTTCAACGAGAAGAAATTCCGTAGAACACACTTTCAAGGTTATTAAGATTGTAAAGCTCTTGTGTGTGTGTGTTTGTGTTGGCAAACTTTTGCCATAAAAAAAGCACCCATAGCCAGCCATCCCGCGGGCAGTAAACACCGATTTGAAGTTTGACTGATTTTAATGTGCGCGCTTTTACGTTTTCATCGCATCAAGGGAGACAAATGCATCGTTACAAGCGTGCATCAAAGCAGCCATTTTCAGGCACCGTTTGTCGCCTATAAAAATCTGCATCCGGCAATATGCAGGTAAGATCCGAAAGAAGGCGGTGTTTGGGGGGTGGGGGGGGGGTGGTAAGGATCGTAAACGGCCAACGAGCTTTTGTCCATCGATTCACAGCAATTAATGCAAGATAAATAAAACGATAAAAAATAGTTAGCGATGTGCAATAAAGTCACCAAATTTCGCGTCGCTAAAAATTAAACGCCGCAGGTCTTTTGGTTTGTCAGGGGTCGCGTATGAAAATATGTGAAGCCTGTTAGGCTGGAGCCAATATTCCGATAGGCAGAGGTTAAAAGATCCAAGCGGATATTGACCCCCACACCCTGTTGCTTCCAGCGTTCTTGCGAAGGGTTTTTACCCTTTTTTTTGTATTTCAGATGACCGTTTATAGCTGTCTTCGCTTGTCGCTGCACTGGATTTTTTGGGATTTTGCTTGGTGAAAGGAAGTCGTCCCCTGCTTCTTCTTTTCGCACGATAGCGAGAGATAGATTGGGTAATTTGATCACTTTTCGGCGACGACAAACCCTGTCAAATCGTTGTGAAGGTTTCGGGGGAGGGTTTCTGCCAAAAAAAAAAAGGGGGATTCCTGTTGAGCCCTGCCGGGTCGACTTTCTGGGGGTCGGATTACATTCGGGAAGAACAAAACTGCAACTTGCGGAGTTGTGGAACTATCCCGTGTCCATGAAATATCGTTTTCTTATAATCATTGTAGTCTCTTAAAATATTAACCCCTTGTTTTTGTCGTTGCTCGATTGCTTTCGAGCAATCTGGAAGAGATCCGGAGATTGTACTAGGAGCGCATAGGCAACTTTAATTGCTATCACATGCCCACCATCGCAAGCGGGCTGCTGTTGGCAGGCCACGGAGGATCATCCAGAAAAGGGGATTTTTAGGCTATGTATCCGGACAAGAAGTGCTGCTTGTTAGTGGACTATGAAAAAAAGAAGCCGTAGAGTGCTCTGGTGAAACCGGTTCTCGCTCGGTCTCACTTGTTAAGACGGCTGCGCTCAGTAACTAGACGTTCAGGAGTTGGAGCGCTCTCTGGTACTTTAATTACCATCGCTTGCGCCCACTCTGTCAGGGGACTGTCAGCAAAGACTGGCAAGAGTGTTAGGGTCCGCCTACGAAGGTTACGGTGGCGTTGATCGGCAGCCACCGGCTGATAGCGAGCGTCTGATAAGTGGTGTTAAGGAGGATGTCCAGATATCTCACCTACACGGCCACGGGCCTCGCTAAGCTACCGAACGAGATCTCACCTCTCTTCGGGGCGTATTATTGTTACCACCAACGCTACCGAATCCGTGCATCGCCCCGGACTCAAGGGCTAGATGAGTAGCCCTTTGCCCCGTCCGGTCAGCCATGCTTCCTTGGATGCTTCCTGTGGGATGTTGACTAAATAGAAATAAAGTTCTTCACCTTTCACCAGACACCAGGTTAAATTCGATAGCTCGTTGGGAAGGTTCAGCATCAAGCGCAAAAATAAAAAAAAAACAAACGGGATATCGTATTACGCCTCTCAAGCCGTTGGAGAAGTGTTCGTTCCAACTCATTTTAGCCGAGTACAGGACCACGGCTCACCACCAACGTTTTCATCCATGTTGGCGCTGTTCGCATTGTTGCTTCGTCACTGACTCTGATTGAAATTGGTTCCGATCGATCCGGCATTTGGCGTTGGTGATGATGCGATGATCGTCGGCAACGCGACAGGCCCAAGTACTCTCGGGGTTTCCTCTAGCCGAGCAGTTTTGGAGATGCGGGCTTAAGAAGAGACGAAAGAGTATAAAGCCGCATAGCAACGCGCGTTAATCATTTCGTTTAATTAATGAAATGCCTTGTGCAAATGTTACAAATGAGTGGAGAGCTCAGAGCCCAAACGTGTGTTTAAGGATCAGGGAAGAAACGACAACAACCGTCCAAAATATACAACAAGCTGCAAGAAAAAAGGTTTCCAAATATCATACTTTCCCATAGTAGGCGCGTGTACGATGGTGGGGTGGCCCTCCCCTTTGCCCAACCACACCAATGGCATCCAACCGGAAAAGCAATAAAATTAGTTTTATGTTCGCGGAAGATCATCTTCCCCGTGGATATGAACGTACCAGCGACGACACATGTTGCTCGAGTACAGTAAGCATTGGCGATGGTTCTTGTTCCCCCCCCCCCCACCAAAAGATTTTGATTAAATCATTCAGTTTTCGGAAAATGTGTCGCACACATGTGCATCATGTCCTCGTGCGTCCAGCCGCGCAAGTTAAAGATGGCGCACGTCTAACTCACTTTGGAAGCCGTCTATTTTTGAAACTCCGCTGAGTTCCTGCTCTCCAAAGTTCTAGATTTCGAAGGCCACAGGTCCAAGAGTTGTTATTTTAGCAAACATGGTCCGGTCCAGCCCTTTTGAAAAATGCTGGACGTCACGGGTCTGCCTATCCCACCGATATTGAATGACAACCGTTTCGAAAAAACAAAAAAACTGGTGAACGACGATCAAGCATATTGGCAGGAAAATGGAAATCGCAAAAAGAAACCGCAACCACAAAGAGGACTATTTCGTTCTGTAGCAGAGGGCAAGCGGATGCAGAGAAACCCTTCGATGCAGGGGTCCGTTGGAACGAGCGCCGCGAAAGAGGAAGCGAGATGACGTGTCGAAGTTGATGCATGCTTTTTTTTTTTTGGTTTGGAGTGTGTTGTAGGCAGGAGTTATAGTACCTGTTGCGCTGCTGTCTTAAGGAATAGGGAGAATCTCCCATCACGCTGCTAGAGGTATTGGCGACATTTCGTTTTTCCTCATCTGATCGCTTCTTTGCTGTTGTTGTGTACTTCCCAATATTGCGGCTTCCTTGGTGGATGTCATCGCCATTCGGGAAGGTACTTATCTACGCGGGCTACTCCTATTGCTATCGACATTCTCACCCATTCCCAGTGTAAAGGTTCCAGAAGTCTAGGGTGTATCGCCACCCGCAGTGGCTAATAGCAGCACAAACATAGTTCGCTCTTGTTTTGCTTTGTTGTTCATTTCTGTACCACCCAACGCGAGCCCCCAGGAATCGGGACCGTATCGAAACCGCGAAGCTGCGCAGGAAGATTTTTATGTTTCTACCTTCCGCGCATCAGAACACCTCACATCCGCGTGGGGAGTTAATTTGAGGAGAGAGGGAGGAAAATAAGAGGAAAATGTAATGAACAGCACGTTCGCTGTTGGTTGGTGGTTTCTGAGGTAGGGTAGATCCGCATGTGCGCTCGCGCGCGCGCGCGCTCTTCACCTTTGTGTGGTGCAATGATGTGTAGAATAGCGACGGACAAAGTCTCTATGGGAAATATAATGCCGAATAGGCATACGGGCACTCGCGTCCCCGTCCCTAGCCGACCGCGGATGGATTGGCTTAGATGATCGCTGTCGTGATCAACAGCTTCGGGAACCCCGGCTACCTGCAGTGCTAATGGGTTCTCGCCATCCCGTAGGTTGCTTTTCGATTAGTCAGCGAATCGAATCGCCCCATTCTGACCTGCTTGGGGTGATGGTTTTGCTCTGTGTGTGATCCTGAGAACATCCCATTCCTCTAGGAGATGAGACAAAAACCAAATCACCTGCACCAGAGCGTGGAGACAAAGTCAGTGAGCGCTGCTGGAGCAATTGGATGCTCTCCGAATGTCTGATGCTGTGGGGCGAGGAGGGCACTAACAATGGACGTTCTTGGTGCAATTCGCCCCGCTCGATTAGAACCGAACCGATCATTCTTCATCCCGGTGTTGGTTTACGTCGCGGAAGCAGAACTTCGATCAGATCGGCGTTCTGCGAGCCATCAACGTACCTGTCAAGCTTTTGTGCAAGCAACAGCATCCTCCACCGAGTCCGGGAGGGATTGTGCAATTTATTCCCGCCCGGTCAGTTCTCACGCGAGTTTTTAGGGGTCTGGGCGCTCGCCAGCAACACTCCCACGGTGTGCGATGGTGAAAGACGATTGCTCGGCCCTCGTGTAATTGGGCACTCTGGGCAAACGGGGTGAGCACAGCACCCGTCACCCTGTTTTTGTTTCTCGCGCGGCACTATTATAGCGCGACTTGTCCGAACGCGATTTGCTAATTTTCGTTTTCCCAAATGCGACATCGGGGGATGTATCTCGGCTGGTGTCTTGGAACCGCTGCGGGAGCAACTTTCACTCTGCACGCGTTGCGTGACGCGACGGCTTAGTGCGTCAGAAATTCGTCCACTTGCTGTACGGTTCAAGTGCCAGCAAAGTACGTTTAATTACGTTCATAACTGCTGGTGTGGCTTGGTAGTTAGAACTAGCACTATTAGATGTTGTCTCTGCTCCTCAAACCGTGGAGCAGAGTTTGGGAACTGTTGCGCAGCATCTATCCTAGCTGTGGTGATGCATCCCGAGCTGGTATGATGTCTATAGTCAATGTGAAAGTACGTGGCGTTGTGAGGAAACCTGGGCAAAAGCATTATGAAGCGCTGGGCGATAAAACCAAGGCCTCAGAATTTCAACCCAACCGTTTCGAAAGCTCCACCGTCATTGGGAGTTAAAGATTCCGAAAAATCGTTTAAACCCTACCGTGATGGCGCTGATACCTTCCCGACGTGTGTGGTCGCGCTGGCCGTCGCCCCGTGGGATATCTTTTTGTTTTCTCCCAGAAGATTTCTTACCCGTGTCGTGGCGCCCTGTGCTGCACGCATAATAATAATTAATCGGCCCGCTTGAAACGAGCGAGTGAGAATGGGCGAAAGTCGTAAAGTTTCGTAGTTTATGTATCTGGCACTTGCAAACTAAATATCCCTCTCTATATCCAACCGCAGACCGAGTAAATGAGTGACTAAATTCGTTCTTTTTCAATTTTTTCCCCTCTCCTGCAGCTGTACGTCACGCTACACTGGAGATTTCTGCGACTTTCCGAATCCGTGCCACACGGCGGCCGGTCCCCGCTGCCAGAATGGTGGCAACTGCGAGACGACCTTCCGCGACGGCATACCATCGTTTTCGTGCCGTTGTCCGATCGGCTACACCGCGAGCCTGTGCGAGATCCCGGTGAAGAATGCGTGCGATTCGTCACCGTGCAACAACGGTGGCAACTGCAAGCTAAAGACGCTGGACGATTACACCTGCATCTGTGCGACTGGCTACTCGGGTAAGGCAACCGTGGCAACACGCGGACTATCTGCGGTGTACTGAGGCCATATTGATTCATTTGTTTTTCTTTCATTTTCCAGGCAAACACTGTGACAAGCAGAATCTGTGCGCTTCTTCACCGTGTCGGAACGGTGGCACCTGTACGCTTTCCCCGAACGGCCACGTGAAATGTATCTGTCCGAAAGGCTTCCGCGGGATGTTCTGTGCGGACGATATCGACGAGTGTCTGAAGAATCCGTGCGAAAATAATGGCAAGTGCGTCAACACGCACGGTTCTTATCAGTAAGTGTCTCTTACGGTTTTGCAAACATTGTGTAGGATCGTTGGTTCAGTCTTGGTTCCTTTGAGTTCCATGGACGATACAGATGAGTCAAGAGAATTCATATCCAATAAGCTTACATCTCCAGCGCAAGCACACCGCAACCTAGAAACATCTCGATGTGGTTCAAGCTCCAAACTCGTCCGATTAAGTTTGGTTCCTCGACTGATACTAATTAGCAAACGCCAAAACGGAATTGAAGAGAGTGAATTCCGTCACTGGTCGGGATGAAATCTCGGCACACCGGTGTGTGCTTTTCCGTTGCTCTTCATTTTCCCTCTCAGACACCAGATGGTTGTCGGAGGGTTTTGGCTTGGCTGCCTCTCTACACCAGCTGCGAGAAGCTATACTCCGCGGGTGCGCTGCTGGCTAATGGAAAAGAATGTTTTCCATGCAACCCCACCAATTGGCTCGTCTCATCCCGGTTCCACAAACCTCAAACCGTGGATCGTTGAACCGAATGGTTCGGCTTTTAATGTGTGCGTACTCTAATTAGTTCACCCTGATGGTTGTGGATGGGGCTGTATATTTTTGCATCGTCTACACCATCGCTTTCGGTTATGATGTTGTTTCCAATGGGAACCAGAAAAGTGAGGCATCATTGCGTTCTCGCTTCCCTTGCGAAACTGTGACGAAGGCTTTGCAGCGATGCAATTATCATCCCCAAAGCCTTGTTGACTTCGCAGCTAACCGGCAGCGAGTGTGCGGAATTAGAACACTTGGCTGCTCTCTGTAATCAATTTCAATCCGGTAGACATTTGCATGCGGGAAAAACCGGTGCAGTAGCAGCACCGCGAGAACGAGAGCAGGTGGACAGCGCCAACAGGTGCCCTGAAGGGCTATTTCGCTAATTTCGTACCAGTCGAGCCGAGTGTGTACTGATGGAGGGCGAGAGCGTGCTGTGATTGTGAAATAATTTTTATCTCACTGGCGTAAAGCAATGGCTGGTGGTGATGGTGCTATTATCCACTGCTACCGGTTCCGAGGAGCCGGTTTCCGCGTGAACCGCTAGGGTGCGCTGCCAGCAGTAGCGCGCCCACCGTCATCCTGCTCCAGCATATTTATTTTTATTGCACGACCGGCGCATTCTTCTGTTTTATTGCGTTTATTTTTATATTATGTTTTATTGGGGAAGGCTCTGACGGTGAGGCTAGTAGATGGTGGAGAACTCGCTCTACTTTCCGCCTCGGCTGGAGTTATATTATCACTTCATAGCGGTGGTGAAGCTCTCTAATGGTAATAAATATTTTAAAAACGACCACCACCACCCATAAAAAAAATCCCAGCTGGCCCGCTGGGAACGTTGTACGTCAATGCAGCAGCAGCAGCAGTAGCAGCAGCAGCAACATCTAGTGCTAATTTGGTTGGTGTGGAAGATTGTTTTTAATAATTTAGTGTAATATGGCGTCCTAGAGCGCGTCACGGTGTTTAGTGGTTATAATTGGATGCCATCTTTTGTCAGTTCAGGTTACAGGTTGTAAACCGCTTGGAACCCATTGTATTCTAGGATGTGTTTTGGCACTGTAAGTCTGTGTAGGTACACTATATACGGTGGTGGGGTTTGCTCCCTCCACCAAGAATTCAGCACTTTCGGTAGAAGTAGATTCATAACTCCATTCTGCAGTTCATTGACCAGCACCCCGGGTTCGGGCGCTGGTTGAAGAGCAGCTGCCGGGCGTCCCAGGCAATTTAAGCGTATACACCCGAATGGAGTGCTCTTAGGCCGGCTACTCGTTCGATCGTTCACTCGATCGCTTCGTGCGTACGGCAGATACCGAACGCGATGCGCCTCGCGCAGCTTCCTCCAACAATTCTTCCCAGCTGCGCGCTGTACCCAGCCTGTATGATGACGTACGTAAGGCGAAGGAAAAGATTGAGATTTGGAAGCAAAAAAAAAAAAAAAACTACAGAAAGATAGATCGAGGAAGCGAGAGCGAGATTGTTCTCTTGTGGCACCACTTCACATTGGTCGGAGGCGTCCGTTGACGTCGAGTCGTCATCGTCTTTGAAGCAACAAAATCACGGTGAAAGGTGATGATGCCGATGCTTCATGATCATGATGATGATGGCATTCTCCACAACATTACCCTTCGTGGAGAGTCTAGCATTTGAAGGGAGGTCGTATGTATATGGGTGCGTGTGTTGCGCTCGTCTAGCTGTGTTGTTAGTAGCCCGTTTATCTGAGCACAACTTTGTACTTTTTTGTTTGGGTTTTTTTTTTTGGGGGGAAGAGCCACACACCGAGCCTAAAACGGGGAGGACTGTACAGTGGTGTTTTATTAGCTTTCTTCCTGCGTTTTCGATCGGAATTGTTCCCAAGCATGTTTGGGAAGTTGTCAATCAAGGCGAAGAGGTACCTTTTCTGTGAGAGAGTTTTCTTCGCTGTAGCCAAACATTCGATGACGCTTTCACGTATCCGGGCAATAGGTGTGTGGATGGTATGGACCAACGGTCTCTTCGCTCTTCCCTCCTTCCTTTTGGAGGATGATACGCATGACCCAGAGCCTCTTTCTGGATGCGGAGGGGTTGACAGACAGGCAGTGTCTCTAATGGTCCCAACTCCACCGACACTGGGAGAAGCTAAACCAAACTCCAGGATCTCTAGATGTAGCGTTTTGCAATTCTCTTGCTCAGAGGTTCGCTTCGGCGCACACAATACACGTTGGTGCCGTGATTGCAGATTCCCGAAACCCTGCAATTTACCTTTCAATCTGCACTCAGGCACCGGTAAGATGCTGACATCCTTCAGCGACCGAATCGGGGAACACATGTCCGGTGTCCGGTGGCGTTGGAAATTATACCGTGCAATTAGTATCGAGACAGAGACGGAGAGACAGATACAGAGAGAGAAAGGGCAGTACCGTCGGGAACTATGGAGGATGTCTTTGCGAGGACGCAAACGTCTCAAATTGACTACCGAGTTCGAGCGCTGGTTTCTTACACGTTGGAGTTAAGTTTTTTCTCCCCAACGATTTGTTATGTTTGTGATTTCTCAGCAGCACAACGTTTGAAGGTGATCCAACGTATAGCTCCATGTGCGCAAACCTGTACGAAGGTTTTTGTTTTTGGCTGTACATATAGCGTGGCACGGTCCACAAGTACACTTCAGCATCTTGAACGCTCTCCCCACCTACCTGGAAACACCAAGACCACACACTCAAGATACAATTACTTCGACTCCCCAAAAATAGACATCCGTCACCACCACTTCTTCTTGGTGCGCGTGAGAAACCCTCCCCACCCAGGTAACTCTCTTTGCCTCCGTCTACTGTCACATAGCGCCCTCCTCCACCTTCCCCCCCCCCCCCTCTTGTAACGAATTAATCAATACGTTACACTAACGTCATACGTTAGGCCGGACAATTCGTGCTCGTATGTCCGACAAGAGCTTCGCTACCGCGTGAAGTTGACGTCGCTACTGCTGCATCGCTGCATTTGGCAGTTCCAACTTCCTAAATCGGGAACGAAATGCACGAAGAAATGTACAAATCGGTGTACAAATTTCCACCCAACATGGCGGCAGGGTCTGGGAAACTCACTTTCGTTACGAGGTTACCATTCCGGAATGGTTGGGTAGGAGTGTGCGCGTGTGTGAGTTTATGATGTGCTGATGTCTTCCGCCCAGACGCTGGCGAACGCTCTTGCACGATATGTTTGATGTTTGAAAAATAATATTGTTTGTCGACGTAACAATACGGTGGAAAAAGTGCTTGCGTGTGTGGTGGGTCTGGGTCTGCGTCTGGAAAAACAATAATACACACTCACAGAGAGAGAGAAGGGTGCGATATAGTGAAGACAGAGAAAGAGACTGTGTAACGTTTCCAATTTTCTCTATCCGTAGCCTCTGTTTCGGCTAAAGCGTGGTACCAATGAAATAATACTACAGTTGACTTTCTTCTGGAGAATTTGGAGGACTGTTGCAATGAGTTCTCCATAGTCCTCCATCTCTATTCTTCGTCCTTTTAGACCTTCGAACTAACCTAATTATAATGCGCGGTGTAGGTCGGAATCATTTTGCCTTTTTGACCGAACCAATGCTGACCTCAACATCCGACCGCTCCAAAATAAAAGCGACAACGTACGCACAAAATCAAGTGCATAGGCTGCGAGGTTACTAAACAAAACCCGCCCGGTAGAAAACCGAAACCGCCTCCGCCTACGATGACTTGGTTTTTTTTTTCGTTAGTTGCTCCAAATATTTACAAAACGCCGTACTGCTTTCGAGTGGGCAAAACTGTTTCCCTTAAATATTATTTTTGCGTTTTTGTAATGCCCAAAAGGTAAACAAAAAATCTCCAACGTTTATGTTTTTCCTTGCTGGTGTCAACAATTTTTTTTTTTATTAGAAGCACAACGTTCCGGCAGTCATAATTTCGGCTGAGCATTGAGTGTGTTTTTATTTTCGTTTTTAAAAATTTTGAATTGAAAAACAGAGCTCTCTCTATTTCGGCCTTTTTTAGTGGTAGAAGTTTTCAATTATGGTAGCATTTTTGTGGAGAGAGAGATACTTAAAAATTCTTGTAAAAACTTTGCGGCTGTCCTTGGTAAATATTTTTGAAAAAGTTTCGAAGAACTTTCCCACCTTGAGAGTTGAAAAACGGGTTACAAAAATAAACATTTTTTTTAAATGGTATGCGTTTAATTCTTTCTAGCACATTTTGCGTAAACTTTAACCTAAAAAAAAAACGCTTCATCCAACGCCGTGCTGATGAAATGCTTTTCTGATGACGGGGTGACTTTTTTTTTGTGTGTGCTGTATTGTTGCACCGTTTTTTTTTCGGTAAATAATCGAATGAAAGGGGTTGAGAAAAAGAAACAAACAATTCCTTGCCCAAATTGTGGCACTGCTTACGAAGAATTTTTCATTCAAAACGTGTTAGAGGATAGCACCAGAAATGTGGGTTATTTAAGTTTTGTTTGCAAACGTTCAAAGAAAGCACTTATATTATTTGCTTTGCTAAACAATCTGCCTTAGAGAAACATAAAGAAACAAAACAAAAATGATTGAAGAAAGACAGCGATTCAGGTCTTCTTTTGTTAAATTGTATTTTATTTCTTTTTTACAAAGTATTTTGTTCAATTCTTATAGTTTAATACTCGAGAATGGAAATTTTTTTGCCTCCTCCTATTCTTTCTCTTGCGAGTTTTCTTTACCCTTATCGTCGCTGTATCACCGCACGCCACTTCACATACGCAGCGTATCGCAAGTTTCCTAATTCAGCTTCAGTTTGCTGATTAATTCTGTTCACTACCTCATCCAGTGCCGGTAAAGCAAACGAGCGTTTCGTATTGCAATGCAGGTTCGTCGCTTAGTCTCCCGTTGCAATCGTTCGTTTCGCGCTCGCGCATCGGGGAATAGGGAAGCATTTTTCTGCACCAAAAATGGGAACAAACGTCTCTAACAGAGTGAAGCATCTATTTGCACAAAAAAAACAAGACGTCGAAAGGAAATATAGAAAAAAAGAAAATGAAATAAATAAAGAAAACACTTCAATGCAACCACACACTCACTGCTGCTGCTGCTCATTTGCGGTTTGCAATGGTCAAGCCGTCCCTTCGGACGGTGCGCGTTTTTGTTGTGATGCTGGTTGACAACATACTGTTGCCAAACCACCTCGCATACCCCCCCCCCCCCCCATCTCTCTCTTTCTTTCTCTTTGCCCCGGCTGAACATACCATTTTTAGCACGCATTTTCCAATCCTTTCATGGAGTGATTTCAGTGCGTCCAAAAAAGGGCAAAAGAAGCGGGTTTCGTCCTTTTCCCTTTAGTCGTGCCGTTCCTGCCACGTTCTTATTTCTTTCCTATCCTTTCGGATTGCACGTTCGCTGACCGGCACACAACAGCACAGCGGAGTGTGTTGTGCATCTTGCCCGAGCAAGTTTCCTTTTAGCGCTTCCGTTTTGCCCACTTTTGGGGCTTGGTTGGATCGAGATCGGTTGTGTGCCCAGAGCTTGGTGCGGCATTTTCTTGCTGTGCGGGACGTGCAATTGCGTGTATGTGTCCGGACGCTGGACGTGATAAAATTTTGTATCGATGTAACGATTGGAATACTTATCCATTAGCTGAGGGGTGGGGTGGGGGGGGGGGGGTGGGAGGTGGGTTTTATGCGGTAAGGAGATGTAAAAAAAAGGCAAATACTTGCTTACTTACTTATCAGGCACTACAACTGCTTAGTGATGCCTGCTGGAAAAGATCTCGTAAAGTTTCTAACAGAGTGAAGCATCTTTTTGCACAAGAAAAAAATGATGGCGAAAGGATATTCATAAAAAAATGAAATAATTAAAACAATAAGCCTTTAAAGAATACCTTAAACTTGAAGGTTGTTGTCTTCTGCTCGATCGTTTATTATGTGTGTTCAGTATGATGTCTGTGGCATCATCATATGCCAGGATCTAGGATTGAATTATAGAAGAGTCAGTTTCAAACTTTGACTTTTGGAAAAAATCTCCCGGGCACTAGGGTCCCAAGACCCTTTTATCATACTGGGCATCCTGTTGGAATGTAGTTGCTGCTGCTATAATCTTCTTCTCATTTTGTTTATCCTGCTGTAGCTAACAAGGCAGCTACTTCCTCTTCTATTGCTTCCAAACTACGCTAACGACATTACAATGTTTTTTCTTTCCCTCAATTTTCCCTTCCAGATGCATGTGCGAACCGGGCTACACTGGGAAGAATTGCGAGTCGGGCTACATCCCATGCTCACCGTCACCCTGCCAGAATGGTGGCACCTGCAAGCAATCGACCAAGTACTCCTACGAATGCAAATGTCCTCCGGGTAAGTAAGGAAATCATATCCAAACTTGTGCGGTGCTGGTAGTGCCAGGAGAAGAAAAACAAATGTCTTCGCCAGCAGATACCGTAGCAATAGCGGGCGGGGAATGAGATAAAAAAAAGCAACCGCGCTTGGAGGAAGGCGGGACACATAACATCAATCATAAATGGCGAATGGATGGTTCATTTGTTGCGATTAAAAGCGTGCTGCTGCTCGGTGTTTTTGCTCCTATTTTGCTTGTGTCTCACCCCCCCCCCCCCCCATTCAATTGCATTCAAATTGCAGTTCCGTGTACTGGGTTTGGGGCCGAGTGTGAATCCATTCTCACACATCACTCGTCACCTGTGCCGCGGATCGTACGCGCGCGCCCTACATTGTTAGCCTGCCAGATCATGCATTATTCTGTGAGTGTGTGCGTGCGCATGCGTGTGTGTGTGGAGCATATAAAAGCGTGGTTGTTGCGGTTCCTTTTGAGAGGAAGCGAAAAATGGACAGCTTTTTTTTTGTTAAAAACCGACCCATTCTCACCTTTTCTGCAGACACACTGTGGAGTCTGCCTGGGAGGAGAAGAGATGTGTTGATTGCTTGATTTTGTAGCTTTTTTTTCGTTATTCCTTCCTTTAAATGAAGTGTCGTTTTGTGTGTGTGTGTGCCACAATCCAATCGAGCAGGTTGAAATGGAAATCGAATTAAAGTGCGCATTTTTCTCCGCTTTCAACACAAAATACGACTCTCTTGCGGCTTTTGTATCGTCCCCGAGGGGAGGGTGGTTTTTGCGGCAATGAGAGAGGAGACATTGTGAACAATGAGAATGCGCCGCGTTGCATTAAATTGTTGCAGATGATGGCTGTGTGGGGTGGCGGCACAATCAACCCCATCAAAATCATCATCCATCATCGCCCCGATCGAAATCGGGGTGAATAGGACGGGGGACGGTTTCGAATCGCTTGTCGTGCAAATAATATTTTGTTCTTTCTTGATGCCGCGATGCTGGCTTACAAAGCCGATACCATTTGGCTGCACCTTGCGTGTTGAGCGCGCGTGCGTCAGTGTGTGTGTGTGTAGTGTACAATGTTTCGGGATGGAAAAGAAACAAAAATGTATCTTCAGCTTTCCAGCATACGTCGTTCGTGTCAACGTGTCAACCGCGGGAAGGCAGCAGCAGCAGCAGCAACAGAAAGCAACAATCAAATCTGACGTTTTCACATCAACAATCAACACCAACAATCAAAAGGCCTGTCCCCATCAACAATCAAATCGGGAAGAGGAAGGTCTTGAAAATACGAAAGCAACCTGCCTTGCAAGAAGTGTCATTGTGAAGAAGATTTAATTTTTCATGGTTATGTGTGTGTGTGAATAGTCTTAATCAAAATTTATTGGATCTAAAAATAAGAGTCCTAAATTTTAATTTGGGATAAATGCACTTTTGAACAGTATGGCCATAGATGCCTGCCTGCACAGCTAAGAGATCGCTCTGGAGATCATGTCTAGAACTCTAGAGGTCGCGTACAACTGCGGCTGATATCCGCTGTATACTCCAGCAAAGCTTGATGGCTTGATGGTGGCTAAAAACATTAGAACTCATCCAAAAAAAAGTGGGAAGTCCAAAAAAAATGTACGAATTGAAGCAGAGAGTTCTGTGGAGAAGTCCTCGCTAACCAAGTACACTCCTTAGACATTCGAGACATTCTCGAATCTACTTCACACTGAGCATTGAAGTCCAGTCCGCGCTTAGTATACTAGACTCTAGACGTACTATAAGAAACTATTTGGAGGATAGTGGGATTCATATCGGAACTTCACGTGTTTTTATAGCCCTCAGTGTTATAGTTTTGGCATTATCTGACCATCAAATATTTCGATGCTCAGTAGAAAGAGTCATCAGTGACATCAGGCCAAGATTATTGACTCAAAATGCGATTGCTTCATAAATAGAAAAGAAAAAGTTGTTGTATCTGATTGCCATTATGACGCCGATTGTGGAATCCTTATCCTAAATCTGGTATCCTTAACTTCAGGGTACATGTAGCATTCAGTCGGTCAGACATTCTGTTGAACTCATGATAAGACCAAAGGTTATTTTACAATAATCCCTTGAAGGTCTAGTAAGATTGCTTCGCCTTTTCGTAAGATTTTCATCATCGAAAATTCTTCACCCCTTTAATAGCGTCTTGATTTGAATGTTTCTCTCCAGAAAATACACACCACCACACTCGCAGCACTTCGTCAGTGTGTGTGTTCGTTTTCCTTACAACATCAATCCCTCGTAATCCGGCGGGACCTCTCCCGTCGTATTTTTACTGTATTTTCATTCCCTCTTTCCTCGTTTAATCATTATGCCTTGATCCGCACCCTCCCATCCGATCCAACCTTCCTCTCTCACCGAGGTGGCGCAAGCAATGAACGATTTTCATCGACGGTTCGGTTCGTTCTTGCCTGGTGCGCTTTGTTTCACGTGCTTCGCCCAGCAAATGTATTGCCGTTCCGTTCGCTTGAGCTCTGTGGTGCTCGTTTGTCCGCGGAGTTCGCAAAAAGATCCGCTCGAAAACTCACCATCGCCCGGGGGTAATCACGAAGACGTTTCGCTCCAACTTCAAGCCATCTTCATCATCGCCCCAGCGTCATCAGCATGATGATCATTTTCGGTCGTTCGATTGGATGTTCGGGGAGGGCCTGAGGACTTGGAGCGTTGAGACTTTCATTCCCAGCTCGCAGACTCCGACGATCTCCATAAACTGACCACCCAACCCATTACCACCCGGTTCAGTTCCACCCCTTGTGGAGGGGGTAGTGGTGGTGGAATGTCTGAGGTAAGGAGGAGAAGGTGGTCTGACTGATTGAGTCGAACATTTTCTTGCGTCCCATAATCGCTCGGTTCCCAGTGTGGTTTCATCCCGGTCTGCATTGCTCACTCACCACTTCAACACATTTACACACACACAGACACACACACCCATACAGCTTTCTTTCTCTTTCCCTTAAAACCCTTTCGCCCAGGCTGTGTTGCCGCTGCTGCTCCTACGTTGAGCGGTAAATCGAAATCTCGGGTTCCTTCGTCTAGTGTCGGACGAGTTTTCTTCGAATGATGTCCCACGATGTGGAGCCACCGTACGTGATGGAACTCTCCGGCGGAGGAGTACACACACTCACACAAAAGTGGTGGCGACATCTATGCTCGGTGGGCTTTGTTTTTTTTTTTTGCGGCTTAACCCTATTAAAAACAACGCAACATTAACTTGTCGGAAAATTTGGTCGCTTTTATGAGTCTTTTCCGGCGGTTGTTTGGAAAATACGATCGGTTAAGCCCCGGTGAGCCCGGATGTTTGTTCCGAGGTGAAGTTGATCGATTGGCACAGCTTCAACGCAATCGAAACGTTCGGCTGTGGCTGCAGCTCTGTTGCATTACGTCCAGGAACATTGGTTCCTTGCTTGGTACTCCAGGTCGGAAGTTTCAAACCGTTTTTGGCTCGCAAGTGCTCGCAGCGTTATCGTGCCTCACGACAGTGAGGTGAGATTATCTTCCCGTTTTATTTCTGTTGCTTCAGTACAAGTCAAGCAGCAACTCCCGCACAGTAGTAGAATCCTCAAATGAGGAAGAAGCGCGTAACTTCCGGGTCCGTTACTGGTTCGCTTTTTTTTTCGTTACGAGGAAAACCCTTTCGGGTGTCACGAGCGGTGCATAAAACCACATAAAACAACGGGTCGGCTAGCAATGGCAGGAGGCGCTGCAAACCACCATTTATCATTTTACACACCACCCGTGTGCCGTCTTGCAGCTCTAGTTTAGTGTGCCCTGCGGAGGAACGTGCGCTCAAGTCATGGTGCAGCCATTAAACAGAAAAGAACGAGCCTGGGTAGCGCGTGAGCACCGCACAACGGCCTAACGATTTTTGTTCGCGAAACGACGCGCCTGAAGGCTTAAAAAAAAAACTGGTGATTTTTCCATTTTAATGTATGTTACTCGCTGTGTACGTGCCTCCTCTCTCTCTCTCTCTTTCTCGCTTTCCACTTCTGATTCCCCAATCACCTTAACTGTATGTGTGTGTCCTATGTGTGTTTGTCGGTATTGTCAGGTTTAAGCGCAGAACCGCAAAATTCAATCTTATTTTATACGGGGCAATACGTAATTGCAATGATTACTCGCCCCTTGGCACCGGTCAACATTTGCAACATCCTGCCTAGTGGTTTTGGGGTATGAAGCAATGCAGCACACCACAGCACACACATACATACACAAAATACCCTCGGGATATGTTTCCTCCCGGTTCCTTTCCAGTTTTGATTTATTGGTGAGTTTTGCCCGTTGTTTAGCAACGAAAGACTTGTGCAAGCGACGAACCCCTCCCTTAACGCCTCTTAAATCACTGAGTTTTTGGGGGTGAATAAGATAAGATAATAGTTAATTCTTACTAATTGTGAACTCGTCGACGAATTGTGAAGCTCCCTTTGATAGGACACTCACACAACCACAAGACAGCTTGTCAAAAAGTGCATACAAAGTACACAAATCCTCCGAATCTCCTGTAAGTTTTGCCCTGTTGTCTCCTGTATGTGTGGGTGCATCTGCATTTTTGGGCTTTTGTTTGCATGTTTGCTTTCCCAAAACTTGCCCTTTTCTGTGTAGATCCTTTTACCTGCTATCGCGCTACAGTTGTGTGAGGTGCAAATGGAAAAAAAAACCAAACTGGAAAAAGGATACGTCACGGTAACGAGAGTGCTGGGTCGGGGTCATATTTCCGCCTAAAACCTAACCCAACGATGGAGAAAAAGGATGTAAAGGAAGGGACGCAATGGACCAAAAGGATCGCCGCGATACATGTGCCTGACCTGTGTGCACTTGTATCTGTGTGAGTGGTGTTGTGTTATATCCTCTTTCAGGGTTGGCTCTTCTCTTTGTTTTGCTCTAAAGATCTGAACGTGCAGCTGCAAGATTCACATTTTCGCCTTTTTTATGTTGCTTTGTTGTTGCACCAACCACACAGGAGCATGATTTGCATTTTAAACACACACACACACACCGCCTCGCGCTGAACGATGGTGACCCACTAAGGGTGCAGTGCAAAAAAACCTCCCGGGAGATAAATGTTAAAAATACCGATTTTGCGTAACACCCGGAGCCCACAACCGCGAACGGATGGGTGGGGAGGGTGCTAAAAAACAGGCTGCATTTTCATATCTTGCTATGTTCGCGCTTGCACTGGATTTGATTGTGGCAAACGTTATAAAATATACAGTTTAACGGCGGGGTCGCCTTTGGCGAGCGATAATTGTACGCAAATTCATACACACACGGCGCAAGAAGGGTGGGGAGGGGGGGGGGAAAGGTTAAGCGAAAAAAAAAACTCTACCAAGAGTGGAAAAGAAACAGCAAAAGTCTCCATTGAGCGGTATCTTTTTTTTCGTTTTGGTTTTGCAATATCCTGTACATAAACCTAAAAATGGAACCTGGCACGCCTGTCATCATTAATTTCCATCTTGTACGCTTCGATTGGGTGCGGATCGTTATCCTCTCGCTGGGAAAGGTTGCGGAGGACGAACGTGCACCGGAGTAGTAGCTGGGAAGCATAGGACGGAGCGTGTAGTACGCCATGGACGACGGTATGCTCTCTTGGCACCGGTAATATGGTTAATCTGGTTTAATTCGGCTTCATATTCCCTTTTTTCCAATCGAAACCACAAACTTGAGCCCAAGAATGAACGCAATGAACTCTCTCGTAATGAACCCCCGTTTCCGTTCATCCGTTAAAATGTGCTCGAAAATTCAGCTTTTGTTGTGAGAGTGCTCGAATTCGTGAACTCTCTCACGTTAGCTCTCTTTCTCTCTCTCTCTCTCTCTCTCTCTCTCTCTCTCTCTCTCTCTCTCTCTCTCTCTCGTTAAAGGGGATGAATTTATGTGAGAAACATATTCAAACGAACGTACCAAAAAAAAGATCACTTCCTTTCGATCATATGCTACTTTATGCTGGAATCCAGTAAAAGAGTGTGTGTGAGTGAGAGAGAGAGAGAGAAAGGGAGAGAAAAATTGAGAGAAACGGTAAAGGAAAATTGAAGCGAAAAAAAAATGGAGCAAGCGAGAGAGTTTATACTAAGATATGTTGCGAGGTAGAACGAGAAGGAAGTAAGATATGAAACCGTGGGAAACTGTTGTTCCCTTGCAAACCACGCAGACAAGCTGTTGTGGTGGCTGTGTCTGTCGCGGCCTGTGATGCTGCTAGTCCTCACCTCCGCCTTTACCTTGCATCTTGACCCTTCTTCTCGTCCCTCTCGTTCTCGTCTAGCTGTTCTACACCGTCCAGTGTGTATCTTGTCGGTTTCTATCTATGTGTGTGTGCACGCGGATTCAGGGTGGAATCGAGGTTTCTGAATGGATGTTGTTGCGGATGGTAGGCCTCCCCCCCACACGCTTCAGGCTGCATATTTTGTATGGGCGCTTTTGTGGATGGATTATTCGTTTCTATTTTCGTTGCTCGGTGGTTGCCGTGGCTCCGGCTTACCATCAGGTCTGCTGCTGCGCACGCATGCCTTCTGCCCGGTGCGTAGAGCAGTAGACAACTGCTCGCTGCTCTCGTGCGGTGTCGTTCGGTTGGAACATTTCTCTTTGTAATATGTTGTTGCTGCCACCTTTCCGTGCTCCGTCCTTTACGGATTGTGTTGTTGCGTTTCGACTTGCCGTACCATTACCGCACGGTTCTTTGCTTCGCTCGTACGGAATCTGGGCAGGTTCCAGCAAGCGTGTGCGCGCGCGTGTTCACAGACACACATACACACACGCACCTCATAATGTTTCGTTTGAATGTGTGTTATGCTTTCGCTATACCTGGTCCCGCAAACGTATGCGTGATCGTAATATTTTAATGCAGCGCACTCTGATGTTTCTTGATGTTAAAACTAAAAGGAAGGAAAAAATTGAGACGATTTTTTCTTCTTCTCTGTTTTGGGTTCTCTTTTTATCGCTTCAATTGCTTGTTCGCAATCAAATCGCGTCCCTGGAGCCAACACCGTGTACAGTAAATGATTCGTGCACGCGATCCCTTCGCCAAACGTGTTCGTGCCACCAAACTGTGGCGAATTATGAACCAACCGGGGGGACGACGATCCCGTACCCCCTGCAACACTACTGCGACGGTGTGAACCGTTGTGTACAATGTCTTTTCAGGACAAAATAAGCCCACTTTACTGGAAAAGCAGGCAAGTACAGGCCTAACGCTCCAGACACTCACACCTTCCGGGCACGCAGTAATGGCTGCACGGCTAAGGTTGGGGTGTTTTGTGTGGATCTTTCCATTTGCTGGTGTTGTTTAATCATCAGCCGAATTAATGACTCCGTTCCGTGCAAGCATGTTTGGTTTGGATCACGTCATGCGGTTGCGGGTTCTATCACCGTTAATGCTTGGAACCAGTGTCTCACGCATACACACAGGTGCGTAAGCATGAACGTGCATTGTGTTAGGAGGCTGTTGATAATGCTGGAAAAAAATTACCCTATTCAAATATCCGAAAAATAAAATAAAATAAAAATTAACTGATTACTCGGGTTCGTCGCTTTATGGCTAGTAGCCGGCGTTGAAGTCGTTCGTTTCTTTTACTCATTTATTGTAGAATTTTTGGCACAAAAGCGATTGATGCTAACAATTGACGAACATATGTGCTTTTTTTACAATAGTTTTCTATACTATACGGTTTTATCATCTAATGTATGGTTCATATTAATTCAATTATCTTAAAACAATGTTTGATTCATTTCCAATTTGCAGGCTTTCAAGGGAAGAACTGTGAGGAGAACACGGACGACTGCCCGGGCAATCTGTGCCAGAACGGAGGCACTTGCGTGGACGGCATCAACGCCTACCACTGCAGCTGCCCGTCCAGCTTTACCGGCGAGTTCTGCGAAAACGACGTGGACGAGTGTGCATTGCGGCCTTCGATCTGTCAGAATGGCGCGACCTGTACGAACACGCACGGCAGCTACAACTGCATCTGCGTGAACGGTTGGAATGGGCCGGACTGCAGCAACAACATTGACGATTGCGTGGATGCGGCCTGCTTCAACGGTGCAACCTGTATCGACGGTGTCGGCAGCTTCTACTGTCGCTGCACGCCGGGCAAGACCGGGCTGCTGTGCCATCTGGATGACGCCTGCACATCAAACCCGTGCCATGCGGACGCGATCTGTGACACCAGCCCGATCAACGGCTCATTCACGTGCTCGTGTGCGGTAGGGTACAAGGGTACCGACTGTTCGGAAGATATTGACGAATGTGATCAGGGTAAGTGTGTTTGTGCGTGTTGATCTTTTCGATTAGCATGACCACTTTATAATGCAAACGTATTCTCTTACTATTGCAGGATCACCCTGTGAGCATAATGGTATCTGCGTCAACACGCCCGGTTCCTTCGCCTGCAACTGCTCGCAAGGATTCACCGGACCACGGTGCGAGACGAACGTCAACGAGTGCGAATCCCACCCGTGCCAGAATCAGGGCAGCTGTCTGGACGACCCTGGTACCTTCCGTTGCGTGTGCATGCCAGGTAAGTGTCCTAGTTTTTACAATCATAGTTCCAAAAATAATTCTGGTAAAGGCACTAGATGGCTGGCGTGCCCTGAAGGGTCTTTAAGCCAAACCAAGAAGTAGAAGATCCAAAATAAATTTGACGAAATTAATTTGTTGTGCAAATCATACTTCTAACCGCCTGAAAGTATCAGTAAAGCACGGTTTTAGCGTTAGCTAGTCGGAACGACAACGGTACCAGCCCTAACGCTCTAGAATCATCCTTAAAAGAAACAAAGACTTCGCAATTAAACCGGTTCCTGGTGGCGTGTACCGGATCTGGGTGGAGCTGCTGGCGTCCGCGTTGCTCTGGTTTGCTTAAAACGCCCACACTTCAAAGGCAGCTCGTGTGCAACAGAGATGCTGAACTGTTCTGGGTTTCAGTTAACACTCACATTCTCTTGGAACTGGTTGACACTAGGGCATGGGCTCTTGTCCGTTCGATCGGTGCGCCCTGCGATGATTAATGATGCACTTACGCGTTTGCTAGATAAGTTTAGCTTTTTATATACATATTTGTTATGTTTTATTTATTCGTAAGGCGGAAGTCCTCAAAGAGCTCAAGATATGATAAATATGTTGATCTACACCGGTGACCTTATTTCGATCATGTCGCCAACCGGACTCCGGGAGATAAATAAGCACGCTGATCTTGATTTACCGGGCTGAGATCATTATTTCTCGTGCAAAAAAAGCGGGGCCGGGGGGGGGGGGGGGAGAAAGAAACCTCATTGAGCTTATTGTCATATCGCGCGATACTCGTTGGAATGGTTTCCAGACCAAGTCCCACGGTTTGTGTCCGCGCGACCCAAAGTCCGGATTTGATTTGACGAATTCTCGGCATTCCCCCCACTTTCTTTGATAGTGCTTATGTGTGTGTGTGTTTATATCCCGGTGCAAGATCCCGGTGGAAAACAGGGTCGTCTTGAGCAACAGTGCCGACGGTGACCACACAGCACCGTTTGCGACGAAGGCAACCACAGCGAACGATGACCAATTTACATACAAATCACGTACGTTGGGGACGGTGTGTGCGCAATCGTCTCGAAGCCGGTCGTACGTTGTCGTTCGTGTAACCGACGGATGACGATTTACCCACGCTTTGTGCATTCGCATTGCACTTCTTCTTGCAATGTGCAGGAACAGCCCCCCGAGAGCCAGTTTTCCCAGGCGGGCACAGTCCGACCACAACAGGAACGGGACTCGAGGTTTTCGTTGGAGCTGTGGGACCCTTGGGCATTCCGCATACTCTCCGAAGCGACGTTTCGCTGCTCTCGATGCACCATTATAGCATAAGCATATCATCGTTTCTCCCTATCCACACCCAAGCTGGTCGAGATATTCCTGTTATGCTCTTCTTGGGCAGTTAATTGCGTGCACTGGTGGGGCTGGTTTGCGGTTTTTGTGCCGGCCGCAGCGGCCAATGTGGAGCGCAATTTTTCACGGTCCTGAGCTCCGAGACATTCTGGACCACTGTTGGTCGCGTCTTGCAAATCTCACGAAATGGAAGCGCTGGATTCGTTTTCTAATGTCCACTCCGGGAAAGACACATCGGGATGGCGAAAAATCGAAACACCACTGGTTGCGCCGCAATCGACCATCATAATGATGATGCTTTTGTCTTCCACCCTTTGCCGTGCATCATATTCTTTGCTGGGCAAGTAGCTCCCGCTCGGAAATAACGCACATACCAACATCGTGTCGGGCTTTGGTGGATGTGTGTGCGCGGGCGCGCGCGCGCTCGATCGCGCACATCCTCTACGTTTCGGGATGCCGTTCGTCTCATGCACCCAACACCATCCCACCGGGAAAGAATGTTTGCATTCCGTCCCGTCTCATACCATAGCATACCATACCTTACCATACCATTCCATTAGTTGGTATGCTTTACTTCTTCTCTAATTCGGGCTAGTTTGCCCGAACTCGTCAGGTCCGCCGAGGAATGACTTCACATGGATGGCAGATATAATTTGTACCTTTTTGAGTGACGCAATGTTGGCATGAAGAACGAAAATGAAAAAAAAAGAAAATAAAAAGGAAATGGATACTTGAGCCACCTTTGTTTGTTCTCATGAAGTGGTCCATGAAATTTGAAAGTAAAGGAAGATACTACTGCGTGTCATCAGTATTTTAGAACCAACTTCAAAGAAAAGTCATACGAAACGGTTCTATTTGCTTTAGGAGAAGAGTGTTTCAGGTGTCTGAGAAATGTAGCTCGTTTTATTGCTTAGAAAAAAAGCATTTTTTAAAATGTACCTTCTTCTGGAAGTTATATTCTCAATGTCCGATGTCTCTTCTTGTTGTAATTAAATTTTTATTTTTTTCTCTTTGTTCCTTATTTTAGGATATACTGGTACGCAGTGCGAGATCGACATCGACGAGTGCGCAACGAACCCGTGCTTGAATGGTGGCATCTGCCGTGATATGGTCAACTCGTTCAAATGTACGTGTGCTATCGGTTTCTCGGGTTTGCGGTGCCAGATCAACATAGACGACTGTATGTCGCAACCGTGCCGGAACGGTGGCATCTGTCACGATTCGATCGCCGGCTACTCGTGCGAATGTCAGCCCGGCTACACGGGACTCTCGTGCGAAACGAACATCAACGACTGCCAGTCGAATCCGTGCCATCGAGGCGCCTGCATTGACGGTGACAACTCGTTCACGTGCCTGTGCAATCCAGGCTATACCGGATATCTGTGCCAGATACAGATCAATGAGTGTGAATCGAACCCGTGCCTGTTCGGCGGTCACTGTGAGGATCTGGTCGGTGGTTATATGTGCCGGTGCCAGCCAGGAACGTCCGGGCCAAACTGCGAGGTAAACGTGAACGAGTGCCACAGCAATCCGTGCCGGAATGGTGCGAAATGTATCGACGGTATCAATCGGTACACGTGCCAGTGCGTGCCGGGATATACCGGGTTTCACTGCGAGACAAACATCAACGAGTGTGCGTCGGATCCGTGCGCTAATGGAGGCGTTTGCATGGATCTGGTAAATGGATTCCGGTGCGAATGTCCGCGCGGGTACTTCGATGCACGGTGTCTGAGCGATGTGGACGAGTGTGCGTCGAATCCGTGCATCAATGGTGGCCGGTGCGAGGATGGCGTCAACCAGTTCATCTGTCACTGTCCGCCGGGATACGGTGGGCGGCGTTGCGAGATCGATATCGACGAGTGTGGTTCGAATCCGTGCCAGCACGGTGGTATCTGTCGTGATGGGTTGAACGCGTACACCTGCCAGTGTATGCCGGGGTACACGGGCCGCAACTGTGAGATCAACATCGATGACTGCGTGAACAATCCGTGCAGGAATGGTGGCTCTTGCATCGATCTCGTAAACGGCTACAAGTGCGTGTGCCGTGGTCCATTTACCGGGCGTGACTGCGAATCGAAGATGGATCCGTGTCAGCCGAACCGATGCCGGAATGGAGCAAAGTGTTCACCGAGCCCGAACTATCTTGATTTTGCTTGCTCGTGCACCCTTGGATATACCGGTCGGTTGTGTGATGAGGACATCAACGAGTGTGCCCTGTCGTCACCTTGCCGGCATGGTGCGACGTGTCGCAATACGAACGGATCGTACCACTGTATCTGCGCGAAGGGATACGAAGGTCGGGACTGTACGATCAACACGGACGACTGTGCGTCGTTCCCGTGCCAGAATGGAGGTACCTGCCTGGATGGGATTGGTGACTACACGTGCCTGTGCGTGGACGGGTTCGAAGGCAAGCACTGCGAGGTCGACATCAACGAGTGTCTGTCGATGCCGTGCCAGAACGGTGCGACCTGCAATCAGTACGTGAACTCGTACACCTGCACCTGTCCGCTCGGTTTTAGCGGGATGAACTGCCAAACGAACGATGAAGACTGCACGGAAAGTTCGTGCATGAACGGTGGTACCTGCATCGACGGTATCAACAGCTACAACTGTTCGTGCGAAACAGGCTACACCGGTTCGAACTGTCAGTATCGCATCAACAAGTGCGACTCACAGCCGTGCCGGAACGGTGCGACTTGCCACGATTACGAGAACGACTACACGTGCCACTGTTCGTACGGATACACGGGCAAGCAGTGCATGGATTACGTCGACTGGTGTACGCAGAATCCGTGTGAAAACGGTGCAACATGTACCCAGCAGGACAACACGTACCATTGTGCGTGTGCTGCTGGTTGGACCGGGAAGTTGTGCGATGTGGAGATGGTGTCGTGTAAGGATGCGGCTGCTAGGAAGGGCGTCGATGCGAAGCATCTCTGTCACAACGGAACGTGTGAAGATTTTGGGAACTCGCATCGGTGTCGGTGTGCACGTGGATATACGGGTTCGTACTGCCATCATGAGATAAACGAGTGTGAATCACAACCGTGCCGTAATGGTGGCACGTGCAAGAATCTGATCGGTTCGTATCGGTGCCAATGTCGGGCTGGATTCCAGGGCCAGAACTGTGAGCTAAACATTGACGAATGTAAGCCGAATCCGTGCCGTAATGGTGGCATCTGTCACGATTTGGTCAATGGGTACAAGTGTTCCTGTCCACCAGGAACGATCGGTGTGCTGTGCGAGATCAACACGGACGACTGTACGCCTGGTGCATGCCATAATAATGGCAGCTGTGTAGATAAGGTGGGTGGCTTTGAGTGTCGCTGTCCGCCAGGATTTGTGGGCGCAAGATGCGAGGGAGACATCAACGAATGTCTGTCGAACCCGTGCTCCAATCCGGGTACGCTGGACTGCGTGCAGCTGGTAAATGATTATCATTGCAACTGTAAGCCAGGTCACATGGGACGACACTGCGAGGTGAAGGTAGATTTCTGTGCCAACAGTCCGTGCTTAAACGGTGGACAGTGTTCGACGCGTCAGTCCGGCCATCATTGTGTGTGCGCGGATGGGTACTACGGCAAGAACTGTGAGTTTAGCGGACACGATTGTGATTCGAACCCGTGCGTTAATGGACTGTGCCAGATTGCGGATGATGGTGGTTATCGGTGCGATTGTCCGCTCGGTACGAGTGGCGTAAATTGCGAGCTGGACATCCTGGACGAGTGTGCTTCGGTACCGTGCGAAAAGGGTGCACCGTGCCAGAACAAGCTCGGTGACTTCGAGTGTCTCTGCCCGCCGAAGTGGAGCGGCAAGACGTGCAACACGTACGATCCACACTATCACGGCTGGTACGATACGACACAGCAGCAGCAGCAGCAACGTCCACACAAGCATGGCGGTGCGGCCTTGCCGAACATTTACGCGATCGATTTGGAGTATCAGAGGGCACAGTGCGTAAAGAAGGGCTGCCGGGAGAAGCAGGGCAACCATCGGTGCGACGAGGAGTGCAACACGTATGCATGCGACTTCGATGGTAATGATTGTTCGCTCGGCATTAACCCGTGGCTCAACTGTACTGCCAGCATCAACTGCTGGGAGGTGTTTATGGACGGGTTCTGCAATGAGGAGTGCAACAATGCGGTCTGTCTGTTTGATGGGCGCGACTGCGAGAAGAAGCTGCAACCGTGCAACCCGATCTATGATGCATACTGTCAGAAGCATTATGCGAACGGGTTCTGCGATTACGGGTGCAACAATGCGGAGTGTAACTGGGACGGGCTGGACTGCGAGAATGAGAAGGAACCGGCCCAGCTGGCGGAAGGTGCCATCTCGATCATACTGCTGATGGATGCGGCCACGTTCCGTGCGAACGCGATTCAGTTTCTGCGCGATCTTGGTCATCAGCTGCGGACGACGGTGCGGATAAAGAAGAATGCGGCCGGGATGGAGATGATCTACCCGTGGAAGGGTGGTACGGCACTGCAGGGCCTGACGGACAGTGAGTTCGGGCGTAAGCATCACGTGGTGTACACGGAGACGCGACAGATCGGTATCCAGGTGTATCTGGAGCTGGACAACAGGAAGTGTATCGGTATGAGTGGTGCGGAATGCTTCGGAACGGCAAATGAGGCGGCTGAGTTTTTGGCGGCCACTGCCTCGAAACACTCGCTATCGAAACAGTTCCCGATCTATCAGGTGAAGGGTGTCAATCCGGACGATGATGGGTTGCCGGGCGCAACGAATGTGAATTACGTGCTGGGTGGATTCTTTGGACTGTTGGCACTGGCGTTCTTCATTGTGCTGGTGGTGAATCGTAAGCGTGCGCACGGCATTACGTGGTTCCCGGAAGGGTTCTTTACTGCGAACACAAACGTACGACGGCCATCTCGTCGTCGGCCCGATGGTCAGGAAATGCGTAACCTGAACAAGAACCCATCCATGGTGGATATGGTGGTGGCGAATGGAGTCGGTGGACACGGGAGCGGTGCTGGAGGAGGACACGGTATGATGGGCCACGGACAGCAGTGGTGCAACAGTGACGACGAGTCGGAGATGCCAACGGCTCGCAAACGTATGCGCGCAATCGATCAGGGCTATTCGAGCGACCACACCGCAATTACGGATTACGAGGAAACGGAACCACGCGTCTGGGCTCAGCAACACTTCGAGGCGGCGGATATCCGTGATCATCCAGCGATGATGACACCGCCAACGCACCACGATGGTGATGTGCGTGACGTGGATGTGCGTGGACCGTGTGGCATGACACCGCTCATGGTCGCCGCCGTACGTGGTGGTGGGCTCGATTCTGGCGAAGATATCGATTCGACGGACGACTCGGCGGCCCAGATCATCTCGGAGCTGGTCGCGCAGGGTGCCGAACTGAATGCCACAATGGACAAGACTGGTGAAACATCGCTCCATCTAGCGGCACGGTATGCGCGGGCCGATGCAGCGAAACGGTTGCTGGATGCGGGCGCAGAAGCAAACAGTCAGGATAATACTGGACGCACACCACTGCACGCGGCAGTTGCGGCTGATGCAATGGGTGTGTTCCAGATACTGTTGCGCAACCGGGCAACAAACCTAAACGCCCGGATGCACGACGGTACGACACCGTTAATCCTGGCCGCACGACTTGCCATCGAGGGCATGGTGGAGGATCTAATACAGGCTGACGCTGACATTAACGCGGCAGATAATAGCGGCAAAACGGCACTGCACTGGGCGTCGGCTGTGAACAATGTGGACGCGGTGAACATTTTACTTTCCCACGGTGCGAACCGTGACGCACAGGACGATAAGGACGAAACACCACTGTTCCTAGCGGCACGGGAAGGTTCGTTCGAGGCGTGCCGTGCGCTGCTCGATAACTTTGCCAACCGTGACATCACCGATCACATGGATCGGCTACCGCGTGACGTTGCCAGCGAACGGCTCCATCACGATATTGTGCGCCTGCTGGACGAACACGTACCACGGTCGCCCCAGATGGTCACAACGATACCGTCCGGCAATGGAGGTAGTGCGGCGAGCGGTCCCGGCAACACCATCATGTCACCGACGCACGCACACATGATCACTCACCCAACGATAATTGCGTCGGCCAAGCAGAGCAAGCAGAAGAAACAGCGCCAGCAGAAGATGAATGTCGGTGGTGTCGCAGGTTCATCGGCGGCGGCGGCTGCAGCAGTCGCTGCTGCACAGGCCGCAGCCGTGGCAGCGAACATGGGTTGTGGTGTTGGTGGATTGACATCCAGCCAAAACCCGACCAGTCCGCAGGACGGTGGAGCCGATCTGGTGGCGGGCAGTATGCGACGAAAAGCCGTAGCCAAGAAGTCGGGTAACAGCGCGGCGAACAAGAAAGCGACAAACTCTACCGGCGGTGGTGGGGGAAGCGGTGCGGGCGGTGGCACGCCTGGTCATGGAGGACTGACCGATCTGGGGCTGGCGGATGATCAGCTCAGTTCGGTAGAGTCACCAATCGCTAACCTCAACAGCCCGTACGACTCGGTGAGTCTTTACTCGAACGCCATGACCGTGCATCAGCTCGACACGATCAGCCCAAACAGTGGTAATTCAGGAGGCGGTAATGGTATCATGCCAAAGAAACCTCCCAGCTATGAAGACTGCATAAAGGTAAGAGTTTTTTTGTTGTTATTGTTGAAATAGTGAATATTGAAACTCACTCACTCTTTCAAATAATTTGACTAAGACTTAACTATCCACCTGTTAGTTCTACATGCATTAGGCAGTGATATATGATTAATTTTAATAATTAATTTAACAATTTATTCTTCTTCTTCACAGAGCGCACAGTCGATGCAATCGCTGCACAACATTCAGCTCGATAACTATGGCTACTCGCTCGGAGGAAATGTCACTGGCGGTGCAAATCAGTTTTCCGATCTGCTGATGAGCCAACAGCGCTCGTTAAACAGTGGAGGCGGCGGTGGAGGTGGCGGTGGGGTTGGGTCCCTCGCATCGAACGGTATGTGTCCGACAGGAAATAACCTAATGCACACAGCCATGCACACGATGGGCGAGAGTGGGCTTAGTCCGCCGTACTCCAACCAATCACCTCCTCACTCGGTACAGAGCAATATGGCGCTCTCGCCTCAAGGCTATATAGGTAAGTTCAGCTAGTTTGCACTTGATATCTCGTACTAATAATCCTCCTCTTCCTGTAAACTGTAAACTTTCACCTCATCATCTGCTTCTGACTATAACAACTATGCAATTTCATAACACAATCTTTCTTTCTCTCTTTCGCATTCTTTCTTTCCCATCTCATCAATTGGCTTATCGTTACGTGTGCTACAGTGTCACCTGATCACAACGCCTTTGCAGGTTCTCCCTCGCCCGCCAAAACACGCCCCAGCCTGCCAACCTCACCGACGCACATCCAGGCGATGAGGCATGCGCAGCAGCAAAAGCACAACATACAGATGATCTCCAGCGGCAATCTGCAACAGCAGCAACAGCAGCAGCAGCAGCAGCAAGGTGCCAACAGCTTAAGCTGCAATGGTGGAGGCCAACAGCAGCAGCAGCTGGGCGGAGGGTTAAGTAGTAGCAATGGTGGCAACGGTGCAAACAACAACTCCACATCCAACAGTGCAATGCTGGCCGGTCTGCAAATGAACTTCGTCAACGGTTCCAGCGGGCTCGAGCTGGCTGGATTCTGCAGTCCAACTGGTAGGCATCTAGCATCTGCAAGATGCAGTGGTTGCATCATGGAAGTACTTCATATTTATAATTTTCTTCTTTTCTCGTTTCAAGGTCAAGGATCTCAAGCATCGACCTCTCAGAACACGACTGGCACGACCAGCACGGCGATGACGGTAGCATCGGCACATCTCTCACCGCTGAGCCAACAACAGCAACAGCAAGTGTTGGCCATGGTTGCTCAGCAGCAGGCCCAACTGAACAGTCAGCAGCAGCAAGCTCATCATCAACTTCAACAACAACAGCTGCAACAGCAGCAACAACAGCAACAGCAACAACAGCAACAGCAGCAGCAACAACAACAGCAACAGCAGCCACAGCAACAACAGCAACAACAATCATCCTTCTACCAATATCTGACACCACCGAGCCAGCACAGTGGCGGTGTGACGCCGCAGCATCTCGTGCAGACGCTCGACAGCTACCCGACACCATCGCCGGAATCGCCCGGCCACTGGTCAAGTTCCTCGCCGCATTCAACGTCCGACTGGTCCGAAGGCGTACAGTCACCGGCCAACAACGTGTACGTCACGAGTGCGGCCGGCCACCAGGCGAACAAGGGTTCGGAAGCGATCTATATCTAAACCGAAGGGACGACAGTACTGCGTCCTTGGGTAATTGAAGGCTTGGGTAATGAAGGCTACCCAAGTTTGTTAATGATGTACTCTCTCTCACTGTGTATTGTGTGTGTGTGTATAGGTGTGGTGTACACGTGAATTCACGCAATTGCGTGTACTCGCTGCACCCACACACACACTGGTTAGATTACGCTATGCTAGTTGTAAGGAACGCAAAAACAGATGCATAATTTTTTTTTATTAAAAAAAAAGACACAAGCGCCTAGGCTATAAGGAAAAGATACAATTATTTTATTTTTTTAAAGCGAACAAAAAAACACACAATCGTAAAGTTTAAGTTTTTTTAATCCGTACAATTGGTGCGTGAATGTGCGTGATGAATGCATGAGAAAAGGGAAAAACGAGAAGAAAAAAAGAAAGAGAGAAAGATAGTGTGCGTGTGTGTGTTTGCGTGTGTATGTGTATAGAGAAAAGCAAGTAGAAGTATGAAAGGACTAAAACTGGCGCTGTAATTGCAAATATCTGTTTTTAGTGCGTAGTGTAGCAAACGTGCTAGCTTGTAAGTATAAGCCGGGCGTAGGAGTCACTTCTTCAATAGAATCCAAGAGTGAGAGAGCGAGAAAACGTATAAAGAGTATAGAAGAGATATAAAGAGAAACAGTGCAGAGGAAGCCTTACATAGCCCCCCCATTTTTTTTTATTTAGAATTATATTTTAATCGTCCATACGTGTTTGAGTTAGCGACAATTTGGTGTGCCGTATATATTTGGCGGGTAGTGCACGTGCATTTCTAAAACAAGACAAAAAAAACCCGCACCGACTGCGGAACACGTGGACCACCACGTGGGCTTGATTAGTGAGGGACACGCATTATGATATCTCTTCTGCTGAGTTCTGCACACCCCGAGGACAGCGGGGTATCAATTGTAAATAGATACTGTTTGTTAATTGTTTTGTATAAGCTCTCGCTCTCATTCTCTCTTTGGCTCTCACTCTTTCACGTACGCTTTCCTTAGGTCACTTGAAGGAAATGTGCACCTTCCGACAAACGGACAAACAGTTGCTGTAAGACCTGCCACATTCACACCGAACTGGCGGACAATAGGATCCGATTCGTTTTCGGTATGCCACCAACAAACACGTGTTTAACGTGTTCGGTGATCCGTGCACATTTTGTGTTTCATGTATTTTTAATACTACCATATTATTCACTCTTCAAGCGATCGCAGGAGCGTTGACATTATTTTCCCCTCCCCCCTTTTTAGTTTGGTGTGTAAATCGCTTTTATTCCGATCAAAACTGCTACTCTAATGTATGATAGCAAACTCTGTTTTGTTTTTGCCTTTCGTCACCCATTCCGAGCTCGGTTGATTCACACCGAAGTCGGCTTTCGTAATTTTTGTTACACCCCATATACACACACCTACATAATTTGTACTTCCTCGAATACACTACGCCTCCGTGCTCCGTTTTATTTAGCATAATAATTATTACAAAATATTGAATTATTTTAAAACAAAACACAAACACTAGCTGTAAGTGTGTAGAATTTTGAATTTGTCGTAATCTCTTAACAAATGCAAAAATCACTGTTAGTTAGTTTCTTTCGTTCGTTTAATTGCGAATTTTTAAAATGCGTCTCGTTTGTTCGGTTACTAGTGGATTTTTTTTGTATCGCTACCGGTGCAGAAGGTAAGGCTTTTGATGTGTTGAAAGCAGTTGCACTCGCACGTGTGACTGCATTTCGACACTGAAACGTACACACAACACACTCGACAGATAGCTTATAAAGGCCTCTCTTTTAACATCCGGACCAACGTAGCGCCGGACTAGATAAATTACAGATTAGTGAATCGAACGCATTAATCACTGTAGACGCCTGTTGCATTTTATTCATATATTTCGCTGCATTATTCCTAGCAGATGAGCTCTCTCTTTGCTCTGTCTGCGTCGTACGGTCGTTATTGTTGTTGCGGTACAAACACGAAGAAACAGGGATCGTAGAAAATTGTGAATGTAGTGGCTATAAATCAATCTTTTACTTATGTTTTTTTACCGAATCAAGTTTGAAAAAACAACCACAAAACGCTACTTAATGTCGGCAAATGATAGTGAAAATTAAAAGAAAACAAAAGAAAGCAACACAAGCATGTTAAACAAATAGAAAACAAAAAAGAGCAACACAAAACAGTACATGATCGCAGTGTTACGCATCCACAACGAACGGGTTTCGTTACAGCGACAGATGTAGTTAGGAGCAGGTAAAATGCGCGAAATAGATGCAAGAATTTTAAATAAAATATCTTTTAAAAAATTATTACCGTTTATCGAGTTGTTGTGTTCACACATTTTCCTGAGAAAAACTGAACGTGCCTTTTACGAGGCAACTAACACGGGGCCCTAGGGGTGGATCATAGACGAGACTCGTATTCGTTTCATAATTGCTTTGGCGGGGTGAAGGGAGGTAGCGAGGGGGGGTCAATTAAATCCAAAGCGCTTCTCTAGTCACCATTTTTAATACTTACTTATGCATTTATTCATAACTGATGTCTTAAATTTGAACCGTAACCGGAAGTTACCTCCATCTATAGGTAAGAACAAGAACTATTAGGGTGTAAATAGCGCCACCTACTGTCACTATTTGTTAAATAATAACAAAGCTTTTGAGGTCATGTTCGATGGTAACGACGTAACGCTTGTAACGATTTAGATTGGAAATTGCGAATTTTCCCAGGCAAGATAACGGTTTCTCGTGATTGCTGTTTAACATCGCTCTAGAAGGGCTTCCTCAGAAAGAAAAGAGACGCTCTCCATTAGGACAACATGGGCCACAGCATCCATGCCGCCTAGAGCCAACAAAGACCTTGTTCTGCCATTGCTTGGTGAGTCAAAGGATGTGCAAGGTGACAATGGCGGATTAAGCTATGGTCGGAGTATACGGACACCATGGGCCTCGCTGGTATGTCGCAGGTGCGCATCGAGTGTCCTGACCATTCCCTCTCATTCTGCCACTGCTGTCATGAGATCACTTTTACGAACGCTTGTCAGAAGACATTTATACTCTTCCGATTTTCGATCGGTAGTTGCCTAAGAAGGGTTTCATTGGCGGGGAAGCTAGCTTTAGCGTATTCCCATACGATAGTTGGGCCACATGAGGGGGACTTCACACTCAGATGTAACATTGAACCTGTCGGAGATGGTATAGCATCTCTGGTGACAAGACCATGCCAGTATCTCGTGCTAAACGCTCAGTAATCCAAGAAAAGGAAGATTACGAATTCTCGCAATAGTCTCTTGTAGTTTCCATGTTGACACAGATGTCAACGACACACACGATAGTTTAGCTAGTGTCCTCCGCATTGGAATAATATCAGCAGGAGGTTTACCCCTTTCCTATCTATCGAAACAACACATTGATGCATTTTTTGACAGTTAATTAACAATTCGATCCTTTTAAACGCTTCCAGCGTATCTTCCCACTCGTCGATGCATAATCGACTACATCATGTGGTGTAGCTGCTGTCAGCCATCTACTCCATCAAGAGCAACGCATACGCGCACCCGGCCGCATCCCTTCCTGCTCCCGAAGATGCTTTTAGTCTAATGAGTGATAATGGATTATATTTTCCACGTACGACGTGTTTCCGGATTTCCCCCAGAGCAACCCTTCAGGGATGGAGGAAGGTACGGGAACGGACATGATAGTTTTTCCCCGCACAATCCAGCAGCAACAACACAGGCAACCCGGTTTTAGTTAAAGTGAGACAATCGGAAAAGATAAATAATCGTTTCACTGTCATACTCTGTCCTTACCTTCTTCGTATAGGGTGTGTGTGTGTGTGTGGGATGTTGGGGGAGAGGGCAGGAGGGCAAAGCTGGAAGCTAAGTGAGTATGATAAATGGTTTTTTTGGTTGTTTTGTATTGGTGTATGCGATCCTCCACAAAGCACAAACTCGGAAAAACTTAAACAATAACCGTGTGCATCGTTCCGTGCTCCGTAAGTTGAAAAGGATACATCATGGTGAGGAGTAGGCCTCAACCGGCGGCGAAAGAGAACCCTCGTTTTCGGGTGTTAGTGAACTTGCAAATGGTTGTAAGGTGATGACGTAGCTCCTTCGCATAAGTCACCTCTAGTTCCGAGCAAAGGGGCAGTAGGAGGAGTGTGTAAAACACTTCGATTGTGTGTTTAATATGCTTAACCAATATCACCAATAGCTCACTACGGAGCGGTATTTGGTTGCGATAATGGGTATCCAAAATAGCAGAAGGTCCTCGGGCTATTATTGGCTCGCAGACTCTGCGGTATTCCATTTCACATGTGCGCTGCTATGTTTGTCAGACTGCTGGCAGGGGAGGGCACGGTTGGCTGGGACTAATTTCGCTAAGTAGTTCGCTCCGTTAGGTTGGCGCGTACGCAGCCATTCCAATGTTCATTAATCTTATGCCCGCACCGAAACGTCACACCCGAATTTCTACGTACGTCTACCGCCTTTTGCTCGTGTAAGTCATTGACAAATGAATTTGACAGTTTAATCAAAGCTAACACTTGACAACGCCACAAAGCGTGAAAAAGACGAACGCGAAGAAGCGAATGTCTGCTGACAGCTTCATCATTCGAGGAAGCCGCAGCTCAATTTCGATTCACCCCTATTTTCACGGTCCGGTCGACTGACCGCTTGACCAGCAATGCCGGCGTCCCGAAGGGTGATTGGCGGTGCATCAAAAATGCATCAGACGAACGGTCAGGGCCTTTTTCCTTTTGCTCGGGAACACACGGGGAGGGACCAGGGGAGAAAAAGGTTTTTGTTTTTCTCGCTCGCCGGAACGATATCGATTATTTGCGATAAATCAATCAGTCGCAGTCGCCGGAACCGGGTGCATGCATGCGTGCGGAACGGAACCTTCACACCGGTAGCGTTTGACCACACACACACACGCACGCACACGCGCTACTGACCGATACGGACACAAAGCTAAGGAAGGGGACGGAAAAGGTAATTAAATTAAAATCATCAACGGTCCGGCAATCACGGTACTCGATACAGCGGATCCCTTGAGAGATGGTGGATTACCCGATACTGGACGACACACAACGCCTCAAGGACACTTTTGGACGCCGTGGATAAATCGCTCGGGCACGCGTGGCAGCGCGCAGCATCGTGGGAGCGGCCACAAGCCCTAACAAGCCCGTAATTATCGCGTGTAATTACAAGCGATTTCGAAGTGTGTTTGAAGGTGTACTTAACGGTGGTCAGCCAAAAGGTTCGTAAAGCCACTTTCACACGCCTAGTGGTAGCAGCTTTGGTTTAGCGATGGGAACCGTAAAGGAACCGCTGTTTAAGATTTATTTCGATTTTATTGGCTGTAAGTTTGTTAAAAGCCCGATACAAGCTGTTGAATTGCAGTGAAACTGTCCTTTTAAAAATCAATATTGCATACTTTAAGGCGCTTTCTATTCAATAATACATTTTCCTTTCATTATTACTACTTTCCACTTTCCGGATTCCATAAATAATGTCATCGAGTTGCGTAGCACTGTGCAGAGTACGATCCAACCTCTACCGGATTGTGGTCGTGCTAACCGGTCGAAATTAGCATTGCAAATCTCGAGATGAACACTTGCAGTAAAATTGCAGCGTTGCTTTGTTCTGGGTCCAGTGTACGAGAAAAAGTACTAGTGGGCTGCAACCGGCACTAAAGAATAGTTCCCAACGGTACAATCGACTTACATGTGTGCCCTTCATCCCACCTGCACGCCCCACACCCTTTTGCGCATCTGCTTGCGGAAGCTAGAAAACAGGAAAATTGCATCGAGAGCAGGGAATGATTTAAATATAAAATAATTTCGAATTTATTTTATGGATTAATACTGAAGGCGGAATGATTTTCCTGTGTGCTATAAATTGTACTACCTCACCACACACACACACACACACACACACACACACACACACACACACACACACACACACACACACACACACACACACACACACACACACACACACACACACACACACACACACACACACACACACACACACACACACACACACACACACACACACATACATACACACACACACACACACACACACACACACACACACACACACACACACACACACACACACACACACACACACACACACACACACACACACACACACACACACACACACACACACACACACACACACACACACACACACACACACACACACACACACACACACAGGCCCGATTGTAATCAGGTGATGACAGGATTCGGTCAGGGAAAACCTCGAACCGGACCGGGAGTCCATCAAATGCAATTGCAATTGCAGCTCGTTGTTTTCGAATCCAACACTCGGAAATGGGTGCGGGAATGGTGGTTTTAGTTTGAATGGGTTGTTCTATGTAAATTATTTGTCCATTCATTTTAATACACACACACAAACGTACCGGCTGCACGGATGCGTTCGCGTATTATTTTGCAATGAGTCACGCACACGGTTCTTCTCGTTTTTACCATCCGTGCACAATCCAGCTTTGGAATTGGACAAAAACGGAGGCAGTGGAAGTGGCCGAGGATAATATGTAAATCGGTTATTTTAACAAAAAGCACTTTTGCGTCCAGTGTTTGTGTGCGATGCGCCTGGAAGGTAGGCAAAGGCCGCCTCCCCACCGAAGCACGTCCTGTTGGCGATTGGTCCCGTGCCGCTTCGGGTTTGGCGACCGATTTACGGATGGATTTACTTTTCTAATCTGTTTTTCCTCCCTGCATCCCCTCCGCATCCGCACCGTCCCTACCCTCGCCGGTTAAATAGTTTTCCAATAGCGCTATTTCCGGGGCTGGCAAAGTGGACGGTGCTGTCATAACAATTATGTTGCCAGCATAATGCACTCAACCACAGCCGAAACGTCTCGCACACTTACTGTAATTTTACCATCCCATCCTTTCCTTCTCTCTCTCTCTCTCTCTCTCTCTCTTGTCACCTAGTAAATGATTGTTACAACACGCTTCCTTTTTTTTTGCACTTGCCATCTGCAAGCGGCAAAATGCGGAAAAGCATCTGCATTTTATGCAGCCCAGTTAAATGGCAGCTCATTAGCCCGTGTGGGTGCTTTATTATGGAATTTGTACCGGGTGTGATTCGCTTTCCCACCTACCGCACCCTCTGACACATGGTGTGTTTAAAAAGCATTTTTATTTGCCTATTGTACAATTCCATCAGCGAGACAAATGTATTGTGCGAGGGACACAGTGTTGATGTTAATAATTAATCGAATTGAATGCATATTGATGTTGAACCCGGAAGCGCGAGAGTGGGAGGGTTTTTCATTAATTTCCATCCCTGCATGTCGAATGTCATGGCAGTAAAGTTGGACAAATGTTATCGCTTTTAAGCTGCTGAATAGTTAAACTGTTCGATTCGGAAGGTAATTCACATTCACAGCACAATATGCATAATCGATCAACGGTAGAAAGGGTGTTGTAAAAATATTTTTACTCCAACCGTGACCACACAACCTACCTCAAAAGGCAAGGTCAACGCTTTGCAGGACAGAAAGCGAGGGGAAAATGCCATCGAATGTGCTTCGCTACGCCAAAGCTCGTAAAACTCATTCGTCCAATTTAACGACCGTCTTCGAACGCTTGTCTGATGATGCAATTTTTCCAGCAGTTCTCATTGCATAGCGTGCGGGCGCACAGCACAAAAATTTGTCTCCGCACGGTGATTTTATGTCTTTTCTGTCGCGCTTCAATTTTGCATACGAACCGCACGAAGTGGGGACAGTTTTCTTTTGCGCTCTAAACCGAAAGACGAAAGCAGCTCGTAAAAAGTGTTTGTGGTGAAAATTTCGACTTCAAGCTTCCGCTTCTGCTTGCTGGTTTTACTAGAGGGGATACTGTTTTGCTTACACATTGCCAAGATTCGGGCGCAGCGGTAAGTTTTTGTTTTTCAAAGATAGTTCGAACGATGAAAAATTTACTCCTCTTTGATGGAGGGGCAAAAGGAAAAAAAAAACAGGAAGCCAAACTACTGAACATGATTGCTTGGGTGTAAAAGTTTGAAGAAAGACACACTAACCATAACCAAGAGATAATGCTGCTGGTGTACTCTCCGTATTTTTTTTTTGCTTCTCAAACGAAAGGCTTCACCGTACCGCGTGTCGCGTTGTTGTTTTAGGTTATTATTTTCCACTCAAGGGACAATTTCCCTCTAAAACGCTTTAGTATGGTACCCACGGTACCTGAAATCGTATGTGGCGGTCGGTGTTGCCGGTACGGCGAACGTCTCAAGTGGCTTTCGCTGTCATAAACTTCCTGCACAGCGTATCGTACCAGATCAATAGGTTTCACCGTCGGTGAGTCTGTCGGTGTGAAAGAAAAACACAAGGGCGAAAGAAAGAGAGAGGAAGAGAGCGATCACAAAAATGGACGATAAACGAGTTAGAAAATATTCAACTGCTTGGAGGATATGTGCATGTCATCGAGCGCCAGTCGTCCCCCGTTGGGTGGTCACATAAAGAAACTTGACTCGTATGAAAACTAGATTTTCATATCCACCCTCTTCCCACATCGTCCTTCCTTCCCTCCAATAATTCTGCTTTCTCTCCCCGGTTGTCTCGAAACGGTCAAGGACTCGGGTGAAGTTTGTCAATATTTTTACTACCCTCAAGGTTTTGGGTGGTAGTAAAATTCATCGTGCAATTCAATATACGCTTCACAAGCGCAAACAGAAGAATTGACGTAAAAAAGCAAGTAAAAACACACATAAGAGCCAGCTAGACAGAGGGTTAAATGTTTGGTGACGGTTCAGCACAAAGGCATAATTCAAATCTCAATGAAAATAGTATTACTGTTTCGCCCTGACGTTTGATCCCATATGCGTCTCCAATCTTGAATATAATCTTACCATCTTTTCATTGAGTGTAAAGCGGTATCTATAACGTATACTGGACACTAAATTCATTTAGGATTTTGAGGAAGCTTTCGAGGCTTTCGAGAATGACGATGTCCAGTGTATAAAGGAGCGGCATACACGACTCAAAGAGGAAAACTTCAGCGACCATCTTCTCTAAGTCAATGCAGATCCTGACATATACTAATAATGAATGAAAGAGCTAAAGAGACCCTTCCATTCTAACTTCCGAGCATTGTAACTCCGGCTGCGATACCGACAAAATCAAAACCACGATTCCGCCTGGAGCCTTTTGGAGCACTTCGGAGCTGCTAGTCTGCAGAGGGAGCAGTCTGGAGCCGTTTGGAGCCGTTGAAGAGAGAGACAAATGTAGGTCATATCATCGTATAATGAACGCATGGACGATTCGAAGCGCTGCGGAATATCAATTCATTTCAGCCCCAGCTAATTCGACGATTTCGGAATTGCTGAACAGCGGCTCCGGACGGCTCTAAACGGCTACGGTTGCTAACTAGTGGCTCCTGATGGCTCCGACGATTCCGGACGGCTCAGAACTCGGTCGAAGTGTAAATAAAAGCGCTCAAACAAGCTTGACCAACGCCAACACGACGGTTTTGCTAGTATGGCAGCTGGTACTCAAAGCACGATTGCTCGCTTTTGCTCGCGAAGGGAAAAATACTCCAAGCTTAAGCATAAACTCCTCTCAATAATACGGATAACTGTTGAAGACAATGAGGGTGGGAGGACGAGAGAGGAAGGAGAGTAAGTTGGATTAAGGGAATGCAACAAAACTTGTCGAAATATGGAGTGAAACGAAGGGAAGTGAGCAAAAAGAAAGGGGAAAATTGAACGGAAAATCGGATTTCGATCGAGAACTTTCTCGCCGACAATGGGCGACAACAATGAAATGAAGTGCACCTACACCATCATGTCTGAGTGGGTGTGTGAATCTGTGTGAACCAAAATCAAAGGTAACAATGTGTAACGTAGCCAAACGGTGGAAAATCAAGCGAAGCGGTGTGGAAGGAATGATGAGAAAAACTGGTAAAAAGAAAAGAGTAAAGTGTCGAAAGCAGCCATATCGTATCGTTTCGATCAATGGAAAGGAAAATGTCGATTCCTTAGAGCTATGTGACGATTTCCGTGTTTATGATCCACGCATTATTCGCTTGAGGAAATCGATGTGAGGTGGTGCTGAAGATGGGAAGAGAGGAGATGTCAAGAGGAACTAGGACAAGAGAAGGAAACATAACATGGAGGATACAATTATTAGTTTCGCTGGATACGTCTTTAGAAAAGGATTTTAAGTCCAGGAATTGGTCAATTATTTTCTCTTCAAACTTTTCAAACAGCAATTCTAACATCTTTTGTACTCGTTTACTCATTTTAGATGTTTGACAGCTCATCCCTACATATGGCCAAGGACCAAGTAATTCTTCTGATGTATTATCAAGTTACGTCACAATCAGCTAGAAAGTTTCCGAGGTTTTCTACGAGACTAACTTTATCTACTTCTGGAGCTTTCTTGTCACAGTCTTTCTCGCTCACATTCTTCGGAGAACGTACGGACCCTCAACAGTTTAACAGTTCTTGACAAGATACTCATGACTTACCACAAAAAAAAAAAAACATTATTTATCGCTCCTGATTGCACGACTCGAGCGACAGCATTACATGGCATCTTGAGTCAATTGTTTCCCTGCCGTTCATCTGACCAAACCCAACTCCCAATCGCTGCCTCTGCTACATCTTCTGCTGGCGTCGGTCGGATGGACGGCACATAAATTAGGTCGCCATTTCCGGGGTGCATCCGGCAAACGGCAGCCCGGCAACCTCGTGTCGGGCGAGCCCACCCTTCGGGATAAATCTTTTCAACAGCTTCTTCTGCTTCGCATTAAGGTCAGCGGAAACCGAATCTCACACAGCCAGTGTGCCACTGCCACTGACCAGTGCAGGCCTCTTTTGTGTGTTCTTTCTTGAGGCCATTTTTGCTGTTTGCTGTTCATCGATGCTGCTTTTGTTCGAGCGCGCGGTGGAGCAATAAATAATTGAATTAAATTCACCTCGGTGACTCAGTGCGAAGCGTTAAACGGCAATCGACGACAGGTCGAATGAATGGGCGGCCACCAAGGCGGTCGGGGATGAGTGTTTACGAGGCGCTGGGCCATTTGGCGGGGGTTTTTTTTTTCGGGTCGACACAAACCGGTCCAGACACAAGCAAACCGACGCGACAGGCAAGCTGGAGCCAAGCCACGGTTTCGGCGTGACCCGAAACGTCCGATTTCCACTAAACCACTTAGAGTTTTCTTCGTTAGCTGTGGTCCTGCCCCACGCGGCAAAGCGACATACACAAAAAGGTTTAGGATTGGTTGCTTTCCTTATATTTCTTTTTGGGGAAACGCAGGCGAAATCAGCTTTTCTTTGTCGCGAAGCGAATCGGTTGCATACGCTGCAGGCGTAACGCTGCACACTGCTGAAGCTGAAACTACTATCCGAGAAAGGGCAGCACAGTTTAATGAGTTGGAATGAGATGCTCAATTTTGAACAGTTCCTTGCACCTCCGATGCCGCTGCATGTGGACGGCGGAAAGTTCAGGGAAGTAATAAAATTCCAAGATCGAATTATAGGATAACAGTCAGCCCGCTGTCGGGCGGTTGAAGCATAGAATTGAATTTTGAAGTCACCGAAACTGCACATTCGTTTCAGCGCAAATTAGAAACCGGACAATCGCAATCGGGTTTGGTGAGAAAGTTTGGGTGTGTGTGTGTGTAACATCACACCAGCACACCAGGCACCAGGCGTCTAGCATCTCGTCAAAAGTGTAGGAAAAGCCAATCGAACCGTGACCGTGAGCGAGCATTGACCGCTGCCAGGTTTTCCTCCCGGTGCAACCAAAACAAAAGCCATCGAGGAAGATTTATCGTGCAGCGTCCGAGGATGAGCAGTTTCGTGTGCTTTTTTTTTTTTGTTTTGTTTTGAATCTTTATGGGTAAAGCATTTTACATTTGCTTTGTTCCCAGGATCCATAAACAAAATTGCACTCCAAAGCTTTTGCCCCACCGGATAGCAAAACAAAACGAGCGTCTAGAAAAAGCGGATTGCAAAGGGGGAGGAAAATATTTAAAGTAAAAAAAGCACCACCAGCAAGTTATTGCAAATAGAATAGTATGGAGAAAGAGTAGAAAGTAGCTATAAAAAAACAGACATGACGATAACGTGGAAAACTAGCCAACTACACTGCAGCCGAGGTTCTTGTGCTGCGATGAGATTTCACTTTTTCCCTCAATTTGTTACACAAACGAACTACATTGGGTGGTTGGAAAAGTTCTATCAAACGTGTGTTGTGAGGTATTTGAACATAGAATAGCATAACTTTAGGCGCATCGTTTTTAAATTTTAGAATAAAAGAGTTTTGTTTCAGATTTTCCATTCCTGTAAGTAAGACTATTTTTAAACATCAGAGAGATCTTCCTCTTTTGAAGACCGGCGCCGTTATCGCCTACACCAGTGGTCCGCCTCTGGAGGAGGGCATCGGAGGAATGTTTTGTGGATTTATTTTGTTGTGAACGCATAGATCTAACAGCTGTGTTTTGGACGGCCCGGATGGATCTGTAAAACCCTACATTACTTGCGAATAGGCCTTAAAAGCCATGCACTACAATACTCTTTGTTTGCGCCTGTGAGTATGCAGGCAGGTGTTCAGGAATTATTGTAAATAAGTTGGTTTAGACCTGGTTTAGGATAGGTATTAGTGTAAGATTGTACAGAATAGGAGTAAAATAAAATTGTAATTAGCCAACCAGGTAATAAGTGGAGGAGCAAATCGAATGTACTGGGCCGTCGAAACACTGTTAATAAAGTAAACGTTGAAAATTGTTATCAAAACCATGCTTTTCATGAAAAATTTGACTTTCTTTCCTTCAGCCAGGAAATTCGTTCAAGAAATCTTTTTTGTTGTTGTTTTACACTATTTTATACAACAAACTTGAAGCAACAACCCAATGCTTTGCACCCCATTTGACGGGTGATGGGCGCCAAAAAAAAAATCTTTAAATTAAGGAATCAAGGATTAAGCAAGCGCACGAATGCGAACGAATGAGGTATGGTTTTTTTTGGTTTTGTTTGTAAAGTTTGCTGTTCTGCCAACGTTGCGTTGTTGGCGGGATATATATTTTCCATGTGTTGCTGCGCTGGCCGATGACGGAGCCATATTTCTGTTATTTATCATGCTCACCATGGAATGCGCTGCGTCGCTTATTTTCCAGAGGAAAAAAGAGTTGCCTTCGTAGGTGTTTTTTTTTTTTTTTTGGTTGGTTTTGTCGTTCGAGAGTGTAATGGAGCTACGTTACTCCTTGCTTTTTCCTCTCATCTGTTGGGGTAATCAAATTATCGTCACGCGTAAGAGAAGAAAGAACGTTGTGTGGGAACATCGAGGGACAAGAAGAAAATAAGCGCTTCCAGCATGACAAACCAGTGAGGACGAATAGTTTCGCTAACGGCGTCAGACAGAAGAAGGAGTATAAGAAAAACGTGTTTGTGTTTTGTTAATTTTCAAAGTTAATCCATTCCATTACGTTCCATTGATTGCTGATCGGTTTGATCGTTCAGTCAAAGTCAAAGGAAGAAACGTTTGCATGACTCGCCTGACACGACCACACTCAGCAAGAGCTTTGCCAGGCACCAGGCTTACTAAGCTAAATCGTCGGAAAAGCGTTTCATTTTCACGCGATGATGGGGTGGAAAATTTTAATCAACATTCGCTTCACATTTGCCCTACCGCCCTTGGCTTGTTGGCCACGAGGCCACGCCGTCCGTTAGATCTCGCGACCTTTATTAATCATGTAGCGGTGGAGATGATTACACGAGTTTTTTATAGCTCTTTTATCGTGCGCAGCCCCGACACACCGGTCAAAATACCAGAAGCGACCAGAAATCGCCCGCGTTTCTAGGCGAAGCTAAGTGGGTTGTTTTTTTTTCTTTTGCATTTCGGAAAGGGTTGTGTTGTTAAAAACGGGTCCCAGCGAACTGCACTCTCCTCCCTAGCGCGTGGCATCTGCGGGAGTGTCACCGACACCAGTGTGCTCGTAAACGAACCACCAGCACTCAAATTTCCACCCATAAGGAGTTACTCATAAAATAATTAAAATTATGAATTTTACAACACTCTCTCACGGCCGGAACCTGGGTTGAATGAAGCAATAGAAACCACTCGTTTCCACGTTTGGCGTTTTTCCCTCCCAAATGCGCACCACGGTTTATAACGAGGCAGTAAAGCAGCAAAGTTGTGGTCCGACGATTCACGAATTGCTCTGCTCTTTGTCGCGTTTGTTGAGTGTGTGTGGGTGCGTGCATTGTAATACATTTATCAGCCCGTGTGCACACACACACATATCAAGCCAACGGGCATAAAAATTTAAATTTAATTAAATTTTATTAAAATGTGTGCAGCTAGTTGTGTGTGTGTGTGTGTGTGTGTATGTGTGTAGGAGGCGCGCGTGAAGTTCCTACACAGAGGATATCCATTACATTCTATAGCTGGGTTTGCTGGCAGTTGACAAAGCAAGGACATACATTGATAGTGACGCCTGGTGAGCGAAAATTAATTTCCTCCATGCGAATGGTATCATGGGGTTTATGTGTGAAGAGAGAAAGAGAGAGAGAGAGAGAGAGAGAGAGAGAGAGAGAGAGAAAGAATGAAATAGAAGAGAAGAACAGAGGTATTAGGTTCGAATGTAAGTTGTCTGAATGCTAGAACTCAACTTGCTCTTCGAATATGTTGGTCAAGTTGGTCTTCCAACATCAGACACATGCTCGCAGGTGTTGGCTGTCAACTGGTCGCACTGTAGCCTGAGAAAACTTATCTTCTCACCTCTGACAGATGGATTCTGTCCTGGAGAGGAGGGTCCGCTATGCGAGAAAGGACTCACCAGGCTCCGTTGCGTCGATCATGTCATGAGAATGACGCCATTCGTTGCGATCCGTAAAGTCTTTTTCGGCTATCCACAAGGATGAAGGAGGCGTGAATGGCTTTGACTGAACATTTGATAACTATATTCTATTGAGGGGACAAAAGTGTTAGAGCACGCCCCAGCAAAGATCTTTCTAAATGGAAGATCAAATCATTTAAGCAAACAAATTTTGTACAAGCTATTTTCGATCAACCTAATGGTGGAACAACACTCACCAGAGAGCTCTTCGCCTCAGTATGCCGTATGTGAGCTGTCTAAATCGTGCAACAGGATGTGTCTCCCTGTTGGCTCGTTAAATAATTATGATGCCAGCAGAAGGCCACCGGGGCAGTCGGTGTCCATAACTAACTAAATTTCTGCTTCTCTTTGACACAGAGAGAGAGAGAGAGAGAGAGAGAACAAAAGCGATCAGGAGAGAAGTCCCAAACGGTACCGAAAATGGCCTGTCGTCAGCCGAACGAGATGTGGTCGCGATTATTACAAATCGCATAACTATAAATTCGTTCGATGTAGTTTGCTCTATCAGCACAGAATCCTTTTACCACAGAAAGCCCGTTGTGATGCGAAATTGTAATCTTCACGCCCGTATCTAGAGATTCACCCTTTCTTTTTTTTTTTTCAAATGCTCCCTATTTCGCTTCTGCCCCAAGTGTGCTGTGGAAATTTTGTGGTGACGATTGTGGGCAGAGAGTGAGGGCGGTAGGGAGATTAGGAATTAACTGTGAAAAATCTGTTCCTATTGCTATGCAGTGGAACGCGGGAGGCGATGAGGATTTTAGTGCCGAAGGGAGCGAGAGAGAGAGAGAGAGAGAGAGAGAAATTTCCAAACATTATCGTAAAAATCGCCAAAATATGGTTGAAGCAGGGATTTCGGTGTGTCCTTTCATGAGATGAGTTTTTAGGTGACTCCGCTTAGGGTGGAGGACGTTGGAGATGGGTAAGCGTGGAGCGGGGTAGAGGGCGGGCAAGAGAGGTAAAATAAAGACTGGTGTGCTAAACTGCACCAGCCACACGGTTGGTGTGCATACATGCAAGACCCTAGCGACAGATACCCCGAATCAGACACACCGATAGACGCAGACGAGCGTTAAAATCTACGATCAATTCACCAGAAATTTGGTGTGAGTAGCAGGCGGGTAAAGGGTAGCAGGAACCGGGGTACGAAATCTACGCAACTCCGTGGAGTGGATCATAAATGTGGAAAATTGAATCCAGAAGCCACGTCAATTTGCAGCCCCGCCGGGATTGGAACGGTCGGTCGTAAAAGTGGATCGTCATCTCCGGAGGTTAGGCTTTTTCGGCAGGACGAATAGACGACCGAACGGGAGGAGCGGGGAAAGCAGCGTACCCCCGAGAGGGTGAGTTTTTCGTTCGGATCGGGCAATGCAGCAACCTTGCCAGAAACACCGATTCCGATTCGGTCTTAATGGTTGTCGCTGCCGGAGACGAATAAAACCCCCGTAATCCACGGGATAGCCTAGACAGATCTGGCAATACTGACAAACATACACACACAGTATTTGACTTCTTCGCGCCACCGTCCAACGTAGTCCTGGGGCGTGCAAAACTACCTGCGTGTCAGACGAAAACCCAGCAACAAAAAAAAGGGTTTCCCAGTGCGAACATTGGGACGTGGAATTTTAGCGAAATTGGATTGTCACTTTGGGAAGCGGTTTGTGCGTGACATTGCATACACCGTAGGCGCATCATTTGCGCTGGGATTAATGAGGCTTTGCGGGACTGTTTTTACGAAGACCGTCCGATTTGTGGTTGACTATTTTTTGGGCTTTCTATCTTCCCAACAAAACAGTACTGGAGAGGAAGAAAACTAATAATTTCACCCACTTAATGGAGGGTAGGGTTGAGCAAATCGTAAACCTGTCCTGATGTGCTATATTTTCTATCTGTGGCGGAAAGGGGATGTGTTGCGGCGAGTACAAAACCTCTTTACTCCATGCTAATCGATGGCGACGTACATCTCAGTATTGAGGATTACTAAGGAGGCAGACAAATCGGCAAGATTTTGTCCAAACGTCAGCTGCCTGCTTCTTCTGTCTCTTGAATTCGCAAATGATTCGGTGGGGTAGGTATAAGAAGCGTCCACCTAGTCAGTCGCGATAAAACCCATTCTTTGTGCAGTGTGATTGAACTTTTCCATGTCCTTCAGCTGCAGCGGAACCAATTGCACAACTGCTCTCGCACACACACACGAACACACCCCAAGGGCTACAAACACAATTGGGTTTTGTCAACCGTCAAGCTCGAATGCACCTGGTGTAGATGTACGCTTAGGAAGAAGTCACTCCTGGCAAGCGACGCGTCTTAAGATTGAAGTTTTTTGCAGTGTTAACGGTTAAAGGCAGATAGGGATGATTTTTTTTCTTGCTGTTTATAGGCAAAAAACCGTCAGCTGCCGATTAAGCAAAAGAGTTTCCTAAGGCAGGTCAGTATGCAAACGAATTGTAAAATGGGGGGTTTTTTGTGTGCCTTGGCTCGTTTTCATTTTTCTATTGTGTGCATTATAGTTCCAGGGCTTTTGCAGTACGAGCTGCACCCTTGTTCCCCCGTCTGAGCTGGGATTGACTTCGATACGGTGGATTCGACACAATGCGGAAGGGCTAGTGTTTGGACAGTCGCACTAAGCCGTGTGAGTGCGCCTGCAAGGTAGACCATACGCTTTGCACACATTCTGTTTCTTTCCCTGGGAGATGCTTCCGGCGGGGAACGGTTGCAAACGGGAAAGTAAATAAATGTCACTTGCAGGAAACCAATATCCGATGTATACACACACACACACACGCACGCATACGCACTTTAGCCGATTTAGCTGGAGGGCGGGGTGTGGTTCGGGTGCGTTCTGTTACAATTATCCCCAACAGCCCACGTCACGTCACTTAATTGCCATCCGCTTGTTGCAAAACCTCCATCGAAAGTAGACGGATTTAGTAGTGATGTAGCAAAATCGAAGCACAGTAGTGGATGAATGAAATGTGTCGACAAAAGTGGAAGAATAATTCGCAATATAGTAATAAATATATGTACTTGCTTTTTGGATCGCTAACGAAACTGCCGAGCACTTCATCTAAGCATCGTTCAACCCAAAACGACACTCCAGTTAACAGATGCCTTTGCAAGTGATAATTTTGCAGTATATTGAGCATAGTTTTGAGATTTGTTTTTGGAACATTTACATTCCTTTGGACATAGGTGAAAGATTAAAAAAATTGCATACCCACAGGCGTTACAAGTTTAGATTTACTTTTTTTTTGGCAAACGTTCCGCTATTCGAACAAAGTTTGATACGCACTGTACGACGGAACAAAGTCTTTGTTTGCTTCGCTGTTAGTCATTGGTTGGCCACAATGCGGTCGTGTTGAAACATCGGTATTGTATCGGATTTTCCGGATGGCAGGGATGGTGGAGCGTTTGACGTTGCGCCTTTACATAACTACCAGACTGATCGGCTAGATAGTGGAGAATTGCATCAGGGACACAAACACACGCACACATACATAGTAGCATCTACTCCTGCTCTCACCGTGTGGCAAATCGAATCCCGATGCTTGTTTCCAATCCCGATAAAGGAAACCATCCTCTACATGTTCGTCTCCTGCTTCCGGGTTCTCCATTGCCGTTAGCTCTGCAAAGTATCACCGGATGCATTACCCTTCAAGACAGTTCCATCTTCCCGTTTGGAGCGGTGGGCATAGGTTGGTAGACAGCGGTAGTACGCACCTCACTGACATCTTGTCCACCAACAATATCTTCGTGTGTTGACAAAGAAACATTCAATTACATCACCGAGCGCTTCAACGATTAACGCAAAACGGTGCACGCACCGTGAGCCCCGAGAAAATAGCGATGGTTTTGCAGCTTCCCTCCCCACAGCACCGCAATGCCCTCCATCCCACCCTTGCTACTTTTCCCTATGTGCGTTCTTTGTTACGTTCACACCTTCCCTTCGCTGGAAGCTATTTTTACTCTCCGGAACCTCTCCGAACGTCTTGATGGGTTGGAAATATTCTTCCCCCAAAAGGGACAATGCGAATGAGGGATTTTTGTAGGGATCGGCAGGCTCGGTGTGCGGTGTACGGTGTGCGGTGTGCAGCAAAGCCTTGTTGCATCTCGTATTCAACAAGGGGTTCAGGTGAATGCCCTCGTAAAAGTGAGCATTTGCATAAAACTGCCACCCCTGAGCGGGGCTTCGTCTTTCGGCTGGTGCGTTTGTCTAAAACGATGCACTTTTCTGCAGCTAGGGGACGACCGAACTAGCTCACCGATTGCTGTGTGTGTTTGTGCGAAGCGCTGTACGAAGCTTCTTTGTTTGGGTAGCCGAACGCAAGTGCCTAAAAGTGCGTTTCCCATTGACCCATCGTTTGCGATTTGCTCGCAAAAGTTGCCAGGTACGCTTTTTGGTCGACTTTACGTCAACGTTCGGGAAACGTGCCTTCTTATTCTTCGTCTTCTGGCAGTGCCACGCATTCCCGAATCCCGGTGCGCGAGGCCACACAGCAATGGTGTGAGGTTGCGTGTCTATAAATGGGTAAATAGGACATTAATTGTTCTGTAACGGATCCGTCATCAACACCTTGCATCTGGGACCGGAAGCGCGAACTAGCACTGTAGTGACAGCATCCTTACAATGGGGGAAATGAACGACTTCACCGCTTCGTACCGCAAACGCGACTTACCGTGCCGTTACAAAGCAAGCGGAATAACAAAAAATCACCCTTTCCTTTCTAGTTTCGCGTGCCAAGCAACCACACCGGCCATACTTCAGGTGATAACTTTTTAATGTACTCTGCTGTGGGGGGGGATGAGGGGGGGGAGAGGGGGTTTGCCTTTTCTTATTCTTTTTAACAACAACAACAATGAATGCGTATCTTCGCGCACAACAATCCCACAGCCCCGGGGACCGATGCGAATGCAAATAACCGAACCGCCTGTAAGGTAGGCTGTACGCATCACAGCCACATAAGGGGTTGTAGTTGCAGCGAACGCAACTGACAATTGCGGACGAAATGGACGTTTCTGCTAGCAAAAGGAGGCGAGCAAATGCACAATGAAGCTAGTTTATATTAAAATTTAGTATATTAAGACAAAGACTTGAGTGTTTATTTTTAAATATAAAACGTAAAAGTAGGCAAACTAATGCACAGCAATATCAGGAATATCAGGAATATAGGAAGTGAAGTGAGCGTAGATAAAGTGAGAAAATGTCCTTAAGAGCAGCTTACATAAATGGTAGAAAAACATAAGTGCCTCTTATACAAGATAAAGGCAATAAAAATAGAAGATTCGCTCGTTGTATTAAAGCTAATCCAACTACTCGGTTACAAAATTAGTAGTTGCGTTTGGCTCATGCTCTTCTCGATGCCGACAGCTATTTAGAGTGCCTTTTTTGTAATAATGTGTGTTGATTGATAGAGTGTTGTGGTGTAACCGCGTTCCGTTGAGCTGTGGTTTGTGGTCCTGCGCTTCCTGACAAGCCCAAGCTAGCTGACTTTAGCTTGGGAATTCCAAACTGCAAACGATAGAAGGACGTTTTGAAGGACAAAAAGTGCAGCAAGCAGTTGATTGAAAATTCTCACACGAAACGCGAGACGTGCCATCCCGGGTTTGGGAATCTGTATCGGTAAATACACAATTAATCTGTGTCAGGCAAGCAATAAATAAAATCTTGCAGGTAGTGGATCAATTTGCCACATGCCACCGTAAACCCCGTTCTCGATAATATGCTTTACTAGCTGTCCGTCAACGGGCGAGGGAAAAGAGAAGCCGAAGACCTGGCACCGGGAGAAATTGCGAACATTTTCTATTTGCACGCCTAAACCTTCGGTTCGGTTGTCCAGTAGGCCGGGCGCCATAATATATGTAGAATAAAATCCAATTTCCCTAATCGACTCAAACCCAATAAATCATCTTTTCATCCACTTGGTGAAGAGCTGGGGGATGGGGGAGATCGGAAGATAGGAAGGAGAGAAGGACGAAGAAGAAAAAAAATTAGCCACCACCGTAGTGTCCGATGGACGGGCTTTTTTCGTGGCTCTTGTTATTGTTGCTGCCATATTGGATCAGATGCGTCTTACAAAATTCGACAACACACACACACACACACACAGAACACAAATCAATTCCCCTATGCTATATGGGTGGTTATGCTATGTATGATGGGTTTAGAAAATCGTATCATTTGTCCCGTGCACTGTAAAACCCTTCCTACCATTGCACATTGACCACAAAAACACCCGCGCTCCTGATGCGCCTTGCAGGGTAGGCACCACGCAGTACAGTGCCAGTTTGAAAAAGAAAGCAACGAAACCGATAAATCACTTTTCGGCGGTGTAAGAATGGCAACCGAAAGCGGAGCGGATAGCTTACATCGAAAATGCGTCGCGTGGACGATTCCACCACACGAGAAAAAAAATCCCATTCAGATGTAAATTTCTTATCGATTATAAATGGATTAAAGATGGACTAATGGACTATGTACGTGGTGGTGGTTATAGTGTCCGGTTTTGTAGCATTTTTGCGTTGACAATCTTTCTCGTATGATTTATCTGTTTCTTCTTCGTGCCTGTGTGTTTGTATGTGTTAGCCATCTTTGAATATTTTCGCCTTTTTTTGTTGGATGATGTGGGCAAGGATTTCTCGAAAAGTATTGCTCACTTTCCTGCCAAGGTTTTCCACCAGTCTGGCCGAAGGAAAATTCACACACGCAAAAACACAAACCGTAACCGGAGTACCGGGACTGGGCATACAATCACACATAGCATAACAAGATACGTCCGGTCCCTGAGGAGTACGGATCATGAATAATCATTCCAACGTGGGGTTGATTGTATGATTTATTGCGCTTCGCATCCGGTGCGCTTTTCCAACCAGGGAGCATCGCGTACACTATCTTAATCGAGTCCGACACCGAGTCCAGCTAGCGCTGTCCCCTCCCCCTCCCCTCCCCCTCCCCTCTCTCTCCCTGAGCGGAAAATTGTGCCACATCATTCCAGGTAGTGTGGCACATGCTTAAAGGCGCACTTTAGGATTAGCTCGAGATCGCTCGTTTTGGTTTAATTCGGTTGCGCGGTTAAGCCCGCAAAGCTCCCACTCACGGTGGTAGTGATGTTGTAGACCGTGTGCGCCCTCCTAATCCGCCACCGGGTGTGATGGTTAGCAGGATGATGATAATGATGCTGCTGTACGTCCAAACTCCCGCTGCGCAGAGCAGAGGGAACGTAGAGAAAATAGAATACTACAACACAAAAAAAAAAAACAACACTGGAAGCATTAATTTGTGTGAAGTTGAGGACATCGCTCCGGCAGTCTCTGGAGGAGTCGCAGCCGTCGCGGAAGTTGCAGCTTGTTCGTATCTTAGCTTCAATTATTTCCGATGACGCTACAGAAAAATCTGGTGCATCCATATCCGGCACCATCACCTCTTCACAGCCCTCTCTGTAATTCCTCTTCTTTTTTTGTTGTTTGCTGCGGTTGTTGTCGACCCCTCGTAGATGTGCTCGGTTGAGAGGCACGGATACGCGCGCACCGAGTCAGCAGATCAACAATAAATACAGCTTCACTTTAGCAAAGCCTGCCAAGCCGGTAAAGGTCTAATGGTTTACGCGAATCAACGCAATTCGTCAGGGATGTCGTAAAGTCGTCAGCGAGTCTGTCAGCGCAGTCACCGGAGGTATAAGTCTTCATACCTCCGAAATTAACATATCACACGCCCCTGCCCCTTGGGACTCTGCCGTAACCGGGGACGCACATCTGGGACGAAATGACACAAACTTTCCAATCATCGGCCCAATCGAACGCAACCATGTTCGATTGAAGTTTCCCCAGTTTCGGGCGATTGCGACCAGATCTGCATATCGGGGCTGTACAATAAATTACAATTTACCGATTCGCCGCGGAAGATAAAACAAAATTTATATTTATTAATCCCGATATCATTATATCGTGGAATGTCCGTGTCCCGTGGCAACATTTCCGGCAGCATTTGCACCATTTACACGCATCGGTGAGGGTCAATTGCCGAGCGTGCGTGCCATGTTTACGGGCTGGTAAATTGAAAAAAAAGAAGGAAGCAATACGCAGTCGAAATAATTTCGGCACCACTGTCCATTTGTACGGTGGTTTGGGTTTTAGTTTCGGGTGTCCGAAAATGGGAAACTTTTGCATGCAGGAGCGCAGGGCTATGCCGACCCTTCGCCGGTGAAGAAAGCGGTACCCGAACGCCCGAGAGTTCAATTGCTTGCGTAAACATTGATTTATCACTGCCGGTGCGTTGGGCAAGCCGGGCGATAGGGGAGGTGGCTGATGTCATCGGGACAGGTTAAACACCAGCCATTAGGAAGGTCACCGGAATAGATGCTTCGCCGAGCGGCACATTCTTTGTGTGTTCGCGGCAGCATCGTATCACAACACCGCATTAACCGAGCGCCTGCGTTTAGGCAAACAATGTAGCACTTACTTGCTGTCAGCGTACGATAGGATGATTAAAAATGCATTACCAGTACAGGGTGTGGGTGATAAAGATATGCTTGCTTGATATCAAGGTGAAAGACCGCGGTGAAAGGTAGACACAAAAACATAATTCCAACACGAAAATTCCTTGAATTGAGAAGCAAAACTGCTTTGGTGCTCAATGTGCGCCGAAAAGTATGCAATTATAATTTTTCTAGAATGAATATTAGTACATTAAAATGATTCGATTTACTGTCCTACTGGTTTCCCGCTTACAACGCTTGAGTGATGAAGATGGGAAGGAGAGGACGTCATCATGACACCTGGTAGCTTGTTTGCCGTTGGGAATGTCCTGTACGATATTCCAGAAACTCTCTTCAAATCCAAAACGGTCAAGAAGATGATGCTTTCCGCTAGTGTCCTAGATCCTAGATCCTTCTAGTGTAAGTAAATTGCCTGACTTTTTAGGCCCATTGTTTGACAAACTCGTGCCTCCAGTGCCACCCAAACGCATCTCGTAATATCGCCTTATTATCGCACTTTTTTTCCAGCAGCACCCACCCAACACTCCAACACAAGCCACCGGTTGCGCAAACAACGCACCACCCGAGCTGTGGTTTTGTTTAATTAAGCCACCGTGTGTGTGTGGGTGGGTTTTTGGGGTACGAACAAAGCCTACCCGTGGCATTGCCGTGTCAAAAACCGCAAAACCACGCCACCGCTACCTTGCAGCACGCACAACTATACAGTAACGTCGTCAATCTCGGCTATGTTTGATGTATGTGTGTGTGTGTGGGTATGTCTTGCATACCGTATGTATAGGTTTGTACAGTGCAATGGCCGTCTGTTTAGTTATGCCAAAGGTAATTGTTGATTAATGAGCCGGAACACGTGCTCATCGGGCACGTCTTCTTCGCCATGTTGGGCGGTTTAGTCTTGCTTTATCAAACGTATTCGTACAACTTATTGTTGGTGCAATATGCGTGCGTGTGTGTGTGTGTGTGTACCATATCTAGTGTAATGATGGCACAATCGAACAATGAGGATTCGGTTCAATACCCTTTCCTTCTCCAGGGGGTTACAAACGCTTTGCAACAATGTCGTCTCCGGCTCCGGAGCGATAGAAGATGTATGTCTTCTTTAATAATCCCCACGTGGAAAGGAGCACTGAAGACGATAAGCCTGTGTTGTGATGGGGAGAGGGGGCGGGAGGGGGCGGGGGGGGGGGGTTGTTTAAGAAGTTTTCTTAACCACAGAGACTTTCAAATAACAAGACAAGATCGATGCTAGTACCATTTTGTATTCATTGGCATGAACACACTAATGAATTATTGATAACCACCTCATCAAGATGCTCGGATCGGACAACGTGCTTCGGGTCAGTATGATTTGTTTTTCCAGCACCAGCCCACCAGTATGGGCATATCAAGATGTGTTTTATATCCTTTTTTTCGTTATTCAATCACCCCACGCCCCATAATGCCTCTGGACTAAGGCCCCTACTAGCTCGGGAGATTGAGCCTCGTGAGCCTACACGGCGGCAAGGTTAAAAGCAGACCAAGTTTGACCACGTTACCCCCAAGAGAATGATTTAAACTCTAATAGATCTTCGTGTGACGTTTCCATTTTTTTTTGGGCCTTTTTTGTTTGTAGAAAAGGGGAATAACGTAACCTCACATAAAAGCAGTAATAATCCTCCCAGCGCTAGGTCAGGCTATCTGCCACATAATGTCTTGGTCAGTATCGGTTTTAACGGCCCTTTTCAGTTGATACCGATACCTTGAGCATATGTCTTTGGCAGGATTGGGATCTTCTGCTGTCCCTACCGCTCTTTGCCCACACTTCCCTCTTTGCCCCGCGACTTCCTACCAAGCAGAAGAGCAAAGGTAAGTCGATCGCTTCAACTTGCACTTGGGATACTGCCGGGGAAAATGCTGACCGAACGATTTATGGACGCGACACGGCCACTGTCGGATACTTTATCCGGATCCACTCCGCCGCGGGTTGGCGATTCGTTCAACACCCATCACTCGACCCCCGGGGGTGGTACGAAGGCTGATAAATTTGACCGCAGGGAATAGACCTAAATCAACCACAATAGCAGGAAAAAGAGGAAATAAACATTGTGATGTTTTATTTATTTATTTACCCTCTACAGCTAGCTCTACTCTCACGATCTGACTGATTATTTGCAGCATAAAGAAAGATCTAAACAAAAGCAACAAACAAAAAAAACACACAAGAATATCGTGACGATGTACTAAACGATTCGCTTTTATTGTCACTTGCCTTAAACGAAGCAGCTAGAAAAGCCCCTTTTCGGGTGGAAAAGCAAGAATCCCGGCAGCTCGTTTCGTGTGTGATCACTATCTTGCAACCAAAGCGAATAAGCTGCCGCTTCCCTGTGCCGCAAGCGGACACAAATCAACGCAACAGTAATGCGTTTTTTTTGTGTGTGGAATGATAATTTAATGCGATTTTGATAAAGTCCAATCGGTTAAATTATGATAGATTTATTACGGCCGATTGTGACTGCTGCTTGGTTGGTGCTGATTTATTGCGCCCGTTTTGCTTGGTGGAGGCGTACGGGCGTGCAAGGGGTTCAATGCACGTTCGCACGCACGGGAGACCAGTAATGATTCGTCTAATAAACGGCCATAACTACCGACGATACCTGATTTTTTGTACCACAAGCGGGAAAACGTACACACCAAAAAGGTTGTAATGCTATCCAATATTCCACTTTTTAACACAAAGGCAGAAAATATGTGCACGCTTTCCAAAGAAATTGGCTGGAAAATCTATCGCGTAAGGACACTCGACGCATCTCAACTACAGATGCGGAAGCGCAATCAGGAGAAAGCCGGCACTGAACCAGCTTGAAGGATGCAAACACTGCATCCTTCGGGGCAAAAATTATCATCCCGCAAGGGGGTGGGGAGGAGGAGAGGGAGCTTTTACCCCTCCCATCCGCTTCTTCCCCTACGCCTGATTAAAATGATCCTTTCCGGCTAGTTAGGGGTTGCACAAGAAGAGAAAAACCCAGTGGAAAATAGAAAAGCCCTTTTACTGGGGTTGTAAATTAATTCTCGCGTTCGCAATTTTCTTCCATCGAATCGAATAAAAATTTGCAGGCAGGAAGGAAGGGAAAAAGGGGTGAAAGCGGGCGTGGGTGTGTAACACATCCTGTTAATCTCTTGCTTTATTTCTCCTGCTCTTCTGCACACAACGACGTTCCACTTCCCACTCTTCGGTAGCATTTTTTTTTTGCTGGCAGTGTAGCTCATGCTCCAAGCGAGAAGCAGCAGCAGCAGTCAGGTTGGAAAGAAAAACTCAGAAGCAGGAAATCTGTTATTGCTGAGGTAGAAAAGGAAACTTCAGCGGTCGGTTAATCGTTCAATGACACAGTCGATAATCGGTTTACGAGCGATATTATGCATGGAAACGAATTGAATCGTTGAATCGTTCCCCAGACAGCTTTCCAAGCACCAAGCAGGGATGGGTGTGGTGTTTAAGAGGAATGGGTTTGATGAACGATCAAGGAAAACAAGTTTTTTACTTCCATTATCCGGTTGTGCACAGTGGAAATTTAGAATTCATGTTGGTTTACAGTTTATTTTTATTTTTATTAAGTGGCTTATATTAGTTGCTTTTCAGACTACAAATTTAACGCACACTTGCAGTGCACAAAAGCTAAATTTTTTCTCAAGCCTTACTACTAGCGGCAAGATTTCTGTTGATGAAATTCTTGGATAAAACGCCACACCGACTCTGTTGAGGAGAAGCCTTCAAGGCAAGCTGACAGGTCCACAGTCAGAAACTGAAGTAGGATGGCTGGAAGACCTACAGACCCACGGATGACAGGGATGCACTGGGGATGCAATCGGTGAAGATCGTTGAGGGTTCCAGGATTTCAGCGATGAGGGCAATAAGGCGGGTTGAATGCATTTGGCAAACCAAGTCGCGCACATATGATGACGATCCTAGAAGCGCAGGTTGAAGCGAGTAGTTCTACGTTGAATCGATTCGATCTGCCCCTTAGAAAATGGCTGCACCTTGCTAGCTGTTTCCTCGAAATCGCTACCACCTTGGCCACCAGTGCATTGATATTGGAGCAGAGCTATCGATGGAGACGCCCAGTACTTAGTAGTCGACGGTTCCAATTATCTTTGAGACCTACACCCAAAAAGCATTATGCAAAAATATTGTCACCTCTTTCCCTTGCCTTCCTTGATGAATGAGAAAGATGACTAAAAAGGAACGTTTACGTTCCGCTTTTACTGATGCTTTGAAGATTAGTTGCATCTCAGCCTTGGCAAAATTGGAGTGCGATAGTGATTGATCAAAAAATTCGCATTAGCAAAGGTAGTAACAACGGTCAACCTCCAACAGAACCTGCACCACCAAAGGTGGATCAGGTGTTCTTGTAGATGGCAGCAAATCGGAAACGTCGACGAGTGACTTAAACTGTGGGGCTGAGAGTTTATAGTTATGTGCTTGGATAGCAAGTCGTCTGCATACACAAGCTTACCGCACCTTCTCTGTGCTGTCATCTGTCAGGTCTTCCTCCAAGTGCTAGTCTTCAGCACGCCTCGCGAATGTGTGGAAATTATAGTTCGCTCACTTGCTCTTTCCCTCTCCCTCCCACACTGCTCCACCTTTCCTCAGAGATCCTTTTAACAATGGGGTGGGGTGGGCAGTACTTCAGGCCCATTGCAGGCCTGACAGCTGAACATCTGTCAAAACAATCGTTTCTCCGATTTTGACGTAATTGGTGCGGTGAAGCGTGAAATCGGGCGGAGGTACCTTCTGCGACCTGTACGGTATGATACGAAGGCAAAGGTGAACCGGTGGTGGAAACAGGCATCATTTTCACCGGCTGACGGGCAGGTCAGCGTTTGGTAAATTGGAAACGTCATGTGAGAGATGGGTACGTAGCCGTATTGGTGTAGAGGTTGTCGCCTTGATCATATTTTTGGTTGCGCTACCGGTTGCTCCGAATGCGACGGCACGGCGTATGCCACTTTTCATCGATGGCTCTATTTTTTGGGGGGTTTTAAAACCTCGGAAACAGATGTACCGCGTGGGTATCTGCCCCTTGCATACGTGAGCGCGTGGTTGAACGCGTGTCGAGCGTGGAAAAGATCTTTTTTTTTGTTTCTCTCCATTTAAACAGAGCCCACAAGCCCAGAAAGGGAGGGTGGAAGTCACAGCTCTACTGACAGCTCACAGATGTTACAACATTGTACACTACTGCACTGAAAGGTGCCGGCACAGACAGACCGGTGGAGAGGGAAGGGAACACGAACGGGAAGCGGTTTAACGGTGCATCGAAACCGCAAAACCCACCTGAGCCTCCGCAAAAGGTCGTGGAAGTGCTGGGCGGTAAATTTATCGTTATTAGCGAGTGCGAGTCATGTTTACACATAAAATTTTATGTGTAATTGTTTTAGCGGCCAACCGACTGATAGGTTAACTATCAAAACCGGCTCGCTAATGATGGCCGGTGATTAGAGAGGGCCATAGCACCCGGAGACATCTTCTTCTCGCTCGGGGGGTTTTCCCCGGGATCGTTACGCTTGACGCTAATATTTACGATAATTAGTGCCACTTGGTTTCGGGAGTCGGTGTGTTTGTAAATTAATTATTATTGCTTTTGCGGAATGTGCCTGAGCTAAACGAAGGGAAAAGTGTAAATAAATAACTAAATGGCAAGGAAGGATGGTGCTGGAAGAGAGGCTAGGACATATATTTTGTTTTTTTGTTGTTGTGAAGATTGGTACATTGTAAGCCATGACCATGGCCATGCCAAACAATTTCTCGCTCTAGAGCGGTCTAGGTCTCCGACAGGTTTAACTTCACTTGATCCAGCTCCTCTACGCTTTATGCCGAACAGCTCCTTCTTCCTGACGAGCTCCTTCTTGATGGGGCATAAGACCAGCATCTTCATCACGTGCTCCAGCCCACGTATCTTACCAGCTCTGACTACCGTCAGGACATTAGCAACGGCCAAACAGCTCGCCCTGCACGCCGCACAAAGATAGTCCTTGGCACCTGTCGTTCGAAAATGACGTCCTCCGTCAGCATAATCCAGGACTCGCACCCGTAGAGGACTACCAGACGTATCAGTGTGCGATATATGCATTTCGTGTGCTGTTGGAGTTTTCTGGATCACAGGAGTTCGTGGAGCCCGTAGTAGACACGATTCCACTGAATAATGCGTCTTCAGATTTCGCTGCTTGCGTTGTTGTCCGAAGTTACGATCGTACCAAGGTAGCAGAACTCCTCTACCTCCTCGAGATCTCTATCACGGTCAGGGAGCATCCGGCAAGGAATCCGTCCGTTGAGTTCGATGTCATCCGCGAAGCCAAGAAATTGGAGCGATCGGGTGAAAATCGATCCCCCAAATATTGAATCATCGATCGAGTATCATCGATTTAAGAAAATTGTTCCAACTTTCGTTGCTTCCTCCACTTTACCATTTTTCACCTTTTTCCCCTTTTTCCCCTATCTGTTGCACGTCCGATGCACTACACTACACACTTTACTGCAAGCGACGCAACATCTAAATGCACGTTGCGCAACACAGCTGTCCTCTCCCAAATCGCGCAACACACCCCCTGTTGCAGCAACAAGTCATTGTGACAGTGCAACACCTGTAGCGTTACTGTCGCAAGGCAAAAATATGTTTGCCAGCATAAATTAATGCTGGCGCCTAACGGTACGGGGCTTTACGAGCGGGTTTGCTTTTTTTTTCTCTTCTTCTCGGAAAAGTGGGAGTGTCTAGCGGAGATGGTTCATTTTTCTCCTGATACCTTCTGATCGTAGCAATGCGTTGGAAAAACTCGATTCCCGTTCCCGTCCATCCCTCGCCGGGATGGAAGAGGGAAGAGAATGGAAGAAAAGGCCGCCTGTGGATTGGTTCGTTGGTGGAAGATTTTTCGGAGGTTTTTCTTTTGTTCGTTTTTTTTTTTCCTCTACATTTCTCTTGCTGGTGAGGTTGTTTAGTGTTGCTGGATTGGACGGTGTACTGTGCGTGGTGGTGGGTTTTGTATTGTGCGTGTACTTGATGCTGGATGAGTCATCGCGTGGATGAGTATTGGCACCGGGGGTTTGCTAGTGGTACGAGTTGGGTTGGCGAAGGGGTTTGATGCTCGATGCTGACTGCTAGTGTAAAAGAAGAACTGTAAGCAAAGCATGTTGTGTCAATTCATCACTATAGATGTATGATTCAGTTTTTGAAAGGTGAATGCCTCAGCTTCAGCTTGGTTGGTATTGTGACGATTCCTCTGCTCGTCTGGTTAGTGTCACGCAGTGCTTCGTCTGCAGATTGGTTGCCGATAAACATTGGAAGGCTTACTAAAAAGGCACACTCAAGTACGACAACGAGTACGCTTCATAAACAAAAGCCTTGTGATCTCATTGCTGCGGACCACTTGAGCTGGAGTGATTTATCTGCTCATGCCGTGCTACCTTATGCCTTAAACTCCGTGTTTTTTCGAGGCAATAAATTTAAAAAAGACAGAACCAATCACTTGAAAAGTCATGCACACTCAAACACTCAGCAAATAGGAAATTTAATCCTTTTCGAAGGCAACATAACGATAATCGTTTGTGGTGACGATTGAGAAGTGAAGAGAACAAAGAGCCCCGATGTTTTCCCCGGAATGCCTAGTCATCACATTGAGACATTTCCAACCCCCCTCCCTCCCCGCACCTTCCGCTAAAGTAAGTCGGATTGAACAATGCTTATTTATGTTGATTGAACCCGTGTGGCATTCGTCACGTGATGTGATAATTGTTTCGCTTGGTCGACGAGAAAGAATCTCCAAAAAGATTTCCGAACAAAACGGGCGACAAACAACGTTAGCGAGATGCCACGTGTGTGCCACGAAACAAATACTTATCCCAGATTGGATTGCAAGGCAAAGCAAAGCAAAAAAAAATATGCAGGACGGAAATTAGTAAAGAAAGCACGGAAGGTCGGTAAAGTCGACCAAACATTTAATCCTCGCTTTGGTGTTTTCATTTCCACCAAGACACACACACAAGCACAAGATTTTGTCACTTTGTGTAACACCTTTTTTTTGTGTTTGCGTTTAGTTTGTTTCGTTTGCTGCTGCTAAGCGGGAAAATAATGTCCCCCATTTAACAATGACGGCCGATTATTTTCTTAACCGACGCGGAAAAATGAGATAGAACAGAGATAAACAAACAGTACACGCACGTTTCTACTACGCTTGAGCGGTGCGGTGGTGGTGAGGCACGTGTGTCCATCGCCCAAAACCAGATTTGATGCCACCGGAGTGCGAGAGATGAAAAACCACCGATCGACACGGCGAGCGATTAATTTCCCATCGAAGACGATCACTGTTTGCGTGCTTAATTCGTAGGCAAAACACGCGCATTATAAGGCGATGCTTGCAAACTGCACAAAAGCGTGCAAGTGTGTGTGGTTGGGACGCTTGAATAGCAACACAGCGAGCGTGTGTTTTCGTTTCGGATTGATTCGTACACAGGGCAGGAAGCTGCGGTCGCAGAAAACAAGAGAGAAAGGAGTCGGAACAATTGGGACAGCCATTAGCTGTGTGGTTGACTAATGTTGTGAAAAGCGGTAATGATTTTTCCATACCGATCCTTCGGGTTTTGGTTTGGTGCACGTGCACGTGGTTCTGTTGTGTGTGAGTGTTTTAAAAATAGAAATAGAAACAACAATCGATTCCCAAAAACCCATTCCCAAACACTGTTGACACATTAGGCCGAGATGAGGTGGAGAGAAAAATTGTCTTCGCTTGTGCATTTAAATTTATGTATTGGATTTACCATTTTGAAGAAATGAGAAAAACTGGTCGGTCCGGATGGGATTCGTACCCCGGATCTGCCGATTGAAAACCGGCACGGCTTTCGCCTTTACCACCGGACCCTGCCGGAGGACCGGGCGAGATGTGTGCTATAAAAGGTTTCTATTTACTGATGCAAGTTAAAAGACAATTAACTACTGCAAGCTGGTTCAAACCGATGCCATTACTATTTCAAATATTATGTCTTACGCACCTAGAAATCGAATAAAATAAAAGTAAAGGTTCAACAGAGATTACATTTAAAACAATCCGATTCATCTGCAATCGGAAAACCAGTGTCTGTGCCGAACGCGGGTACAAACTAGTCAAGATAAATACAATAAAGCGGGACAAATAGGAGGAAGGAATCATCCCTTCAAAGCCGAGCGCCATTCTAGAGCGATTAAAGCGATTAAACATCGCTTCGGGAAGTCACAGGTACAGCACCCAAGATTGTAAATCATCTTTCCGCTCCGGTACTGTTTCTTGTCTATCTAATTTTCCTAATCAAAATCACCGCCGGTGAGGCGGTGCTGTGATTTTTCTTCTCTTCTAATCCTTATTAATTACCTAAGCACTCGCAAACGTGCTCCGGCTCCGCCATACTCGAGGCAAAGTGCAAACATCATGCCAGCATGCACCTTCCACCTTCGACCGGTGCCGTTGCTCAATGGTTTTATGGGGGGGGGGGGGGGGTCTAACGATTTTACGGAAGAAAAAAGGTTCTCTATTTTTAGCCTCACATCACTCAATAAATTAATTAGTGCCGAACAGTAAATTCTACCGGCGCTCCTGTGCTGCTAGCTGCATGCCGTTCGGTGAATCCCCTACGTCTGCTTCCAAATTTTATTACCACAACTACGCAAGAGGGCCAAAAAGCATGCAGCGGTGAAGCCTCCAACCGTGGAACGGGGCAAACGAAGCGGAAGCGGAATGGTAAATGACTTAGTGCGCGACTTATCGCCGGGGCTCAAATTGAAATTAACATGATAATTCATCGTTCGGTTAGCATCCCCATCAACCATGGTCACCCCACCCCGCTCGACGCCCATTAATCACCCGGTCACGCGGGCGACGATTCGTTATCCTGTTGGTGTAATTTTTCTCTCTCTCTTTCTCTCTCCTTCGACATCCGATGGGTTGTTCGGGGTGTCGGGGCAGGTTGGTCGGATCCCGGCACACGTCATTAACCGTGGCAGTGGATTGGAGCAGACAGATCAATGATCACGATCCTGGCAGGAAGGACGCGCTGCTGCTCGTCTCGCTGTTCCGTTTTTGGATTTTTCTCGCCGCTGAAGATCGGGAACAGCAAAGCGGGTACGGTGGTGTACGGAAAGATTTGACGTATGGCTCCTGTCACGGCAAACTTCGTGGGGAAGGTTAATCATTTACAATCGGTATCTGTGTGTAAGTAGATGTTAGAAGTTAATCAAAAAAAAATGGTATTATTGGATGTGTGTGGTTTGAGGGACGTAGGATTCTAGGATTAATGCTACTGAGACTATCTGGGATTCGATCTAACATCCATCAAAAAGTGATGAGTCGGTAACGCTTGCACTGTACGTAACATTTGTTAGCTAATTTATATCTATAGGTACATCCTAAGCATCTAAATACGTGTCAGGGTCGCCATCTATCTCTATCGTAATGTGACTTTAAAAAATATGTTGAGACCACAATGAGCTGATCAACGAAACTGACATTTCCGTAGAGACTTCATCTCCTGGAATAATTTATTTTTATTTTATAACACATTAGCACGGCTTGGCACCGATGCTGACCGATGCTGCTGCCCCTTCGAGGTCTTATGGTAAGGATTCTTCAAACTTTTTTCGTCGTTGGACCTCAAAGGGATAATCTACACCAAGTAACGTCCGCGTGACCAACAGGGAAAACTGATTTATCTAGAGTATGAGTACAGACGCTGGACTCTAGAGGCTGTTCAGCTTGTCCCGCGACAAAAGAAGTTGTTTGCAGCCACACGAAGCAAGTCTAGCGACATCGGACTATACAATGAATGTTTGACAACTTCGAAAATGACATGTAAACAATATCACCATTGTCACCTAACATTAACTACTCTGGCTACATCAACTGACGCATCAAACCCCCTCCCCACGAGCGCTGTAATAGATACGTATGTTGCCTTCGCGATGCGACTGACCGATATCAACAATCAGCAATTGACACGCGCTTACGTTCCCGTTCACGCGATTCCCGCACTTTTTAAACTTTAGAAAACAAGATCCATAATAACACTGGTGGCGGGAAGGATGCCACTTTCAATTGGCACGATCCCGGGATTAAGGCGGGTCCAGTGTGCTGCGGGTGCTCGCCATGCTAATGCGACTAACATCACACAACGCAGGAGCGAAGGAAATCAAATGGAAACACACAGCCCAACATAAGCTAAGCCGCTGGTGCCGCGTGTCAAATAGATGAATTTTAAATGCCCGGCTATGGTTGCTTTAAAGTTTACACTTAAGATTAGCGATGTTTTGGCGGTGTTTTCCGTTCCGGCGGGACGAAACGATGCGCTTCCGGGGTTTTTGATTTTCTGGCCGTGTGCCTTGACGCGATGTGTTGGCACCACACGCTAGAGGGATGAAACGATTGTAAACAAGGAAGTGAATGGGAGGACGTGTTTGGAAGCGAGGAGCGCTGGGAAATTGACCGGTTGATGGTGAAACAATCGCGGCAAAGTACACGCGATTGTCACGTGCTCGCCCGCATTTGTATCCGCCCAGAAAGGGTTTTGCTGTGACGTCCGTGACAGAGTGCGCAGTTCCTTGTTTTTGTAAGGCGACTTTGGCAGCGGAAGTGTATTAGCGAGGCGGCGACAAAGTTTGTTTAGTGTTAGAGCATTCGAGCCAGCTTGCTGGTATCACTTTCAATCTCAGCGCGATTGCTCACTGCTCAGAGAAAAGTGTCTTCAAAAATTCTCGTCCTCTTGGGTAGAGGATCACTTTGAACCTTTCGTCAGCCACCAGGTTTGGAAGTATCGCTCTTATGGCTGATAATTATTGAAGTGAATGTTCCAAAATTTGGCCCACTAATACTAGCCTTACTGCTGCTGATGCTTTAGAGATCGGAGCTTCAAAATTCTACCTCTGGGCCTCACTCGAACGTAACGATCCCGGTCTGATGGTTATTTAATGTTGCTTCACCTTATGCTTCCAGCTACCTGACCCAGACCGTTCGTCTAATCTGATTTAAAATCTCGTACACAAAGAACAACAACCTGGTGCCTGATGTGGAGAAACCGGTAATGCGAATTAGCACGTAATGGAGGCGGAAACAGGTTGTACTCTGCGTCGGTGATATACCCACATTAAAACTAAACCCAAAAGGAAAAGGCCATCAAATTGGCTGCACACTTCATACTTTGACACCGGAAGCAGTGTGATAATAAAGCGGCAAACGCTCCAGAACTCTTGCCGTGGTTTTCCGCTCACGGACACTCTGAAATTATTATCGATTATGGCTCTATCCACACCGGTAAACACGCGAGCCCACCAAATGTCGTCGGTGGTCTTAATCGCTGGATCTCTGGCACTTTGGAGAACCTTTGGAATTGGCCTGTCGATGAGCTTATTGGATATTGGAGAACATTGAGCAATATGGGCGAAGAACTCTCAAACGCGAAGTTCCCACGGGCATTCGCGCATTGTGAACGCACCAGAAGGTGCGTCATCAGGCACCATCTTATTAAATCCTTCAGTGAAAGCTACGCCTTTATAAGTGCATAGGCGGGTGTGCATCGAACTTCAAAACAAAACATGAATACCTGAAGGAGAACCTTTTGATCATGGGCACCTCACTTCAAGTAGGGACACTTTCTCACACACTATGCCTAAATCCGCTACCCCTTTTTTGTTAGGTTCCACTCGCTCCAGTACCAGAAGGCCACGAAAAGGCGATTACAGCCGCTTTACAATAGGGTGTTCTACAGGTGCTACAGGTTCGTTTGCCCTCTTGATAACCTCTCTCGTAACATTAATCCAGTCATTGACCCACAAAACATCGGGATCTACTCCCGCACGGTGCCTTTCGGGGATTGCGCGACAGTGACAGTTTTGTAGGTCACCCTTTTTCGAAAGCTGTGTGAGAGATGTCCGTTTCCCATTAGGCGAGTAGAAGCCATGGGAAAACTTGCTACTTAACCTGCCAACCAGGACAAAAGGATTCCGTTCGAGAATAGTTCACTGAAAGGCTGTACACGAGGAACGTGAAGGAAAAGGAATTAGCGTAGAGTATATTTTATTCTTTGCCTCGCTCATATGTGAACACATCTGTAAGATTTCTACAGGACACTTGCTCGGGAGCTGCATGAGCTCCCACCCACGGATGCGTCCGATCTAGGTTCCACACCAACCGCTGCTCTACGCCTCTTGCTGTAAGGTTCAGTGACCTGAATCCCACGTATTCTCATCAAGTGGCCCAACCACTAGGTCCTTCCATCGCGCTCCACCAGCATAGTTTAGGTCTTGTGCTTATAGATGAGTGGATTTCGCAGCTATAACAACCTATGTTATCAGAATTATTCTGATGCTCCTCAAAGCAGCGTTTTGAGGTGTCCCTCCGAAGATGTCCGAATGCTCCTTCCTGTCACCTAGTCCTCGATTGTTGTCGTCTTGCAAAATTCCTCGATGACTTCTCTGTTTGGGCTTCTTCTCGTTGGCTTTCTAGGTCACGCCGGCCATCAAATGGCTTACTAGACACACTAAAGACGGATGTTCCGGATAGGATTTGAACCCCCCTGTCCTGCCTTTTGAAAGGCGTGGCAGTCACTCAGTCACCCGAATTCCTAAAAATGTTTTGTTCTTAATTTGCTCTCAGAAGAAACGTTTACTTTGGAACCATTTTCCGATTGATCCGAAGTATTGGCGTCACAAACCAAAACGGTGCCCAATTTTCCGCTACTTCTGCATCGTACTGTACGCGGGAGGATAAATTTATTATGCAAACGGCGTATTACGGACGGTTTTGCTGCTACTACTACAGCACAGGCTCGTTGTTTACTCCAGACTGCCGGTGACATCTTCACTCTCGGGATAACTGATAAACCGTTTACAACAGAGGAAAGGGAGAGAAAGGAAGTGTGAGAGTCTTTGATGGCATTCCGTGTCCGGTCACGATTCGCAAGGGCTCAAAACCGAACCACTTTAACTTTGATCAGGGTTTCCTCCCCACACTAAACAACTCCAAATTTGCACATTTGCTTTTCGTAGACAGGTGGTGGTGCCGCGGTAGAAAACCTTTTTTTTTTGGGTTTGCATCCAAGAATCTTTTGGAGAGTTTGTAGTTTTCTTCGTCACAATCGGTACCACTGCTCGCTAGCAGCACTTAATGTCACTGCAATCGTCCTTTTCGGTGCCTTTAGCACGGGTGACTTAAAGGCTATTGAAGCGAGAAAAGCTGCTCGAAAGCAATCGCAATCGGCCCTTCGATTAATAAGCCCTTCGAAATGTATGATGAAGGAAGAAGAAGAAGGAGTTAAAATAATAAGAAGTTTAAGTAGAAGTCGTAAAAATTAGATTGGAAAACGGTGAAAGAGGGTTAATTCTTTAAGGAGGGGAAAAAACCGAAATAATAACACATTACGCTTGAGCAACCGAGAAAAGGGGAAGCATTTTAATGTGTTTTTCTTTCAAAACTGTTTACTTTAGCTGTGGTGTAATGATTGAATTGTTCTGCAAATGTCACCATTACATCTTTACATCCTTTCGTTTACATTTGAAGATGATAATTTGTGCACAAAAATAAACACAAACATTTCAACCGATTTGTGTCTACACACACGCATCCGATGGTCCTTTTTCCCGTCCCAATTTTTTTGTCTACACTTGGAAGAGTTTTACCGCTAACCCGCTACCGATTTTACCGATTGGAACCGTTCCCATCGTGTGGTAAAAATTAACATTCTGCAAAACAACTGAAAAACTGAAGCTGCAATAATAAAGTTGTGCAACACACGCACACACACCGAGTGGCAACGAATCACGCGCCACATTGTTTTGTCTGGCGTCGCAAAATAGCGTGGCATTGCTTTTCCAGCCAGCATATTACAGGCGCACCCGAAGTGTGTTTTTATTTATTCAATTTATTTTGTTGCGCTAATGGTCCGCCGACCCATCAGCAGGAGGCCAACCGGAGGCAGGTCGTCCGGGTGACTGGGAGTGAAAAACTTCAAAGTGCGTTTGCTGTAAGCGACCGGCCCGAAAGACGCGGGACGCCGAGGACATTTGGGAGGATTAAGGATGAAAGACAATTGCCTTAATGCAAAAATATGAAAGGATACAACTAGCGAGGATGGCCGACGGCGAATGAGAAGACGGTTGATAATGTCGATAACGCTGGCAAACAATTTCATCGCGTGCCTGAGGCTGCTGTGCCGTTACCAAGGACACCTGAGCCAGCCTGATAATAGGCACTGATGATGACGCTCTCTGTGTTTCTTAGACGACCTGCGGCGTTACGCTTTCAGTTGGATGTCTTACTTATCTATTGGGTGCCTTGTCTTGCCATTGTTTTAGTGATTTTCATTGAAATTTCTTTGCTGTTAATGGCCCTAAAATTATTGACAGCAATTGTAGTTTTTGACAGATATTACTTCTATCTTTTATTTTTTATTTTTGACAAAACAAAAAAATATTTTTGACACCTAAAGTGGAAGGTTTGATGTTTTGAAAGTGCAAAAACTCTTCTAATTCCATTTGATCCTTACACCCACACCTCCCCGACCTCTCCAGACCCTAAATGTTTGTTCCAAAAAAGACCCACCTGCACGCTTGCACAACATTCAGCCCAAAATGGCAGCACCTTAGCCCGTTTATGGGCCGCAGGCGATGGAAAAGACACTTGCCAATGCCACGGCTCAATAAACATTCTACTTTATTAGCGGCTTAGCGTCTCTCCCCTGCATCCTCTCTCTCTCTCCATCTTCCGGATGGAAACGAGCAAAATCCCTCCAGCCCCGAATTCGCCCAAAATTGTAACAGACAATCCGATTTGAATGCGGCCTAATCGGCCCATAAAATTATGATAATAACCAAAAAATAATACGCCACGGCTTTCCACTGCACCGCGCTGGCCGGCTGATAAATCCCGCCACCTTTTTGTGCGTGTGTGTGTGTGTGCGAGCTGCTGTGCGACACAAACTTCCCTCCTGTTTGTAGCTGTCGGTACCCCTCTCCCTCTCGTTTTGCGATTAAACCTGTCCTTTGCTGTAGGCAAGGGCAGAGAAAGCAAAAGTAAAATCCTTGAATCCTTTTTTTTCTCGTCTTCTTTTTTGTACTGGCTGCGGCGGGACTCTGGGACAAGTGGGTAGCAAACGACAGCAGAGGGAGAAAACAACAAGAAATGAACATGGAATCAAACCCCCAAACGCAAATGGAGCTGCTGGATGGGATTTTCAGCTCTTTTTTTTTTTTCGAGTGTCGAGCACGAGAGCCGAGAAGAAATAAAAGGAATGAAAACATGCAACGTTTGAAGCGAAAGGATTTGAAGGAAGAAGCGAAAAGCAACAGTGAAAATGATGGGGGAAAAAAATCAGGATTCGAAAACAAGAACACGAAAAAAAAAACGGCCCATAATCTAATAATTGTTTAGGGACCGTTTCTACACACATTTGAACTGATCACTGCTCTGGGCTTTTCGTTGGTTTCCTTCGTTCGCTTTGTTCGATTTATTTTTATTTTCACTCAGCGCATTCGGCATCCTACCAGCTCATCGATTGTTGCCATGGTGGTGTGAGAGGAGAGAAAGGAAAGGAAAGAGGAGAGGGAAGAAAAAATGTGCAAGATTTTTTTTTAAATATTGAGTTGAATTGGTTTTTATATATAAATTCGCAATTTAATTATTCCTTTAATTGGTACACAACAAAGCGCCGCGATTTATGCAAACCCGCTAAGCATTGATGGTAAAGAATAGCGTAAAACAATTCTTGCAAACGTTTGTGGCAGTAAGCTGACAACTGCAAGCATACAAAGGCGCATTTTCCCACATGCTTACTGATTTTCATCACCTAACAACTCATTTTCTGTTGAGCGTTTCGTTGGAGGAATTCTCCTACATCGAGTATGCAGCAGCACTGCACTGGATATGTCAAGTGGGCATGCCAGAAAAAAAAAAAAAAAACGAAGACACACACACACAAAACTAGCCGTGACGAAAGACGTGAGGACCTCTGACTGGTTCAATTGGCAGCAGAACCCTACGGGTGCAGAATAACATTGGTTGCGTTGTGCGAACAACGCAACACGTTAAAAAGATGGAGTTATGGTTCGAGCGCTGGTCGTGTTGTAGGGTGACGAAAGGGACACTGCGGTGCCTTCTCCACACAAAAAAAGGGGCTTTTTTCTCCAAACTTTGCCAGAAAGTGTGAAAAGCGCGGCTGCGCTGGTTTGGACCTGTTTTTTTTTCCTTCTTTCAAATATTCATCCCTCTATTCCTCATGACCCTTTTTTGTTGTTGTTGTCGTTTCGGTGTGCCTTGCTGTCTACTTCAACCGTGCCAGAGTTAAAGGAAGGAAGCGGCTCAAGTGGCTCGGTGACACTTGAACGGGTGATAGCATCATCATCCTCTTCACACCAGAACAAGGGAAGGTAGTTTAATGTCCCAAAAAAAAAAAAGGCAGATAAGATCTAAGGCACGATAACCTTCTCATTTGGGTAAGAGAAGGCGAGGGGAGAGAAGAGAAATGTCCAATGCAGCACAACACAGTGAAGGACTTTACGCACAACCTGACACATCTCAAGTCATTAGCGGTGGTGATGGTGCAGGAGAATTTTTGGCTGATATTGTAGAGCACCCCTTTAAACGTAGAGCTATCGGCGAGTAGAACCGTATTCTGGGTAGAACAAGCACCTCTAGTCACACCAAACAAGTGTTCCCAATTTGATTTCACCCACTAACCAGCCAGAAAGACGCACCGAACATTGCCAGGCACATCCCAATGGTCCTTGCCGCCTGTTCCGGTCATCGTAGTGGCGAGCGTAATTGATAATATTTCTCCTCCCTCTGGTTCAAGTGTCGAACACAAACACTGAAAAGTGGCTTTGCGTCTTCGAGCGCGTCCTAAAAAGAGCGCCAACTCGTCAAGCCGAGCCGCGCCAACGAAGCGGAACCGCGTCCACTCGTTGCGGGGTGCTCGTTATACGTTCCTGTTCCCCCTTTCGCATCCAGCTCAAAACGCACGTGTTCACCCCGTAAAAAGGAGAAGAAAAAAAATGGAATCCCAAGGACAGCACCGGAAGTGTCCGAGGTGAGCTATCCTCGCGGAAAGCCGAACCGAACGCCATATGGTCAATTACGGTTGAGTTGGCTTTGATCGGCTTTAAATCGTTTCGAGGGCCGCATCGCCATGGGGGTAGGGTGGGGTAACGCAACTGCAACGTTTGCCCCCTTTCAGTGGACGGGCCGCCTAAACCCCGGCGAACCCTCGCCGTAAATGAACTCATCGCGCAAAACACTGAGCACGCCCGGCCAACGCTGGTAGGGGGAAAACACTGTGGCGAGCGAAAAAGTGGAAGCCAGACACCTGGCCACCTGCATTTATCCTGTATCCTAGCGATACTCATACCCTGGTATATGCCTACCCTGCTCTCATTCGCCTTCCCACTCCCTTTTTCTTCCTGTTGCGGGAAGCGTTCACCCTACCGGTGAGGCAACTATTAAATAAATACTTTAAGTAGTTATTTCATCCTCTCGCGGGTTGTTTTTCGAGGTTCCGGGAGGGAAACCTCTTCTTCACACACTGCTACCGTCGTTGGTTACATCGTTCGACCGATTGTGCATAAATCGGCTTCGACTGCCTAATCGCTACACACTCCGGGCGGATAGAGAAGGAAAAGCAAAACCGTTTGGGGTCGAGCATTTGTCATATTATTATTTTTTTGATTAAGAAAAATTATCGATCTCCTACTTCTGAAGGGTGCTCCGGCTAAGGGCAGGGGAATCGTTAAGAGAAAGAAGAGACAAAGAAAAGGAAGACCAAACACATTATACAGTGTGACTGGAGATTTGAATGGAATATAATTGTTTTTTTTCTCTCTTCCTTGTGAGCATATTTATTCTATTAATGTTTAGTTAAATGACAAACAAAGGATGTGCTTGAATAATTGTTGAAGTTGAGTGAAACACGAATAAAAAGCAGGGGTGCTAGGGGTGGCCCGGTGGCTATCCGATAACTGCGTCGGTCGTCACATGACAGGACTGGGGTTCAAATCCCAAGTCTAGTAAGCCATTAGATGGCCGGCGTTGACCGTAGAAGGGTCGTTAAGCCAAGAAGGGAGGACCTTTCTGACGGAATAAAAAATATCTAAAATAAGTACTATTTGTTATGGGGTTTAAAGGGCACAAGGGTTTCTTCATGTTATACCGTCTTACGTTCTCTCTGTTTCTTGCTTTCGATACGAACATGGTTTACCAGTTTGACAACACATTACATCAGTTTAGCTAGGCTGTTTCAATTGATAAGACAATTTCCTATACATTTACGATGGCTAACAGGTTGGCTGATAAGTCCCCGGTCTAACAAAGAAAAGCACATTTTTTGTCAAAATTCGTTTTTATTATTCAACATAGTTCCCTTCAAGAGCGATACAACGATTATAACGACCTTCCAATTTTTTGATACCATTTTGGTAGTACTCCTTCGGTTTTGCCTCAAAATAGGCCTCAGTTTCGGCGACCACCTCTTCATTGCAGCCAATTTTTTCCCTGCGAGCATCCTTTTAAGGTCTGAGAACAAGAAAAAGTCGCTGGGGGCCAGATCTGGAGAATACGGTGGGTGGGGAAGCAATTCGAAGACCAATTCATGAATTTTTGCCATCGTTCTCAATGACTTGTGGCACGGTGCGTTGTCTTGGTGGAACAACACTTTTTTCTTCTTCGTTCTTTTTTCGTTCGTCAAGCGACCAAAAGTTGCTTGACAAAAGACGCTCTCTCTCACAAACTAATTGACATACAGACGTCAAATTTTGACATGAATCATTTGTAGTTTGGTGCTATATAAAAATAATATGCATTTAATACTAGCGGCGCCATCTATGTGTCAGACCGGGGACTTATCAGCCAACCTGTTAGCTAAAGCTATTCTTACACACGTTCTATGGGCTGGTAAACCCTGTAAAGTTCAGTAACAGTTTATTACACTCCAATTATCTAATTAAGTTACGCCGATTGACTTACAGCGCGCCAGCGACGGGACAGAGCAGTTATCTCGTTTGAAGCTTTTAAAAGATTTGAATAATTTATTTAAAACCGAGGTTTATACGAAACATAAGCACGCGAGTCATATCAACGTAAAATGTCGACCGCTCCACCGTTAAGCACAATTTATTGAATGCAAAATAATTCCAAAACCCATCTTAAAAATAGTTCCGTAAGAAACTGCACAACGTTATCGAGCCGCACTTCTCCTGCCATCCACCATCGTTATCTCCCGTTAGCGTTGGCCGTGGACCGTTTTTCTTGCGCGCGCGAACAGAAATTGCGACTGCGAGCGAACATTAAGAACGGTCGTAAAAACATCACACCCTCCTTCGCTTTACCCGTCCCGCTCGTCGCCGGTGCCGGTATCGGTGATGCAATAGTGGTAGTCATCATAAAAATAATCATAATATCGCGCTCGTAAAAACCCGCCCCGAAATACATCGAGCACGGGTCCAGCGTTCGAGTACGCTTGTTCTGCTTGTTGGCCGATGTTGGATGATGGTTATCGCCCGGTTCGGTGTGCTGTGTTGTGATTGAAAACCGACATTCGCGCGTTCCACTGGGCGGGGAAGGAAGCTAAGGAGGTAAGGTTTTTTTGCTCGGACGAAGGGATGACGGGGGATGAATACGATTCCAAGACGATGTTATACATTTGCAAATTTCGTTCTTTTCTTGTTCAGCTCTTGGGCGGGAGATGCTCCAAGGATCCGGATGGGAAAAGGTATGCAGGCAGATTTATATTTCCCAGTCTCCAACGACACTGGAAGGGACATCTATATGCTTAGCTGATGGGTGGGGTGATACATTCCAGAACGGAAGAGAGAGAGAAAGAGGAAAAGGAAAAAAAACAATTCATTAATCCGTTTAAATGCTATGGAAATGTGGAACGATTTTACGACTGCTCATAACGTTTTCGCGAACGGTTCTTCACGTCGTCCGACATCTTCTTCTCCCCCCCCCCACCCCCATCCCACCCTCCCTACTAGGACAGTGCATAGATGGCAGTATGCACCACCCAGCTGCCGTAAAGTTAATTGCTTAATTTTGCGAAAATACTTGCCGCGAAACTGAACGCTTCCAGAAGGTTAGCACCTTGGACGATCCGGGACGATATTCGACCGTGGCCTAGGGACGGGAACCGCAGGTGGGTGGTGTTGGGCAAAGCAACTTTAGTGCTCGTACGGGAAGGTACCACGATCGAGCAGGAAATGAATGTTTTATTAAATCCCATTTTATAGTGCATAGCCCCCCCCCCCCCCAACCCCACTCGTGGAGTTGCCCGCGATAACTCGAACGAGTGTCAAACGCGATGAGACGATGAGGTTGGCACAGTTGATAGGATCGTAAAAGTAGAGTAGAAGGCAGAAGACACGCAACATCATTGAACGCGAATTGGCCTCACGGTAGAGTTCGGCGGTAACCGGGATGAGGGACCGGACGCATCTTAAGAACTTCAATTCAATTAAAGTGTTTGGAAGGTTAGTTTCCGAGGGCACCATAACGAAGTGCTGTTTTAGAATTAATATTGGAACCGTCAGATGTGAAGAATTCGGTTTGATGTTGCACCAAACTTCTCTTCTTCAAAGTCACATCAGTTTACAGCAAGAAAATGGCGGTTGATTTGCGCGCGCACTCGCTCACTTGCGGCAGGATCTTCCGTCAGGATCACCTGCCAGGTGGACCTGTTCCGTTTGGCAGGCAAGTGACAGTTTAGAACCTGCGGCGTGAGAATCCAAAAAAAAAAACGGCGTGAGAATCTAAAAAACGCTCAAAAGGGAACAGCAAAGACACCGAAGAAATTCATGTAACCGAGCGAATTAATCGGCAACCATTTATCAGTGCTCGGTGCATCTTGCCAGCTCACATTAGCATACGCTTGGTGGTGCGAACCAACCATATTGTCCCTAACCCGGTGTGTGTTTCGATAGTTCCAGTTTCTAAATTATGCCGATCCATCAATCTCGGCTCGGTATCGATTCACCCCGGGGATGGGAACCCTTAGACAGGAATACGTAATGAGACAGACACATCACGCAAGGAAACCTGCTTTCACAAACTGCATCGGAATGATGAACGAATGTGTGCCGTAAAAAGTTTTATCACCCTACAATGTACGAAGCACTGTTATGCACCCTATTTTATTCTCCGGCTTTTTGTTGGATTGGTAGCTGATCTAGCAACCTGTACGAAAACGGATTTGCATACACTCGCTGACAAAAAAAAAAGGGAGTTCAATCACCGAGAGGGTCCTAGCGGTGTGTCGACGAGTTCTCACAGAGATTCTTCACCCCTTTTCGTTTCGGAGAACACATCCAAGAAGGGCAAACACTATTAATCTCGTTGGTTCGTTCGTTCGCTCGCAAGGACCCGTCAGCCATAATTCGATGCTTGTTCCCTTGTTTGATGCCGCTCTCATTCGTCATGGTTGTTTTTGGATGCAAGAGGAGGATGCAACAATAAAAAAGGAACAGGTTCAAAACTAGACAAACAACAGGACGCATACAAGATCCCGCAAACACCTTATCGCCATCCACATCAGCAAGAGCAGCAGTTTTTGGGGATGGACGGAACATCAGCCTCTAAATTATTCATCGATCTCACACGAGGTTTCAGGTGTATCCGATGCTTGTTTTTAGTCGGGCCGGTGGACCAACGTTCCTGCACCTCAAAAACCGGTTACACCCTTTGCGGCGCATGTATTATTATTTTGTGTTTCTTGCTTCTTTTCTTTTGGCGCATGAGTCAACCACGCCAAACAACGATGCAACGAAGCATCGAGCTAAGCACCGTACCCGGTGCGTGAATCATCTTCTGCTGCGAACGATTTGTAGGGCAAATGTCGGATGCCGTAGACGGTGGTCCCTCCGTAACGATCTTTGGGAACCGCCGTTAGAGAGGCGAACCGAAACAGCGACCCTAAAGAACGTGCAACACACCGCGCCGGGTAAAGTGAATCATCGAACGATGAGTCACGTACCGCAACGGCTCTGCCCATTGGGCCCATAGGAGGAGGACCCGTTTTGGAGGCTCGCCATTCGCTTCAGGGCCCTGCACAAGAGCATACACATCTGGGTGGTGTGGTCGTAGCTGGATGAAGACCTGGCGCAGAGGACTCTCTCGCTCTTTCGAACAAACACGCGGTCAAGAATTGTGAGGACCACTCGGACATGCAAGCGCAAATTTCTCATCACCAATGCGGGCGGGCTGGCGGGCTGTGGCGTGCAAGAAGAGCAATAGAGAGACAGGGGCAAAAAGAGGGCCTGGTTTTCTTCTGTTTGTTTTAACACAAGGGTGAGATGTGGTTTGGTGTTCCTATTTCTTCTTCCCATCTTTTTTTTCCCCAGTTTAGCGTTAGCTCAGTGTATATCCGGAAAAGTTGAAACCGTTGTTGTATGACAAAGTTGATTTTTTAGTCAGCAAAGGAATGTCTGAGTATACCTAGAGGGAGTTTGTAGATCTTCTGTATCTCAACAATTTGCCGGATAACTTTCACTGATCTCAAGATCATCCAAGGTACCTTGAAGTACTTCATCAGAATCACATCATAATAGAACGATTTATGGTCGGTGTTACGTGCAACGGAGCGTTTTGCTTCTTCTGGCTGGCCCCAAGTGGACGATCAAGAGCTCTCTCGGAACCTTTAAAAGACCCATAAAATAGATCCAGATTAGATGCCATTTATTACGGATTGTTCTTTTGAATAATAAAAATATACAACATCCAACTCATATCCATCCCGCATCAAGCAGGGCTCATTATTTGTTTTCAATACATCTCCACCAGTCTCGCCATAAACTCAAGGCGGGGTCTTGTCGTTCATCCGAAAACTACCCCCCCCCCCCCCCTTCTTATTCTTCCCACCCCCAAAGAAAAAATCATATAGGACCAACACATAACAAGCAGCAAATAAATCAGCTCCACACACCGATTCCCTATCGAATTGGAATACCGTGCAACAAAAGTTTTACTTCAATGTTTCATTTTCCCACGACCCTTGCGCTTCGTATTTTCTTTCGTTTTCTTCCTTATTTTGTTTCATCTCCCCCCCCCCCCCCCACAAATCGTTACGGGAGCGCATGTCCCGGTCAAAATCGGCGGTTTCATCCATTATTAGACGCTCTATTATGAGATTAACGACAGAAAAAGGCGATCAGAAGACAGAGAGAGAAAAAAAAAACGGAAGACAACCCATTTCTATTCCGAATGGTCTGTAGCGGTTGGTGGTGGAGAAGAGTCCGTAGTTGGTAGTTTGTCGAACAATAAAATCTAATCACCATCGGCACACCGCATATCCGTCATACGGAATCGCTGGGACGCTGAGTCCGGGTTGTTCCAGCCCAAAGGGAGATGGATGGATGCCTTGCGATGCTCCACCATCCCGCGGTTCGGTACGTCACACGAAAGCGGGTCAATTTCTTGACCAGAAGTATTGGAAGCAGTATTCCAAGAACCCTGTACCCTTCGGTGGGAAGTGGACAAAGTAATTAAATCCAGCAATAGCCGGACCGGGAAGGAACAATGGCGCAAGCCGTCGAAGAGGAGCGCGCGGTCCAGAATCGGGGGTTTTGCTCCGTATTTCCTCGACGAGTGATCTACTCTTCTGCCTGTCTCGGCTGTGATTCGATACGGTAAAGTGCCACAAACGGTGGTTGGCATCGGTACAGTGCCGTGGCGTAAAAGAATTAATGAATAAATAGTTTATTTTAATGGTTTCGCCTTCGTCCGAGGGTTTGACGTGGAGCGTTTCTTCGGAATGTGTCGGGTTTGCGAAGAAGTGAAGTTGAATCAATTCTCAATTTATTACACTCACCCCGGTTCTATCCCGATTGACCCCACGCAGAGGAAGAGCAAATGATTCGGGGCGATGAGTGGAAGGTGCACATTAAGCCATCAAAGCTATCCCAACATTCCGCCCTTCTTCGTCACCGATCTGGGGGAACTGTTGCAAGGCAGGGCTGACCGGTGTTGGGCCTACCGCGCACCATCGTTAACCGTGAGCACATAATGTCAGCCTAATATTGGTTTGCGGCTACACAAACACTTAGCCGGCCGAAAGCGAGCGAGGAAGGAAATTAATTACTCCGTAAGGCGAGACTGACGCGAAAGGATGAACAAAAAACATTGCAAGTTGTGTGGCAGACAGTCAGCCTGGAGCTGCGGGGAAGAGAAAGCTTATAAATCTTTTCTATCTGTAATGGCCAGATGGATCAAACAATCCAGAGATTGGGAAGTCTAACTGGGAAGCTTCAAAGGTAGATTATAATCGGTGCAGAGCTCGGCAATGGTCTTAATCGCCAGAAACGGCTTCAACAACAACAGTGAGCCAAAAAGGGCTGCTCGATAAAGATCACAATCGTTGGCATACAACTCTAAGGATGCAGTTTTTGCGGACTAGTTTGGGAACTTCACCCGGTTAAAGTTAACCCGTTCAGTGCGCCTGCATGCAGGCAATCCCCACCAAAAATGGTTCCCATTAACACACGGAAAGCTCTCAATCGTCGTAATGTATTTGCGCCACAGGAAAACACTCCGAAGGGGGGAAAAAATGGATAAGGATAACGTTTACTCCATTGCACTTCAGGTTCCAGACTTCAAGACGTAGTACACGGGAAGTGCGCAATTTGTCTACGGTGGGCACAGTTTCCATGGGGACAATAATCATAAAACAACCCAGCAACAACAGCAAGAAGGAAGGAAGGAAGCAAGAGGTAACCTGGTAACATCACCACTGTTAATACCTCCTACCCGTTGACTGATCCCGTCGTAAACATAACAATAAAAATGAAGTCGCCGAGAACATACCCAGACCCAGGGTGAAAGTGAAATCCGGCGAAGATGGAACTGATTGCATCGATTCGGGAGGGGCAAGCTGGAATTCTGTAACAGTTTCCTACCGCTACTCTCTGCATGCAACGGGGAGTCGCTCGACTTTCATTGCAACAATCAGTTTTAGTGTGATGACACTCACATTCCCGCCCTATTGCATTCGCTTTGTACATAGCGAATTGAACGGAATCGAACTCATGTGAAGCAGTTCATGTGGTTAACGGTGACTGGCCACACAGCCCCGGCAACGGGCTCGCAGGTCAACAAGGCGCTGGGGGAATCACGCAACAACAAGGAGAAGGATGGGAAAAAAAAACGGATGATGTCTTCGACGGATGCTCCGAAAACGCTGAAGAGATCGATGGTGTTATGATGATGATGACGGAGTTTCCGGGACCATATCGAGACCACTCCACGACAATTGCCAACCCGGCAACCGAACGATAAGAAAAGAATTTTCTTCAAATATATTTGCGACCAGTTACCAGCTAGCGGCCGGATGCTGGGTGTGCGGAAGCTGGAACTCGAACGAACCCGGTTATCGAGGAATCGGTTGCGAATCGTTTCCGAAACGGTGGCATAATCGTAAAATTTTACGATCGACATAAGTCTACCATGGCATATGAATCTTCAATTGCACTATCGTGTCTGGTTCTGGCCTCGGTTCGGTTGCTTCCGTTCGGATAGTTTCTTACGCCCTAACACAGCGATCGGTGGCGGGTGGCTTACGGTGCAGGAGACACATCCTTACGGTGAATGGTGAATGACGACTATCATGTGAAGACATGAATAGAGGGAGATTGACAGAGAGCGAGAGAGGAGAACGAGCGTCCTGATGCAAGTACCCGAAACAATAACGATTTCCCGAGTCCTCGAGAGAGTGCTCACCCAGGGGTTGTGTGTGTGTGTTGTGTATTTTGTTTTGTACGAAAAATCAAATGAGATTCCTTGCTCCTATCATGACTCGGTGAGGATGAGGGGGGGGGGGGGGGGGGGGGAGGAAAAAGCAAATAGTATTACACCGGAAACCAGCATCTCGGATTTACTTAAGGTTTTACCGAGCTCCAACGAAAAACTAGCGCGCAAAAAAAAAAACAAGGAATCAGGACACAAGTGGCTCAAAAAGTACAATGCACGAGTAGCAAGAGGGCGAAAAAGCAACAACAAAAAAAGCAGAAACGAAGAAAATAACTATCCAATAACAGTAAACACCATTATCCTTGTGCTGGGAAATAATAGTGTTCCGTCAGCTTAACTCCTGGCAGCTCCTTGACGCCTGGCGCTTATGCAATGTTAAACAGCCCGAACAATTTTATTACATTTGGCAGCCATTTTTTTGCTCTCTTGCGCACTGTTGGATGCTCTTTGTCGCTATTTACGATAATGTTTTCATCAGTGACGACTTGCGAATTCAATCTTCAGCTATCGGCAAGCAATAACAGGAAAAAAAAGGAAAAAGGACAAAGCAAAGTATTCAAAACTAAACAACTAATAATAAATGGCATACGGTGCTGTCCATTATTTGTCAGTATGTCAGCACCCGTCCGGACCGCAAAACTACAGCTGCCCGTCATATAAAAATCACCCAAAAAATGAGTCACAAGTCACACAATAAAAAGCCACCCTGACTGGACAAAACACACATCATGAAATAAATTATTCAAATGGTTTTCGGGCAAAGCTAAATGGCTTCGGGAAGCCTGTTGAAGTGTCATCATCATCAGCAGCAGCCCCGCAACGCTCCGCATCCGGTATACGCATCAAAACTCGTCCGGTCCGGCACGGTGGCCGTGGCCCTCTCACGTGCAGCACGAATGAAATGAAAAATCAATCAAACCAATCAACTGCAGCGTGCAAAATCAACTCCCGCCGGCACGGGGCACGGCTCTGACGCAAGGGCCGAGCGGGTAGTTAGCAAGGACTGTGGGAAACAGCGAGCGGACACCACGGACACCAGGTCCCGGTAATCAAATCGCTGCATATCGGGGAAGGATAAAAAATGGACTTTTTTTCGCTGGTTTTTTTTTGGGAGGGAGAGTTTGAAGGAAAGAAGTAATAAAGCAAATAAAAAAACCAACACACACACACACTTCACTAAACAATGAAGAAAAATGGTTATCACAAAGTGGAGAAAATTAAACGGACCAACAACGCGCTGCCGATCAATATCCGGGTGCGGGACCTTTGTGCGGGATGTTGGTCAAAAAAAAAAAAAAAAGGAACAGAGGACAAATCGTTGTCACCCGAGAAAATAATAGAGCCTGAAGCGCGCGACCTGTCAAACAATGGGAAAATGTACTAAAGTAAATAAAGAAAAAATGGTTATATAGAAAGGGAACCATCAAGCCATTAGTGCCCCAAACATCAGGCCAGCCATATTGGTGGTCAAGAAAATAACTGGAGATAAATTGATATTTATTTACCTTCGATCGTCAAACATGAAGCGAACCAGCTATTATCACATTAGTCCACTAGCGTGACGTGACGGATGGGGGAGATTTTGCAAAGCTGGCACACCGACGCCAACAGGAAGCATCAATATAAATAAACGCCTGTCTGGGTGTATGTGTGAAAAAAAAAACCACTCACACAAAAGCATTAAGCATCACGCCGGAAGTGCACTTTTCACGTTTGGCTTTAGCAACGGATTTTCTCGCGTGTTTTTGTTGTTGTTTTGGTTAGTTCAAAAATCCCGCGATTTCCCAACATCGCAACGCATCAAGCTCAACCCCTAGTGCACGCCACGTGTTGCACACTGGGCAGAGCGTGCTGAACCGGTCCCTTTTTCGGCTGCAGCGCAGCATCTATTTGAATTTGATTTGATTTGATGAACTCTTCAAATCAATAGCCCACACGCACATCTATTTTTGCAACGAGAGTTTATCTTCTTTTTTTTTTTGCAGCGTGGTTTTGTGTCCCGGCGTCTAACCAGTCCAGGCGAGTCCAGGGGTTGATGAGGGGTATACGAAACAATAGCACTGCACCTATCCCCTCGGGCAACCGTTCGATGACAGTGACAGTTGTTAACAAGGAATCACCATTCACTCACGGGCATCGGCATCATGCAAGCAATAAATTACGCCTGACATTAGAATGATGTTGGGATGGAGAGAGAGAGAGAAAAAAAATGTGGCTGGCAGAGGGCCGAACCATGATGGACTTGCGGGATGCGTTATCGTGTTGTGCTCGCCGAAGACAGGGAACAACAAAAGGCAAACACAGTAGATTGCGACGGAGATAGAGCCTTCAAACAAAGCTGCGAATCTAAAATGTTGTACAGTAGAAAGGTCCTGAGGTAATGTTTTTTTGTTGTAGTTCCCTGCACGGGTTTTAAAACAGAATTGTTACCCACTCGATCCTCGATTATGGAAATCACAATCACAGCCAACGTGTAAGGGCGTGTCAACAGTTGACCACAAACCAGGTCTCGGTATGTGGCGTGTCCTCATTCCTGAAACGCACAGTAATCCATGTGAAAAGCTCTTTTTTAATGCGATTTTGTGACATTGGTGGTAATTCTTGCTGTTTTCCTACACGTTGCCAAAAATTTCGTTCATAAACTTCCACCTGGTGGGAAGATGTGCAAATCTTTGAAGGAAAATAGCACGTTTACAATGCTTAGAAATCGCATCGTATGTGGGCAAATCATCCGTTGATGCGCTCGGAACAGCCAAAGTGCTTTGCCGTTGGTGGAGTTTGATGCGAGCGATCGTAAATTACGTCAACCGGCACCCTTCGTCGTGAGCAGCGATTGCAAGCCGTGCAATCTCCATTTCCGCCCTTGCTTCCGTCCCATTTATACGCCGACCGACAATCACCGTACGCGACGTTCGCACCAATAATCGTAACAATAAAATCTATTTCGCAAAATATTTACATCTCCAGGATTTTTAATATTTTGATTGCATGTGCGTCCCGACACCGCCGCTGCTCCAATGCCTCTCCGCACCCAGATGATTCGGTGCAAGTGAACAACGGCGACCAATTCCCGCTGCGGTTTGCAACTGTGCGATGTGCGATATGTGTTGTGTCACCATTTTCTCACTCCAAAATTGCTGGCCTGACAAAACAAAGCAACCAGGAGGAGAGAAAAAAAAAAGGTTGACCCTCAAAAGGATCGCAACCCGAAGTCATCGGAGGCTTCCCTTACCTTTGGCTCGCCCGTTTGCCGTTAGTGAAGCGTGAAAATTTCACACACACACACACGTTCGCCTAGAAGAAGGGAGAAATTAAAAGCGCACACTGTCTGTCAAAAATTAAATATTTATGAGCCATCAAGAGCGTGCGTGCTGCCAATCTATCGGCTTCCCGAAAATCGGCACACAGTCGTCACTATCCGGGCGGGTCGTCAAAAAGTCGTCCTATCGAAATGTGCATTCCCCTCGGCGGCTCGGATGCTCGGCCCCGGAGGTGGGAAATTCCCTCTGCAGGAGGGGATTCGATTCACTTTTAGCACCACGCATCGACACATACAGATGCGTAACGTTACCCTTCGGCGGTCGCGATCGTAAACTACCGAACTTCCGATAGTAAAATCTAACAGCTAACTTCCTGCCCGTCTACTTCTTGACGCGGGCCGTGCGGTTCTCTACCGCCTAGTAGAGGACCGGCTGGAGCTGGTTGAAGATATGCAAATGGCGTTTGAGTACCCCGCCAGCGGAAGAAGACGCTCCAGGATGTCTTCAGAAATTATCCTAGCGGCGCGTGAGATCACACTTGGCATACTGGCGGGCCAATGTTGGGGGGGGTGGAGCGAATGTTTCGGCGACGGGGCGAGATATTATCGCAACAAGCAACGAATCTTCCTAACAAACACCGGATGTATCGTCCCGGTGTGTCGGTGTGTGGAGTGTGGGGGTGCGGGGCGTCCGGACGAGAGCAGCACACGTCCTTTGAGCGGAGTTACTTATTTGCACAAAATGGTTTATTGTGCACATCCGGTTGTTATAGTGAAGCACAGTGAAACAATCGAAACAAACAGACACAAGCTTCTGGACGATATCGAGATGTGTCTCGTTGCGTCTTAAAATGAATGGTTTTTTTCTCCACAAGCACCTCAACAAAATGATCGTGAAAAGCGTAATAAAATTCTTAAGATTGAGTCTCCCATACAAGGCTCCCTATCAATATTGTGTTTGTTTCTAAACTAACTAAGAATCTCCCCAAGCTCTTGCTAAGATTTTCTTCATAGACTCTCGAATGTCCTAAGAAGCCTTAGTGCCAACAAATAATTTTCTTCCCATTAAAAACGATCTGCCAAACAATTATCTACCTGTAAAAATTCCCTCAAGCAACGTGCAATCAGCGCACCCAATTCTCATAGATCCGCAAACGATCCTTCCGTTGGCCAGAATCGGTGTCTTGAAGAAGCAAAAAAAAAACGATTCACATTCTTCTACAACCCTTTTTGGATGCTTTTGTTCTGGGTTCTAGTCGTTCGAGTCGTGTTTAATTTTTCACGTTATTGGAAAAAAATGTTTTCCTGCTCGCAAGATGGAATGTTCACTTGAGCATGTTGGCGTTACTTTCTCAAAACTGTAAATCGCTTTTTACTTTAACAATCTCCACCTGTCTGAGAGTCATTTATCGTGGAGTGCTAAAATTGAAACACACTTCAAGTGTGTCAGGCGATATTTTCACGCGTAATAACCCCGGTATTGATGGCTGATCGATCGTTGGTAGACGAACCCGTGCAGTGTAATCCCGCGTCATTCCCGCCTGCGTGCGTTTGCTTATGTTCCGTACTTAATTTATTAGCTTGTGAACGATATTATGACTTGGGAACGTCATCCTTTCGACTCTGAGAGGACTATTTGTCGCAGACCAAAGCCCTTGCACGGCTCGATGTCATTCGAAACTTGTGTAGCTCAGTTCAAAGGTAGGAAGCAAAAGGGGATAAAAAGAGAAGCAAAAGCGGGGAAAGGATCACCCACGGCTTGCTGCCCTTGTGTGTAAGATTGAAGGATTATTAATATGGGTCACATCTGTTTTTCTGTTATGTTATTGCTGTCTTTTTGAAGTTGTCATCACATAAGACTCACAATGCATACGTTTTGGGACGCAAAGGATACAGGGAACAAAAGAAGAATAAAAATGTTGTTGTAATTACTAACATAAGGAACGATAAGTGAGATCCAGCAGACCTTGCCCGACCTGAAGGCTCATCGGACGGTTCACAGAAAAAGCAAAGCATGGGGAACGTATTTTCTGCTTAGGGCTTTCACTCGTTGGGTTTCAATCTCATATGAAGGATTTGAAAAAAACATCATGTGAAAATTTAAAAATAAACGTTGTTTCAATTCTTATTCGAATTTTTGGATTGGGTTTTTTTATACTACAATACTGATGGGTTTTTGGGGACCGCACCCAGGGCCCCGAACCACTTCCGAGCATCGCCAGGAGCCATTTGGAGCTGTGTGGAGCCGCTTGGAGCCGTCCGGAGCCGTCCGAAGCCGTTGGAGAGAGCACCAATGTAGGTTATATCAACGTGCAACGAACTCCAACGAGCTCCAAGGGTTCCGACCAGCGGCTCCGATGATTCCGGAAGGTTCCGAACAAGAAGTATTGCACCCTACCTTCCGGTGTCGCTCCCAAAAATTGGTAGAGTCATTCGGAAACGATTCCGTTTCTGTCACTAATTAACAATCCAAGCGTTTTGATAAAGAAAATTCGAAACGGAACAGCCGCTCCGTTACGAATCCTAGCCCGAAAACCACGATCAAGGCTGCATTGGTTGCACAAGTGCAAGATCATTCAATCAACACGCAATTTACGAATTTCGGAATTTAGTTTTCTTTCTTTCACAGGCAAAATTCATTTGCACAAACACACACACGCACCGTTTTGGTAATTTTTTTTTGTTTTTAGTTAAATGCTGTGCTTTTTTGTTTCTTTATTGGCTTAGCTGCTCTACTAATGATCACATTGTTTGCTTTCCTTAAACACTAACCGCCTCCATCCAGCCTAACCGTATGTTCAGGGAAAACAAAATTCAACAGATATTGCGGAGCGAAAGTAAATAAAGTTTACGGCGATATGAAGTTAAAATCTACGCTAGCGACAAACTAAAATGTATGTGTGTGTGTGTTTTTTTTTTTGTTCTGTTCGTGTCGTGTTGTTTTTTTTTAAATGACGAAAAAAAGCACAACGAACGTAACACAAAACGTAAGAAAAACACATAAAAAAGGGCTAAATATGGTAACGAAATGGCGAGCGGTGCGACGCGAACCTGGCAAAGAATCACCCAGCCACCCCAGCACACGTTGCACACCTTTCCCGCCATTCGTTTTCTGTCACAGCAATTCGCGAGAGCTTGGGAAAAAAAACCCCCAAATGTATCGGTGTACAGTTGAGGTTTTCCTCTTTGTTTTTTTCCACCTAAGGACGATTGAAAGGAAGGGGGGATGGGGAGGGGGGGAATGGGTGGAGGGGAGAGGGCCTTAGTTTGTGTGTGTCGGTGTGTTTTCTTCCAACACAAAAACTAGAATAGGACAAAACAAACAAAAACTTCACTTATTAAACGTAAAGGTAAAAGCATTCTAATTAACGCGGGAAATATACACTAGCTTGAGAGTTTGTTTAAGAATTTAAGTAGTTTTTTTTTTTTGTGCGATCCCCCTTTTACCCCATGGTGTTGGTTTTGTTGGTATGGTGGTATGGGATATGTATGTGTTTTGCTGAAGACAGCAAAAGTGACAGCATCGGAAACGGTTTCAAATTTACACACCCCACCAAACAACGTCCTGGCCAACCCAACCCGAACAAAGCAACAACACAGAGCACACACGGGGTGGAGCTGGGGGGGGGGCATAGAGCGTACGATTTGAGATCTTAACTCGAAAGCTGACTGGTACACAGGGTGGTTCGAACTTAGTCTACGATTTACGATAAATAAAGTTAAATGTTATGTGTGTCTTGGGTCTTGAATTTTGATTAAGATGGGCGCGAAAATTTGATTATTGCTTTTGTGTGTGCGATAGATGCGAATAAAGGCCCTAACGCGAGACAGTATCCTCGGCACAAACCAAACTCAAACAAAAGGTCTTAGCTAAAAGTTCATAAAATTAGGGGTGGAGTTCGTTTGTATATCGTCCTCGAAGCACAGCTTCACTTACCAGCACAACCACCCACTGCTATACTGCCAATTAGCCGTTCAACTTCCTTAAGTAACACGCTTTACTTGTTTTGTGTGTGTATGCGTGTTTGTTTTATCTATTAAAAAAACTGGATAATTCTTACAGCCACGATAAAATGCCTTACATCTATGTATAAAGTGGTCTTGCCTTTTTTGTTTGTTTGTTTGTTACCTCGATAAGAAATAGTTACAGTCTAATGTGTTTGTGTGCGTAATGTAATGGGTTTGATGTAAATCTATATCTGTCACCGACACTTAAACGCTACTGCTACTCGGTTTGTGTGTATTTTCTTGTGCCATACCGAGGCTGACAGCTGGACGAGATTGAAACCAATGCTTAAGTATGGATGCAAATCTGTGTGTGTGCGTGTGTGTATGTGTTTTGTGGCGTGTGGTCCCAGTGTCCCTCGAATCCTTATCTTGTGTATTATTTGTTTGTAAAAAGAAAACATAAACCACTGAAGGTAAAAAGAGAAAGAGAACGAAAAGAAGAAACTACATGAAACCTAACGTCTACGTTCTCTTCATGGTTAAATTTCCTGACTGTTTTTTTTTTTGTTTTGCTGCATTACTTACACACTCACACACCCATAAACATGGCCTAAAAACAAAATCGATCTACAGAAACCAAAGAACAAAAACAAAAAAGGGCAAGGTATTGTTTTAAAAATTGGTTCGCACACACATTCACACGCCTGAACACAGGGGAGCATAGAAAACAATGTTCTATGTCGTTTGTTTTTCCTTCCCCTTTCTCCTCCTTCTTCTTTGCTATCCTTTTTTTTTTTGTCTGTCACAGCTTTGTGGCATCAGAAAAACAGGCCTCGGCCACGGCCACGCATGTCCTTACACGCTAAACGCATTTTTGTTTCGTCCTGTTTGTATCTTACGAGCGAGAGTGAGAAATGGGAAACTAAAAACAAAACGATTGAAACTAATAATAAGCTAATGGGCTAAATGGTTCGCCCCCTTTTCACTCTGGCCGCCTGCGTCTTGGCACTGGTTTTTCTTTTCATTTTAGTTTGTTGCGCCTGCCTTCTTGCTTTGTAGTTTTGTAAGTTCCTCACCTTTTGTTTTTTTTGCATCACCACACATACACACAAACAAACACACGCAATCGTGCTATGCTTCAAAAATTATGTTTGCGAGTCGCTTTGGTTGAGCGTTCGTGTACCCGGTTGATGATGTTCTAAGGTGTTTTGGAGATCGCGTTGTGGTGCCATCCATGTAATGTTGTTTTTTTTTTTTTGCTAACGACGACGACGAGAGGCAAGCATTGGGAGTTTTATTGCTTTACCGATAAGTTCTACAGCAAATGGGAAAATGGGGGGAGAAAAAAAAACACGAGAGAAGCAAAAGAAAATTGGAAAAGAAAGGAAGAAAGATATGTTATTGCGTTTTGTTGACAAAAAAATCAATTGTTGTGATAGTTTTTGTGGACAGGCTGGCGGCAACACCTGGCAGGGTGGCCCTCTAGACGCGGATGTACTTGGACGAAACATGGTAGCAAAACACAGAAATTAAAAGACAAGAAAACCCTTCATGCATTTAGCTCTACCGAACAGTCTCTCTTCTCAGCGTGTAGTTGTCACGAAAAGGATTTTTTTTTTTTTACAATTTTTAGAGCAGAAATTGAAAATATTAAAAAAACGAACAAAAATTCTATTATTTATAAATTTTTCTGAGGACGGCCGAGGCCGTATTGCTTTGAGAAAAATATAAATCCTGCTTAATTTGGTGCACGTTGCGCGATTTAATCGTACGCCCCTAAAGGTATGCAATTTTGAATTTCATCGCCTATCACACAGCTAGGATGTTTCCACGCACACTCGAATAGGTGTAATAATTTACTGATTACAGGTAAAACATAGTTTTGCAAAATGGAAGCACTTGTGTTGCTTAATAAACGGAATAATTAATTAAGAATTAAATTTGAAGATTTTTTTTTACCAAATACTTCCTTAACCTGCCACCAGCCACCACAATGAAGCTTACACTTCACAAAGAGCAAACCATTCCCGGAGCCTTACTTACCGGTGAAAAAGCCAGTCAGGATACCGTCGGCGCCACGGTGCGTCCTTTGGACGCACCAGCTGAACACCGTCGGCTGCACAGCCCTGGGACCGGCCCCAAGAGTTTTGGTTTTGAAGTTGGATCACAGCCGCTACACACTACAGAAGCCGCCGGATGGTATTGGGTCGTGCCAACGCCAGCCGTTTCGGTGTAGATATATACGCACTCTTGGTACACGCTCGCCCAGTCGCCGTCGCCGTCATCGTCCGTCCGTCGGTGGGGCACACGTTTGGCAGTGATGGCTGCGAATGGTGACTGTTTAGCAAATGTTACGCAACATGCGTAGCAATTTGCTGCAGAACATACACCGGCTGCAGGCTGGATCATCTAAAACGCAGCACGAAACACACCGAGCGCGCGCACACACACACAGTAAAACAAACAACACCCACATAAAGATTAGTTTCGGAGTTTTCGAATGTCGCAATGGTGGCGTTTCGTGACGTTCGCTCGTGGAAGGATACTTACTGTCCAGCAGGTGACGGAACAGGATGTTGTAGAGGATGCTTCGCAACATCCAGAACCGGTGGTGCTGTGCGTTATTCTGCGTAGCTGTCGCAGAATAGTAGGACGAGCTCGCCGCGTTTGGTGCGATGGATGTTGATGGTGGTTGCTGAGGCGTGGTGGATGTTGGTGGTGCGGAAAACGGGGGTGTGAGTGTTGGGTCGGTGGGCACCGCGACCCCGGAAGCTGGCGGCGTTGCGGACAGACCGGCCGACGCCGCAGCTCCCGAGGTGCCGGCCGTGGTGGATATGGCGGCTGATTGTTGCTCGAGGGCGAGCTGCTGCTGCCGCAGCTGGTTCATCTGCGCCTGCAGGTGGTACTGCTGCTGGAGCAGATACTGTCGCTGCAGGACAATCTGTTGCTGCTCGAGCAGCCGCTGGTTTTCTTCCGCATCGTCCAGCGAGGGTATGTAAAATGCAATGGCCATTTTTGCCGCACTGGTTGCCGCACACACAACACACAGAACACAAACACACACTCAAGCACACACTTTAAATTTTCGGACTGTTGTTTAGTTTAGTAGTTTGTTTGTTTTTCTTCTCTCGATGGCAATGCTGGCCTGGCGTTATATTTTTGATGACACACTTTCACCTTTCACACTGTCACCTTTCAGAGGCGGGAAGTACACGCGCGCACACTGCACGCAAACTGCAGCTGGTACGACTGTTTTTTTACTGCATCTGGCGCAATCCGCCAGTCCGGGACCAGTCCCCTTTATTACACGATTGCTGTGCCCTTCAGCGCGCTGTAAGCAGACTCGCCAACGGTCAAGAACTTTGTACGAGACTTGCTACAACCTTCAAAGTGTTTTGGACGACGATTTTCTGTGCACAAAGACACTGAGCAGCACAGCCGAGCGTGGCTCTAGACGCTTCCGCGTGTTTCAAAAGCTGGACGTTAACTAAACGCGGCAGCACAGCGTCACCGTCCAATATAGGCACAGAGAAAGGACTGCACGACGACGGGATGTTCGCATCGCATCGGGTGGTGCGTTCGCATTCACACGATGCGTACCCGAAGCGCAACAGGCCACCCGTTGTGCGTGTGCACGAGCGAGACAAGCGTTCCGTGTGTGAGAGCGTAGTAACGCAACGAAGAGAGCAAACGCTTTACATTCTCGTGCGCGCGCGCGCGCGCTCTCACACTCTCTCTGTCTCTCCCACGCACACACAGGGCCGCATTACGATGCTTTCGGTCGGAGAGCATAAACCATCGTGCACCAAGGGTACATCAACACAACGCAACATAAGTTTTTAAGGCTCTCTCTCGCAATTTCTCTCGCTCTCTTTTTTGGGTCTCTCGCTTTGCGTTAGAGATGCGCACACTGTAGAATGGAGTAGGAAGGCGAGGAAAAGGAACTAGAACAATAAAAAAAGCCATACATTGTACAAAGGGTAAGGCTTCATGTGGGGTGGTTAGGATGCATATGTGTGTTTTGTTGGTGACTGGCGGTTGCCTTTTCCGGAGGAGGAAACACAGAGGAAACCAACCAAAATTGAAACAACAACGAGCACTTCTCGCGCGCTTAAATTGACCGATCGCGTGCGGTAATTCTTCTGAAATGTTATTCTCTTTATTCGCTCTCTCTCTCTCTCTCTCCGTGTTCTATCTCACGCACCGCTTACTCCACAGAATAGTCAACGCTATAGGCTACCAACAAGCATAACAATTCTCTTGCACTCTTTGATAGCATAAATAGTAGACGAAAAACGATTGGAATATGACTAGCCAAACAATCATTCCCTCTCATTTACAAACCCCCCCCCCCCCCCCACCCCTCATTGCACACAACCACACATGCAGGATCATAGGTGGTGGCTTTTCGAGGACCCATAGGTCAGGCCACAAAGCACAACAATGGGTGTTGTGATACTGGTGGATGCGCCCGAATCGCCAGGACTCCTTCTTCTTTACACCATTTTCCATGTTCGATTTAACACGTTCTTTTCTCTACTGTTCTCGGCATTAGCATGGATCTATTACGAGCAGATCACGAGGTGAAGGAAAGTACCTGATCGGTATCGAACCTCACGGCCTTCGATACATGCCTTCGAGTGTATAATCTCCTTGCTAATCCGTAAATTTGTATTCCAAATTGGAGACACAGAAACTGTTCCTTCAAATCCTTAAAACGACACGGAAGTGTTCGTTTCACCCAGCAACGGTGACGTTAGCCCGCTGTCAAATGGGACGCCGTAATCGCATTACTCACACCTGCGCCGCGTTGCACATTGCTTTCTGTGTGTTTGTTTTGGTTTTTGCTAATGGCGCGAACAACAAAAAAAAAAGATGGAGGAAAATGCACCCTCTGATGGGGGGAAAGTCCCATGATGATGCTGCGCACGGTCGATTGGGTGTTTCTTATAATTTATTTTTAGGAAAGAAAGCGTACGCTCACACACACACACAAACCGGCATGTACATAGAGCTCGTGTCGTTTTGCAAACCGTTTGACAAGCCGAACAAGCCGGAAAATGCGGTCGACCATCTTGATGCGGCGTGTACTGTCCGTAAGATCGATCAAACCGGGCATCAACCCTCCCATGGACCCGTGTGCCCTCGGTGACTTCCTATTCAGCCGCTAGGTTTAGCGTTTTCTATCAAACCTCATCAATTCTTCCCCGTCTTTCACACGTGATTAGCAGGAGGACTCTCTGGATTTGATTGCTACCGTGTTGCGCTCCGGACTAGGGCACACACACACACCCGTCAAACCGAAAAAGGTGACTTAATTCTCTGTTCGCCCAACCCGCCTCTCCTTTGCCTATGTTCCCTCTCCCACTAAACCATCCCGGCTGTCGTGAAGTGTCGTGAAATTGAACCCAAAATCGCCATAAGACAGAAAAACTTTCCTTGTGCCCTGCTTTGTTGTGTTCCTTCGCGCGCGCGACCACCGTCCCCCCGTCGCTAGGTGGGAACCATTTGTAATTATTTGTATATTCTCGTTGTCCTATTCGTATTTCTTCTCGCTTTTCTTCCGCCATGCCATCGCTTTTATGATGCTTTCCCGCACCGGGTGCACGTCCCTTGCACTACTCCAACCGTTGACGCTATCTGCGGCCACACTTTGACATCGATTTACGGGTTGTGATTTCCCTGTCCCGCTGAAACCAACAAACATTTCCTAATGCCCACCACAAACACACCGACACACACACAACTTTTTTTTTGAATCATTTTATTCGTTGCAACATGTCATCGTGGCTAATGTTATTGCTGGTGGGGAGGAACAGACGGCTGGATGACTAATTAATTTCGATCGCGACTGTTCAATGGTCCAAGACACAGCACATCGGGTGTGTCAGAGGGCAACAACGTGGGAACTATATTTTCTTTGGCAAAGAACAAGCAAAATACAGAAAGAAATCAAGTGTCTCTAACCGATTTAGTTAGTTGAGGGAAAAGATTCTAAAAAAAAAAAAAAACCCCAGCGTCTCGGTGTGTCTCTCCACTCTTGAAGATGCTACGCACCACGCCACGACGCACATGCGAAGCGAAATGGACACGAGAAACGGTCCCCTCAAACACCCGATTCCCGCGGGCTCGAGAAGGCGGGATGAGCGAAGGCGAAGGTGACTGTAAGATAATGGAAAGATCAGCGTGATATACATACATAAAACGTTGGCTACTGGTTTTCGTTTTTACAATGTCTAAAAGGGAAGCCCGGGATGCAATGGAGGCAGTGTGGAGGCTTTAAATTGGGTTACGGAAGGTGCCGCAGTCACCTGAGGAGAGATCGAACGTAAGATACGGCCAGTGAACCAGTGTGTGTGTGTGTGAGAGAGAGAGAGAGAGAGAGAGAGTGAGAGAGAAAGCGAAGAGAACGAAAGAGGATACAGCAAAGGGTTGTAAAATCGGAGGCAACATCTTAGCAGCGCGTCCTTGCTTTTCTTGATGCTCTTGCGCTGGAAGAAAAAGGGGCATAAACCGGTTTTTTTTGCGCCCAGCACCGGCCCGGGGTGCCGTTGATAATGTTCGTCATATGGTCTCCATAAACGTACACACACACACACTGAGCTATCTGGATATCCCTCTGGAAGGTTTGCATTTCAATGAATCTCGCAAGCAATCCTGGTCACGGCACCAGGCGCAAATTCGTTCCACTCGTCTAAAAACCAGCCCATTTGGGGGTTAGGGGGGTGGAGTTAGGGTTGTGTGGTAAGAAAAACGTAACCAAAAATCGTGCCTACCGTGCCCGAGTGTAGGTTGCCGTTTGTGCGTGCCACACACCCGTCTCTACTTTAAATATGATTCATTGGCGGTTCGGTACGGGAAATCGGGCAAGGGTAAGTGGTCTGGCTTGTTCTCTTGGTGTTGTGTTTTTTTTATTCGCGTCGTATGGGCAGCAAATTGATGTAAAATTGATTTAATCATTTTCAAACCCGAAAAGGATGGGTCCTGCGTGTGAGAAGCAAAGCACAAGGAACAGAATAAAGAATGGAGAGGAAAAACAACCGATTGTCCGAACCCGGTCAGAACATGTTCGAACAGGAATTGATCATACATACTCATATAGAAGGCAAAACATGGGAGAAAAAAAAACGCTCCAAGAAGGACACGACGCAAGAAAAGGCCTGACCCGCACGAAGGAAGAAAATCTTGCTCGGGACCTCGTCTTCTTGAGCATAAAAAAAAGCGCGTTAGAAAATGAGGTGAAGAATATTGGAAAAAGGCCAAAAAACCCCATTCTCACGAAAAAGGGGACTCATTTGGTTTGGTCTCGGTTTTTTTTTTTTGTTGGCCTCGAAGTTGTTTGTTTTTTTTTGGCCGAAATGTTGCAGAACTGATGACTGGCGGAAGGTGAAATCGATATCCTATCAAAGTCATCGACCACCATTCTTTTGCTGTGGGGCAGGCTAGGGCACAACTGGAAGGCGCGTTGGGCCAGAAGTTCACGGACTGTTCCGGATGCAACGTGCCCGTGTTTAGGGCGATGCCTTCGAAACGAGCCCACACCCCAGCAGGGGGGTGGGGCTCGGTTTGGAAACCGGTTTTTCGGTTGTTCCTGTTCTACTGCTGTCCGCTTTCAAGATTGAACACGTGCATCGTCATCGCCACGATCATTAGTATCATCGTCCGTCACTGATCGCGATCGCGAGGTCCAACCCTGTACAACAGGGTTGGAAAGGTGGCGAGTAAGAAGGGGTGGATTGATGTGATGTGAAGAAAACCCCACGAGGAAGAAAATGAACCGCGTTTACGGACGTTGTGTCGCGTGAGTCAGGCAACGGATGGTGCTGTCAGGCAGCACGCATGGGCAAGAAACACTTCGAGAAGAATTACTTACGCTAGCACCGGGTTCGCCGAACAAGAAGGTGTCCAAGGGAAGCAGGCGGGAAGGTTTGGGGGAGGGGGGGGGGGTTTGAGGGTTGATGTGCCTGCGCACGAAAGAGATAGGTACATGGAGCAGTGTTTTCAAAATTTGAATCTGAGCAAGCGAAACGGCACGAAAACAAAGTCATTTTTGTAGGCAGCAGCAGCCGCTGAAGAGCCCTCTCTGCGAGAAGTCTTTATAGACCAGTTTTGCTCCCCACGCACCACCACACAAAACCATTGGAGCCCTGGAGATGTGATGGTGCATGAAGAAGAGAGTGAGAGAAGGAAGTTGTCCGCTGTGGAAGGAAGCGATAATTTGAGGTTGGTTTATATGTGGGGGATGGTTATATAGTGGAGGGGGTAGTTGCCGCAGAGATCGAGCGTTCTGGTACGAACCTGTCGATACCTGTTACAGCAGTGCAAGTCTCTCTTGCCTCTCCCATTCGTCTTTCCTGTGCGTATCCGGGCTTTCTTTGTAGAGTCACGGACACTACGGAGAGACGCAGTCCGGATGGGATTTGAGCCCCGGTCCTGCCTTTTGTAGACCGGCGGCGCTGTCGCCTACACCACCGGGCCGCTTCCTTACGGTCAGCATGCGGGTTAATAAGAGTGAACAAACTTCATGTACGGGAAGTCAACAAGACGCGCGCAAAACTACACACCTCCATTTGCCGGTAAGATTCCGAAGACCCAGGACGGAAAACTCGAAACCCTTTTTGTGTTTGTTATCCTAGTGAGAGCCTCCCATTGTTTCTCTCGCGCGGTAGAAAACGATGTCGAAATAAGGTGCTAATGGAGCAGTGGCAGTATTGATCGTTAGAGCGCATCGCTGAGATTGGACCTCATCTTGGGTGGCAAAAAATTGGCAATCACTTTAGCGGGGTGTGACTCGTCCACGTTACACAAGAGGGGCCAGAATTGATTGTGCAAACAGCCACCAGCCTGGAGGGATAGCATTCAATTGCACAATGGCTTTGAATGTCTTCGGATCAATGGCGCTTTCTTTGCTGTTTGTGCACACACCGTCCACTATTTAGCAAAGGTAAATTCAAAATCAGACGCATAAGATAATGGCGGTGAAGCTGCAAATGGATGAGCCGGCTGCCGGAGCTTGCAAAATGTTTATTACCACTTGCGATTAATGTCTTTATGATCGTTTACGGAACGCGCCTGGCGTGCCCTTCTCTTCCGGGGTTATGTTTTCTTAAGATCATAGCAGTAAAGCATACATGAGGTCGAAAGCTAATGTGAACCAACCCCGGGACGTGTTGTCACACGCTGCACGTTCGCTTAAGTGGGTGCGACTAGCTGTCAAAATCGCTTTTCCCCGTACGGAAACACACGGGTGAGGCACATTTGAATACGCATATTGCCGTAAACGCAGGTGGCCTTTTCTGGTCTCGTTTGGTTGATTGTCGGCTGGCATGTAAAAGGACACTCTCGCAAGATAGAAATGGCTGCATGGCTAGACAGACGGGCCGACAGTCGCGAGCACAGAATTGCATCGAAAAATTGAATTTATTCCTTGTCAGATTCAATACATTCTTGTGCATCAACCGTCGGGATTGCGGGACTAGAATGGGGGATGGTATTGGCTCACCCCAGACTCCCAGAACAAAGGACACACACGGCCACTGCCTGGGGTAAAACAGACGATTTGCATAACAAATCGAAAACAAGTGTGCGTGCGTTCGGGTTGAAGGGTGAAGTGTAAAGGCAATAGGACACGGCACGATTGTGACGATTGACGTTTGGTTGATTGTTTTTCGAAATTGACTAGATTGTATAAATTTCACTTACAGCCTTACACAGTCGCCGCCGTTGAGATTTTCTCGACGGGTAGTGCAGTGTGAGGATGATTGAAAATTCAGAAAAGGAAGAGTTAAAGAAGGGTTTGAGAAATATGAAAAGTTGGAAGTCTCTAGGCTTAAAAGAGATGTCTGCCAGGAATGCTGCGTTGGTATGGAAAATTTTTATCCTTATATATCCTTATCCTTATGTGATCGGTTACATAATCGTAACATATTTACGATACACGGCAGTGTACGATGTCTATTTTATTTTACTTGTGGAAAAATCCATTTTGTAGATGTTGATAAATTTAACGTCATGTTTTGGCTTCAAAGGTTGGTAGTTTATAACAACTGATTAGATGACATTGATCAGGTCCTCTCATCTGTGGAATATTTTCCTCTCAGAATAACTGTTACGAAGGACGAATTCTGAGATTGGTTCTTGGGGCTTAACGGCTTAGATTACGCCGGACATCGAATGACTTACGTCTAGTCTACGTCTAGTATTAAGGAGGACGTGGTCCGGATAGGATTAGAACCCTGATCGGTAGCCTGTTCGGAACCACCCCAAAATTTATTTCATTTGAAGCTTCATTAAACCACAGCTGCTCTTCAAAATTCTACTGAATCCTCACCTCACCACGAAGTACGGTTCCGGATGGGATTTGAACCCCGGTCCTGCCGTTTGAAGACCGGCGCTGTTATCGCCTGCACCACCGGGCTGCCCTGCTATAAAAGCTGTCTGTCTGTCGTCAAAAACGTGCAGAACGATACCGCTTCCTGCCACTGTCGATCTGAAGTGTGTGACTACTTAACTTTTTCGGAAACAAATTAAACAATACTCACAGCGCGATTAGCTTGTGCTAATGGGTAATGTGTATCGATGTGATGCAAAACAAAACAAAGTCAATCAGTGTATGTGTGTAGTTATCCCTCACCGAAACCGAATGTTTGGAGTGGGTTCTGCACCGTTCCCGGAACCGCAGGACACTCCCGGCATGCTGCGTGCGTGCCACGCGGCACCCGCCCGTAATGGTGGTGGTAAATAACCGGAAATTGACTAATCATCGGTCACGATCGTGTTGCGTGTGTTCGTCCTTGTCACCGCACCGTAATCGCGTAACCTAAGATTTTCGGTACTCACGTTCGTGACATGATGCCGCTCAGCGTGCAACGTATGCTCATTTCGAGTAGACGCGGAGCGCGCTGGTATGTGCTGATGGATTCGAATGTCCTGCTGGGTGTTTTCCGGTCCCGGACAAACGTTACTAATAAAAAATGTTGAACCGAGTAAAGCTGGCTATTTTTCGCGCACTGCACCACATCACCTGCGAAGCGTGCTGTACTAAAAGCGGAGGGTGGAGTCGCTTGCGACGTGAAAGAGCACAACTTCCCCGGTGGGGTGAACGCGAAAAGGAATAGAAAAAAAAAAAAACGCGGAGCATGATAAAAAATTAGGTGAACAGTACGTCCGGACGACGCTCACGTCAATCATCACTCCGTCAAAATCATCAAATTCGAGGTTTTCGTGTCCGATTCGCTCGGCACGGTTCCCTTTTTTTCCCCCCGGTTTTCTCCAAACCGAAAAGCAGGACTACAAAAATCGGGAAAATATGATGAAAATCGAAGTGGAAAAAAAATGCCCGCAATCAATGTAAAATGCGAACGAATTAGGGGTTTCAGCTTTCAAGCGCTTGTCTGTTGGGCAGTTGCTGTTTGGAAAATGCGGTGAAATGTCAGCTCAAATGCAACGGAGCAAGGTTGGCAAGGTTGGTGAAAAACGTGTGTAACCCCTCCATCATTAAGCGCTGGGAAAAAAATATCTTCGAGTGTTCGATCCTGTTGTCTCATTGCTCAAAAATTGAGTCCCCTTTGTTACCTTGCCACTGGGCGACGACACTCAACTCCTTACGGATACCGTGCTCTCGACGACGACGACCCTCGGGAGTAATATGATAGGTCATTTCCGGGCGATTTTTTTTTTTTACTGTTGTTGTTGCGTCGGTTGTTTGGCTCTATTTATTTTTATTTCAAAGTCCGCAGTGGTTTCCCCATTCAGTGCGCTTTTGTTTATGGAAAAGTGTGCCTTTGTGGTGCCCGATTTCAAGGCATCTAATTGCACTCCAATCAGTCAGGCTTTATGAGCGGTGGCAGGTTTTTCGCGGCATAGTTTGAGCATACCCGCCGCGTCGTTGCACTGCTGCTTTAGCGGGGGGTGTTTTTTTTTTATTGAACGGTAATAAAACTAATGCCCGGTTGTGTGTCCTGTCTGTGGGGTGGATTTTTTTCTTCTTCCAATCGTTGCTTCTCCCCAGGTCAGGACACGGCCAGTTCACACGATTCTTGACGGACAGGAGTTGGGTTTAATCGCACAACTTACGTTTTGGATAGGATGGTCTTTGAAGCGAAAGTTGTAGCCGAAGACGATTAGGGATGAAGAAAAGAAAAAAAAGGGCACTAAAAACGGAAAGAAAATAGTTTTTGACCATCTGGGTGTGGTGCGGCTGTGGGACTCGTATGATCATTACGAATTGTATGTTTTCCCCTAGTCCAAGGCATTTTTATTACCGTACTGGTTTTCTTGAGCGCGCCATAAAATGTATTTAAGGCTAGAGGTGTCGTTTATGGATTCTGTAAAATCGCCAGGATTTTGTTTAGTTGTTTGTAAGCGAACAGAAGGAAGGGGTTGGAGTCTTTTCTTCGTATCTTCGTGCGGTGTTTAGTTTAGCGACAACGGCGCTGGTTTTCATGCGGCAGGACCGAGGTTCAAAGCCCATCCGAGACCGTCTCTTGTAGTGAGAACTGACTAAACAACTACGTGGTATATCGACAAAGACTCGTAAGCCAATCGATGGCCAGTGTCGTGCTCGGAGTTCGACTACGAATTAAATTGGGGAAAATTAACCTCCTCCTTCGATTTCATTTACACGCCTAAAGGTATGTAATTGCTGTTCATGCCCTATTGTCCTCCTCCATTAGCTCGTCTGCCAGCGATAGCCAGCATTAACTTATATTTCAATAATATTTTAGCCTAAATAAAATTCAAATCTTGCACAAGTCCCACAACACAGACCGTTAAACATTAACCCTACGCTTCCCACTGAAGGCAATCATGCGAGGGTGTTAATTTATTATCCTCGATACCAATTGCGATAGTGACACCGGTCGAGCCTCGGTTAGCTCGCTCACGCTTCGCTACCCTTCGAGCGATACAAGCACAAGGATAACGTAACGATTATCCGTACCCGATTCACAGTCGATTTGTTGCCGTACGCGGTCCCGTTCCCTAATGATACTTGCGAGCGGGGGGAGAGAAAGAAAGAAAATGCTTTTAATTAAGCAGCTTCAACACAGCTTCAGGAATGGTACACCTGGTGCCTGAACGTATCTTCCGTGGGAAACGAGTATAAAGAAGGTAGGAAAAAAAAGGCATGGGGGAGGAAAAACTGGAAGGGCTTCGAGAAAAACTGCTTCCTTTTTTGTGACGCATTAAACTCTGATTAATTCGCTTTCTTTAAACGCATCGACCAACATCCAGACGATCGGTTTTGAGTTGGGAAAGCAACGGTTTTTGCTGTCGTTGCTGCTGCTGTTGGTGATGCAAATGGAAACGTGATGAGTCATATGCGTCCATCGCCCGGAGGCGCAACAATTTGCTGTCCTTGAGTTGTGTAAGAAGAAGTAGTCGAATGCCTCCCCTTCGTCGAGTGCGCGAGATGCACCAGATGGTGCGGCTAGTCCGATGCGGAAACATTTCATTAGCCCGTTGCTACCCTTCCATCCTACTTCCATCGTTACTTTCTTCCACCTTGACGCATAATTGCACCTTGAGCGGGCTCGTTACTGCACGCGCAATTATGTGCGCTCTGCAGTATGGATGACGGTGCCATGACCAGGATCTCGGTGTCCCTATCGGCGACTTCAGTTCAGTTCAGTTGGTTTGGATAGAAAAGGAGTTTTTAGATTATTTTTTTTTAACAGGATTTTTTGTTTTTTCTTCGACAGAATGATATACCACCATGTTGGAAATGTCCTTTTTGCAGTGAAGGATAATTGGCTTGAATCGCAATCCCGAGCGCCACCCGGATGATAGTAGGGTTGTGAAGCACCAATCGGGTCGAGAAATCATCAAAGCGCAGCAACTAAATTACAATGTTATTAATTTTTGCATAATAGCCTCCGTCCGGCCAGAGACAATCGTGGTTCAATCGACAGGGAGTGTAAAAAAGCGTGGAGCGATCCTTTAGATTCCCTGCTAGAATTGGCAAGCAGAATGGTTAAAAAAAAACAGCCAACGAGCGTACAAAAATATAGTTCATTTCGCGTGAACATTAATGAATATTCATGAACATCAGCCCCGTGTGGTGTGTTGGGGCGTCTGCTCCCCCCTTTTATTTTGCCTGACGTTACCTGACTTCGCCGACGGACACGCGCCACGCGTACGCGTTATAGATTCATAATTTTCCGGTCGCGAGTCGCGAGTGAAACACTGAGGGCTAAGAGAGAAGTGGGATGAAGGTGGGGGTTGTTGCAGTGTATCGCACCGCTTGGCTTTTGTTCTGTTCCGTGTTTGGTTCGGCAAGCCTCGGAAACGGGATGCGCGTCTCGAGTTCGGCCATGCACGAGTAACGGCTGTCCGTACCGTTCGCGAAAAGCGTATGGCACGCGCACGCGACAATGGGTTGAGAGGATGTCCTCCGGGGAGGAGGCGGGTGAACGGGGGGGGGGGGGGGGGTATGGAAAATAGACAGGGGAAGCGTAGTAGTCGCGACCACTTCATTCGTGCTCAGTCAATCGTGGTCGAATTGTTCTTTATTAGTGCTTCAAAACCATACGCGCCTGAAGGTTATACTATCACCCGGAGGATAGTATGACATGGGCCACTCTGGACACTATTGTTGTGTGTAATTGAGTAGTCACGGTACACACACACACATACACATCAATGGACGGATATATGGACCCTTTAAAGGTTGGAACCAATTTGGGGAGCGTATACGACCGAAAGGATCAATACAGCTGATGTGCAGGGTGTATCAGGAGGGATTTAGAGATATTACATAGCTGTCCGTACAATATCTATCCATCTAAAACACTTTTCTATCGCTACATTTTTATCGCTTCCGAATGTGCTCCGGATCAGCTCAGTGAATCGGAATCCAGCTTTGCTTGTAAAAATAATCATTACAACGTACAATGGACGGGATTGAGGTTGTGGACTTGACGTTAGTTTTACTCACCACACTCTCGCACCCATCCCTAAGACCACCGTCGCCGAAATGCACTGATACTCTCCCCCCCCCCCCCCCTTCTCCCTTTGTCATAGAAACAAAAAACCTACACATAGCAGTGATCTGTTTATCTAACCTCGTCTAACAAGGGAGCAAACACGACCTTTACCGTGGTGTGAGGGGTTATGGACCCGCTAATCGGTTTCGTACTGTTGACTTCCACTTTGCGTACGTACCCAACGTACGCAAATTGGGAAAATAATCAAATTATAGTGCCACTCCGGCAAAAAGCCACGGATGGGTGCGTGGTCCACCGCTGGCAATGGATGCCGGTGCCGCGATCCTGCCGCTGATGAGGACGCTTGGTGAGGAGATCTGGGGCTCCCACTCATTGACGCCAGCGCGTGCATGTACGCAAGGAGAGCAAATTGAAGCTGAAATTGATATTCAAATTTGGAATTGAAAGTGGGCGCTTGGGATGGGGCGGTTCGGTTACACATTTTGCTGACCGTGGAAGGATACCGTTTGGGGGATTTGAGGACCGCCAACCGATGCTAAAGTGGTGTCGGTGTCGGTGGAGAGCGTTAGAAGATGAGTACCCTCATGAAGTCCTTTCCAGCGTTGCCAAGCTTAGCACACCGTTCGCGCGCGGCCCTTTTCCGGTCAGGCACTGCCAGGGTATGGGAGTGTGTGGGCGGTAATTAGGTGTAAAATATTTTTATTAGCCATCCCGAACAATCGTTTGCATATTCGAGGCTGCGCCGTGAAGCTCGTACGGAAGGAAGAGCCGAGTTATAATGAAAAGCACCCCCTGGAGGCAGGTTACGCGTTTGGACGGGCGTTTTGTGTTTTCTTTGGCGAAATATTGTAGCAATTTCCAGCTCGCTTGCTTTTGGAACGGAGGGAAGGATTAGCTGACGGGGCCGGCGACACGTAAACTAGTGCTGCTGCTGAAGCCTGCTGGAAGTCATGTAGAGGGCGGTAGTGAAATTGGCCTTCCATCACAAAGAAAACTCCAACTACAATGTAAAGCTAAATGGTTCGGTGTTAACCTTTTTCGCCTTTCTTTTTGTTCTGTTTGTTGCTTGGTGCTCATGTGGGAGTAGCCCCCAGGGCATTTCGAACAGAAAATGAAACAATTTATCTGGTTGGTCGGTGGTACACGGCAAACAGTGTGCAGCAAGCAGTACGTACAATGAAGATGGTGCTCGAAAAGTTTCGAAACGATGTCCTACAGATGTTGACCATTATTGTTGGACGATGCTAACGGATGCTCTCCACCAGTATTGATTACCAGTCGTTCTGCGCATCGATTGCAACCTTCAAGACATGCTCTTACTTTTCGAAATCTCCATGTCAAACGGGTTCCAGTCGCCCGACAGGACGAGGCGGGACGTGCGAAGAGCGCAGGTTAGTTTTGTTCCGGTTTTTCGCAAAAATAAAAGCCCTATCAATGTAGATTGGTATGGTTTTGCTTCCTTACCCTTGTGCTGTAGTTGCACTTCACATGCTCGGTGGCTTCCAACTGGCTGGAAGTTTCACCAGGCAAACCGAGAGATCGGTTGGAACCAAGTATCGTGGTTTGGGTGTAGTTTACTTTACATTTTCCAGTCGGGCGAGCCGCGCTGGTAACACAGCAACAAAGCACACTCGGGATGCTGCTCCATCTCACAGTATGCTCACAAAGAGAAGTACCTGAACAGAAGCGAATCGTACCCAGGTCCTGAATGATATCGACGGGGCATGGATTCGATCGTAAGAGATTTCCCTCGGATGCATAAACTCGCTTGGTTTACCCCGCTCGGTTTTTGCCTTTTTTTTGTCGTTGTTGCTGTTGCTCCAAGAATTTTGCTGACTGCTTCCACGCCATCTCGCAAAGTGACGCTAAAGAATGAATTGTAAGTAGATTTTGCACATGAATGCATTTTCCCATTTCGCCCACACACACACACGCTTTTGTCTCCCGATTGACGCTTTCTGTGGAGCGGTCCTGGTTGCAGGTTATATTTACAATCTTTCCCCACCCATCGCAACCCTCACCGAGCGCAATGTTAGCTGGTGGCTTTTTCCTGTGTTGTCCCATGGTCCTAGGATTCCTGCTGCACTGAAAGCAATGCTGCGTGAAGTGTCTCCGAGTGCATGAATGTAAATTTCTTCCGGAGTTGCTAAAGCAGGACTAAAAAAACAAATGCACACGTACATCCGAAAGATGGGACATGGTTTGACGTTTCTTGGAGAGCTCTAGTTCCAGCTTCCTGATGTGAAGTTGCTGCTGCTGCTTGCTCATTGCATTGCGGCAAGACAACGAGACAAACCGGGAGGTACTTATAATTAGCATCTAATCAAGAAGTCACCTAAAAAGGTTGAGCCTACTGTTACGTTGGAGGAGTTCCTGGTACTCACTGAGGACTCCTGGTCCGACAAGCTAGAGGTGAAGCCGCAACACAATATGTTGCTAGGATGTAGGATTGGAATATTTATTCACACAAAGCACATCACCGTACACGTACCCAACTTTCGATACGGCGCTGCAATATTTCCTCCAATCTATCTCCCATATCTCTACCCCTAAACCCTTACCACGAGTGCTCGGGCACATGCAATGGTATCAGGACACCGAGTTGGACGAGCGCTGGAGTAAGGCAAGGGAAAGGAAAATCAGCAATAAGCAGCACTTTTCTTCCGTACTGCATTCATTTTCCGAGTGATTGCAGTTGAGTCTTGCCATCGGTACCGATGATGGATACGCCCGGTGGAGGCCAACCATTTTCTCCTTGTGCATCCCCGATGTGCGGTACCGAAAATTACCTTTTTTCATTTGAATAAATTATGGTAAATATTATTCTTGCTTCCGTAAAAGCCTTCCAGGTACTACTACCTGGAGGTGGTGAGAGATTGGAAGGCGTGGAGCAGTTTCGAACTGGCAGAGAAAGAAATCAGCATCCTTCTTTTGATCCTGTTCGGATTTGACGGATGTTGAATCAACAATTTGCCCTCCTCAGGACCGCTCTTTCCCTCCCCATGTCTACGTATATGTGTATGCGTGTGTGTGAGAGTGTTTCGTCCCATCCCAGACGAATGAAGCGTGACCGGGGAGAGGGGGGGGGGGGGTCTAGCAGGTGGCGCACATGTTGTGCCGTTGTGCTGAGTTGCCAAAGTACTTAGGCACTTTCTTTTCCAAGCTTTCATACGCTTACCTGAGGGCGTTCACGGAGCGGGCGTTGTTTTTTTTTTGCTCTGATGTGGTTCGTCTTTTGACTGGTGGAATAATTCTACCATTTTCATTTCCGTTTGCTGCTCTCTATTCATCATTTATTTTTGCTTTCTTTTTTGTTTTGCTTTTCTGCAGAAACAAAAAAACAACAGGGTAATGGTTATGTTGGCTTCGAAATTGGATAAATGGGATGATTTGCTTTTTGTGACGCTCACTCCTTCTCTCTCTCTCTCTCCCTCTCTGTCTCACTAGCTCTTGCAGTGCCAGCCATGTGTGTGTTTTTAGCGAGCGTGTGTGTATGAGGCAAACACTGTTATTTTTGCATACTGTGTTGTTTCAAATTAGACCCACCGGACGGCTGACGGATGATGGAATGGATGATTTATTTTGCTGACGAGTTGACAACTTCAGACGTTCAAGCCGAGCCGGAACGTGAAGAGATGAGCAATGCGATGCTTTAGCTACTTAATCTACTCGCTTTTATTGCTGAGGGTAGCTTTTGGGTTTTGTTGTTACGGAAGGATATTAAGTTACGGTTAAAAGAACGTATGAATACGTTTATCTGGGTGACTGGTTTGTTTGATACTTGTCATAGAATTGTTTGCACTAAACTCTGGAAGCGCCAGTAGGACACATAGACACAGGCAAAAGGTAAAATACATTCGTTTCTTGAGGACCGGCAGAATCTATTAGAAAATAAAAGAGCACTCGAGAGTTTAGTACATCTAGAATAAGTTGTAATCTTTGGGGATATTTTTTGAAGGGAAGGAAGAGAATTTGTTTTACGTTGATTATTTAAACATCGTTGGTTAAAGAATTACCGCTGATGAAAGATACTTCCTAGAGCATAGAGAATTCTTCGTAATACAAGCATAGTTATGCGTTCGACTGCTGTTAGCACTGACAAAGACAAAGTATTGCAACTCGTCTCAACAACTCGTCAAAAGTCCTCGATAACTTGGGAAATGATTTTGAATGTAGAATTGGTGATTCTAGACATCGAATTATAACACGTTTCAATATCACGTATCAACAACAAAAGCCTTATACATGTTGGAAAACTTGACCAACCACTGAGAGGACTTGGCCTACCTCAAATTTCGATAGGTTATTAACTTCGTTGGGAATTTCGCGGGTACAAAGGCAGGTTCTATTGGGCCAAGGACTCGTCTTGCAAGAAAATAATCCAAACTGTAGTAGATTATTAATTTCCATCAATCACAAAACCGCTTCCACTACATCGCAATGTCAGCTGGCGATTGATGCTGAGCTCCCAATCAACCCTGAGTGTCGTGGAAGCAACAGAAGCGCAACAGCTTTATTACGCCATCATCTTGTAACAAGCAGAGTGCACGGGAAAACGAAAAGAATTAACACACATGCTGAGCCGAGTTGGCGCGCCCCTGAACCTGCTGTACCGTGCGGCCGAGCCGAGGATGTGGTTTCGAGTGAGATAAATCTCGTTTTAATTGTTTGCCCCAAAGGTTCCTGTTGCGACGGACGGTTGTTCGTCGCAGTGGACAGGATTACAGGATCAAAAGCCGGCCCGGCGAGCGATGAAAATGGCGATTGCGATCATTAGGGCCGCATCATCGGACACGGATGCCGTTTCATCACCTTGGCAACGGTGGCGGTGACTTTGCGCTACTAATAAGATTGTATCCGGAAGTTGGGCACTTGATTTTTTTTCGTTCGTTCGTCCCAATACTATGTGGGATGAGTATGTATGTGTGTGTGTGTGTAGGTGGGTGTTGTTTAAAGAAGCAACGCATAATAATAGCATCAAAGTGGACGTGTATCACACACACGGCACTAACTTTGCCCGGTACATTGTGCCCACTTCGATAGGCCTTTGAAGCCTGCAAGGTATGCAATTCGATAGCATCGTTACACAAACACACGTTTCCTTGGTGCCGTTTGATGGACAACGAGCAGCGAAGATGTGGTTCTTGTAAGACGATACTAATTGACGATTGGACAGGATTCCCCAGCCCTCCTGGATGGTGTCCCTGTGCGCTGCGTGTCACTCCGGCCGACAGCTCGATGCACAGGTAATGATGACAGGCTAAAACCTCCGGCCGAAAGCGCCCGCGTCTTCGCACGCACGGATCTGCTGATGCAATCAATCACAATCTGCCAATCGGGGAACGAATGAAGGGCCAGCAAACGGCAACCGTATCGTTGGCAATGCGAAAGGGATTCGGAATCAATCAAATCAAATCTGCTGCGTACCGGCAAATGGTGGGCGAAAAACCGGTGATCCAGTTTTGATTTGAAACCGCGTGTACTGTCAATCTTTTTTTGCCTGGTGCCTGGTTTCTCGTTTGCTTGTTTGTTGACCGTAAACCATCGCTAGAAAGGAGGGGAAAAAAACCCCCCAATCTTCCGGTGAAAAAAAGGATTCTTACCACGGTAACCACAAAGTGTAATTTCTTTAAAAGCCTCTCCTACATTACTTTTTATCCTTCCGGCAATTTGGCCGTAGCATCCTGACCGAATCCTTCCCATTTTTAGCATATATTTACGATCCACCGGACGGCATTTCCATGCTCCTGCTGGACTGGGCAGATGGGTGGATGAGAAGAGAAGATGTTTGATTTACATTTCATCGACGAAAAGCCCAGCCCGGCTACGCTTGTTGTGGTGGCAAGGGACGATAAAAATCCTGCCTTTGAAAAGAGGATAAAAAGGACAATTATTTGCATCGAGCAGCAACACTAAAACAGGGGTCACTCAATTGCACTCAAATTCCGAGGGTAAAAAAAAACCGAAAATCATTCACATATTTGGTTTTGCTTTGCATTTTTTTTTTTCATCCTCTCCTCTTCGTGCCTTTCTTATTACGCCGGACGCTTTCTGCAAACATGTATTTTTTTTTTGTTTTCGCCTAACCGGATCGGCCTTTGATTCCTTTGAAGTCCGAAGCCCCGTTTGCTCGCTGTGGACAGACGGGAAAGGGTTACTGTTTGCGAAGGGCATACGTCAAGCCCTTTTTGCTTTCGTCATAATCAGATAGAGTTGGCGTTTGTTGGGTACGCTTCTTTAAACACTTAATTAATTATTTGGCGCTAAAATCACTTAATGGTATAAGGTCCACAAGGGGCAGAAGGATGTGTTTTTTTTGTTGTTGTTTGTGGATTTGTACTGTTGGCCGGGCACCAGGCAGCTCGTTGTGATGGGTAGAAAAGAGATCGCAATGATCTGCTCTTTTTTAATTGGGTTACACTGTTGTTGCCGCTCACGCGAAGCGAGAGAGCACGACTACTACAATGCTGTGAAAAGAGAGATTAGGCGCGCTTAGTATACTGGCGCCGCGTGGTAGATTACCCAGGGTAAAGGACGTACGCACTTTAAATCTTCAGTTCGATTCCCAGATAAGCCAAAGTATTTTTACCGGTTGGTAACCTTTCAACCCTGGGCGTAAGGCTGGGACAACTAGCTGGAAGGCAAGCCGTGAGGCGCGAATCCCTGTAAAAGGAGATAGCTGCGGAAGAAGGGCGTTTTGTGCTCGACTGTGGTGGAGTCTGACGACGGGAAGAAGTGGGAAAAATTGCTGCACGATAGCCGAAGGCATCGCGAAGGCCGGGCGACAGCTTTACATATCAGATTGACTTTCGAAAAATGGATAGCATTATGACATGTGGTAGACACTGTCCTGTCAGTTGGAAGCGACTCTGTCGTTTAGTCAATTTGGAGCTGAAGAATATCAGCTCCAACAACACTCCAAATCAAACTCTCCAAAACTTTGTTCTGTGAACGAATAGCAGAGATTTACCGCGAAAACAAAACACTTATACCGCGATGTTTAACCTAGTTGTAGCTGCTCGTAAAGTCGATCACAATAACACCCAGTTCGGTTGCACCGTAATTAGCGCACCACATTGTCTAACCCGGTGCTCCATATGTCAGTTCGGTGTTTGATTAGCTTTTTCGGGCAGGCCAGCCAAGTAGCCTATAATTTGTGCAACAAACACCTCCATCCTCCGCCAGACCGGACATCCGAGACATGCAGCTGCGTGCGGTGCAGGGCTCGTGTCATCTGTCACCGTGTCAAACCCCGCGCCGCCATCGCCGGGCACAGCGGGCACACACATCACACGCAAACGAGCACTCATTAGGCGAGGCAACTTGGCTCCCCACTTGGCACAACAAATGAGCTTTTGTTTTTAATCTCGCGGTCGGCCGCCGTGTCGCTTCCGGTCGCGGAATCGGAACAGAAAATTAAACATATGCCGCTGGGTCCACTGGGTCCGGCGGTTGGTTTCGCGGCAGTGAACTTCCTAATGATATGTTAAGTGGGAAAATTCTCACCTCTGCGGTTGTGTACGGTTGGGACTGTTTTTGTTCGGGGTGGACGAGTTCTGGCGATTGACGGATAGGGGTAGGGGCAGGTGTGTGTGTGTTAACACTCGGCACAAATTAACACGTGCACCCGGTGAACGAAACGAATGTACGGGTTTGTTTGATTATCTTGCAGCGAAGACCAGGAACCGTACTGGAAGTGTTGCGTTAGCGCTTAGCCGGTCGTCAACAACAAACGCGTCCGTTGTTGCCTCACCAGAGCTCACCGGGGAAGGGAGTGAACGCCGGTGGGGAATAGTGTTCCACTGACAACCACATAGCTGAGTTGCCGAGGCAGAAATCTTCTCACCGGTGCGCTTGTGTTTGCGTGATAACGGTTCGCTAATCCGGGACATCCTATCACCAGGAGATCCATCCTTTCCGCAGCTGGAACACTGATCCCAAACTTTTCATCTCAATTTAATTAAACAACCAACTGCAACCGTCTCGACTGAGTGAGTGGACCCGCAAAAACAAAAAAGGAACCTGTTGGCCATGTTGTTTTCCCCATCTCCTACATCCAACCAACGCCCTCCCATACAAAAGGGATCCGTTTTGTTACTGATAATGTTTACAGACATTTCCTTTGCAGAGAGGTCGGGAGGCGAAGGTAGGTACACACGGGTTTTGACGGGTCCGTCTTTCTTCGAGCACGGTTTCATCAATCATTAACTCTGCAACCCTGTACCGTTCATGCTCGAACAGTGGTTTGACTGCTGTTTTGACTTTATCCCCTTTCCGGCAGTCAAAAACAAGGGTTGAAAAAAGTGCATCCACAGATAGGACGCTGCTGATAGGCGGGGGTTGACGGGAATGGACAAAGTTTGAGCTGTTTGGAGGTGGAGAGACTACTTCCGGTGCTGTCATGCTGGCAAGGATCGCATTGTTTAGCTTGGTACCGACACTTCGTCCCAGTGCGCCCTACTCAAAACCCGTTCGCTTCAGTCTGTGGCGAGGATGATATTGCTCGGGATGGATGGATAGTGTTTCTGGTCGCCAAATTTTAAGACCGACCGAACTTTTATTGCAATCTCACGCGCTCACGAACGGGAAGCTCATTGCTCATTGCGAGCGGTCCTGTCATAGCTAGTCAACAAGAGTCCTTGGAGATGGGGCTTTGCACGTGAACCGGTCTCGTGTTTTTAATTGATCATTAATTTACCGTTGACACACGTTAGCAGTGGTGTAGTGACGATTTAGCTTCCTACTCTTCCCTACTTTCCCGAACAACCACTTCTGGAACCAAATGAAGCGTATTGGTTGGTCCACCGGCAGGATCTTGGAAGGACTGCCGAAGACTATGTCCTGCCAGTGGCATCCTGCTGCAAGAACTTTATGAAGCGCAACACCAGAAAGGAAATGGGTTCATTGTTTTTCCCCTTCCTTCGTTGGGAGTCGATTCGGGAGGGTGGTGGGCGCGAAGAAACACTGTGCGGTGCATTAATGCGGGCCAGCCAACACATTTAACAACCGGAACAACCGTTTTTTGGAGGGCATGGGTTTGTTCGGGTGCTTGTTTCACCGAGGTTACCACGAGGTAATCATCAGTAGGATCATAAATTATGTTTCTACATTTACTCCTCCAACGAAACACTCTACCCCAGGCTCCCCTTTCCCTTACATTTCGTCTATTCAAAATCCATCGCTCAATAATCTCGGAGACAGAGCGGTGGCGCGGTTTATGGCACGATGCTTGTTAGGAGTCTGGTTTTATCACTCACCCATCCTACCGATGTTTAACTCTTTTCCCACCAAGGATCATTACACCTCTTGCCCTTAGCGCAACCACAAGCGGACTACAGTAGGTACCACAAATACAAATCCATACATTCTGTTAGTCTTGGAGGGTGTTGTACTCCAAGGAAGGAAAATTATTTGCTTCCGATGTCATTGCTGCTTTCTTTGAATTTATATCCTCGTAGTCTTTTAATCTTTTTATGGTTTTGGTTGCCCAAAACTAGATTTTTGTTGTTAAGGACCTGGGTGTCTTGCTTGACTCTGGACTCATTACACCTTTTCACATCATATCGACTCCATAGTCTGTAGGGATCTAGGACGACCCTTGGTTGTGCTTAAGCGTATTGCACACGACTCGATGACTCTTGTTTCAAGGTACTGTTTGTCTTTTTGGTCACCCAATCGGGCCAGATCCACATAGATTGCCTCGAGCGGGTGCAGAGGTCCTTTACTAGGTTTTGCCGAGAGGAAGCCTCTGCCCTGCATATTCCTGCACTGCATAGTACAGCTTTTTTCGTATCCCTCCTGCTAAGATTCTCTGGAGTTTCTTAAGGTAGAGTCCTTAGTCCTCTTCTTTTTACCTTATTTGTAAACGACTGTTCCTCTACCTTCCCCTCTGAGGGATTCCTGCTCTACGCGGATGATCTCAAGATTTGCCTTCATGTGTCTTCGTCCACTGACTGTTGTAATCTGCAAACCTTCCTAGATTCCTTCTCTATTTGTCCCACCCACGTTTGTCCCACTGGGCCTGATTGTAAGACTGTCGTCCGAATTCCGTGATCCCCGCGGTCTGAAGTTCCGTCTACTGTTGTTGGGCTCGAACTTCCCTGGAATACGTAACTGGGGTCTGGTCTCCTCCAGGCTCAATCGCGATAGCCAGACTGGAGAGTGTTCAACGCAAATTTACGCGTGTAGCTGTACGAATTTTGTTGAGCCACTAGGACTGAATTGAAAACATAGTTGTTCCACACCTACTGTAGAGCAAAAGTAAAAGGACATTATTAAAGTTTGTTCACACCCGGGGGATGTTGAGTTTTAAGGCACTCGGTTACGATGATAGGAATTTATGTTAATCAAACATAATTGCCATTAAAAACCATTTTCGTTTAACTCTCAAACGCTTGCTAGGGTGGGTGTGTTGGAAGGTTTCAAACAACATAAATGGGTTCTGTATTGAGGTGTGTTCATCAAATTAGGTGCCGTTCTTTCTCACACGAACGGTCTTTGGATCGGTTTTTGTGTATTTGCTTGCTAACCAGCCAACTAGCAATCCAACTAACGATTGCTGGAATTATTTGGATACACAGTTGTGTGTGTGTGCGTGCCATTAAAACAGGACCTTTATGTCGTCCCTGCCAATCCCGATAGTCACGAGCGAGAGTGGCTCACGACACTCGTAAAATTCCTTTTCAGCAGCTTATTTCAATCGCAATTGCAAAACTGCGTTAACGACACCACGCAGGACCCGTCACCATCATACGCATACGCTTCATTTTAAATCGCAAGTACGTCTTAATTCGTGCGTAGATTGCGAACGGCGCGTTGCCAAGGAGGCAATAAAATTGTGAAGCCCCCCCACCCCCAATCCCTATTTATCCCTTTCTTTCTTGGGCGTATTGCCTCGTATCGAAAGAAATGTCGAGACCCACACCATCTCCAAACAACCCAAGTCAAGTTGTTATCAATCAGCATTATCACACACACACACACATGTTGCGACGGGAGGGGAAAATGTGGCAGGAAGGAAAAAGGAGCACGGGAAGGACACACGCACAATTTTGTTGATCCGATTCTGGTTCGGCTTTTAGCGTTTTATAGGCCCCCAACCCAGGGGTTTATGTTCGCGACGGGATGATTTGAATAAACATGACCTCCTATGCCCCCCCCCCCCCCCAAAACCTTCCCGTCACCACCGCACTTTCAGTAAGCAATGCGAGAACATTGGTCCGCTCTCAATATCAATTTGTACTGTATCCAGGCGTCTCGAGGTAATAAAACTTTGTCCAGGGTTTCGTGAGGCGCATCTCTTAAGAAAAGCCGAGCCCCCCGGAGCCGATTTAAAGGGGCGAGAGACGAACATAGGAAGAACATAAAAGAAGGATTCTTTTTAATAGAAAGCAAATATTTGCCCGCTTCAAAGGTAACGTATGCCAGTCGTCCCTTTCTGTGTGTGTGTGTGTATTTGCATTAAGTGTGCTCGTGCCCGTACAGAGCTTCTAACCAGCGTAGAAGCGTGATGGTCCAGAAACAGATCGCGAAAAAAAAGTGAGGTTATGGTTATGGGTGATCGAATCGTCTACCAGTGGCTGGTGTTTTGTTTTTTTTGCCTTCTTTTCCGGTTTTCCTTCCTTCCCAACCGCCCAATAGGGCCCAATCGAGTGCATGGTAAACATCGTAAAAGTAGGATTTGATCGCCATTTGCCAGTGATGATGATGTTGATGGTGATGAGGCTGACGGCACGATTAGGATTAGTGGTGTAGAGCGATGCGTTTCCGGGATGGGAGATTGTGTGGAGCAGAGCATCGTCTTGTGCTTTTCCTTTCGGGGAGGAAAACAGAAACACAAACGCAAACGCAGGACACATTGCAGGACTCCCGGAAGCACATAAAATCTGGTAGACCAAGGTTCCCGACAAGTATCCGACATTGGCGCGATTCGCGGACGACAAAAAAAAAGACGCCAGAACAACCCAACCAAGTTTCTTCGGCAAGGACTAATGGACGGGGCAAGTCGCAGTCGAATTTTCGTCGGTGTCCTCCGTTACGAAAATGTAATTTATTGCCTTGAACGGGGGGTTTGAGTTTTTTTTTTGTTCGATGGAACATTTTTGAAGGGCCGTTTGCTGGATGCTTTCCACCGTAAAAGGACTCACAAAAGACTTACCGACGTCCAGGGGTGTGCATTCCATTCGGGTTCTCGGTACGAGGAGAAGGGGCTGTAAGCAATGGCAAATTTAATTTCTACCACCCAATCCACAAGCCACATCTTTCCGGCGGGTAGTGAAGCATTCCTTCACGCACTGATGTGATGCTGAGGACTCTGGCTGAACCTTCAGTGGTAGATGGGTGGATAAATGCGAACATGTTGTGCCCAGATTCTTGAACCATCGTTTCAGTTTACGAGCTAATAAAAACATGCGTTTTCTACAGCTTTTGCAGGCACCTCGATGGCAGAGAAGCGAACACAAGAGGCAGTGTGCGCGAAATCGGCATACATTTATTCATTTATTGTTTTCACGCAATTTTAACGGCCAACAATCAATTTCTGCTGACTAGTTTTACTTTCCTTTGCCGTACGCTTTCCACATCCTGTGAGACCGTTGCCGTTGAAAGCATGTTTAAGGTTATGTTTTTGTTTTGTTTTGCGGACTTTCTACAGATTTGTTGTGATTGTTGATGATGCTCTGCGAATTTTTTATTCCGAATTGAACCCCAGTCCTGCCGTTTGAAGACCGGCGCCGATGCAGCAGCCTACAGCACCGGGGCCACCCCTAGTCGCCGCGCGCTAAAACATACATAAGACCTCAGAGTTCAGGTCATTTGTCCATCAACATTCACATAGTACGTCCATCTAAGTCATGTTTTCTTCTCTTGTAGACTTTTAGATTATTTTCTCCAACCACTCTCAAGCACATTCAACAGCCTTCTTACATTAAGTTGAGAAATGTTACCCAATTCACTGCGCTATTACAAAAAGAGCATTAAGGACACCGAGGCTGAAAAATCTTTTACGCTGCCCCATTTCCACGCACAGGAAATCCAATTGTGCAACCAATTTCACGTACCGCTACCGTAATTTCCGGTTCGATCGTCTGCCAAAGTTGTCCTTGCATCCTTGGACGCCACCCCGAACAGGAAATCGAAATAGATGTAACAAGTTAAGACATCACTCACCGTGTAGTAGCAGCTCAAGCAATGGATTGTTTTATTATTGTCGCCTTGATGTGCTTGGGTGTTGCTTGCCTGTTTTTTTTTTTTTTTTTTTTTTTGTTGAATTAGGCAGGACGCCATTTTCACTCGCAAGGGGAGTAAGTGGATTTTGACAGCACCATTTGTATTTGGGCTCTTTTAAATACTTCATTGCGTAATCGTAAAATAGCGCCGTCCGCCGGCGATGTTACACCCTCATCCCATCCCATGGTTTCATTTCAGTGCGTGCCGTTTAATCGAATCATCTTCATTGAACTCATTTTTCTCGCCCGCTATACGCGCTGGTTTCGAGCTTCTGGTCTGGAGCTTGAAGCGTTAGGTTTGCTGCTATCAAACATCGAATCAAAGTGTCGGAAGGACGACGCTGTAGTGAAGGTTGAAATTGTCATTGTTGTTGGGATGGATTAGGACTAAATTGCGGCATCCCTCCGGTAAGATAATTGACATTGATTTAGGCATTAGTGATGCGCGCGCGCTTGTGTAACGGTCGACTGTCTCTTCCTGGCCGAATGTTCCTTAAGCGGCAAAAAGAAAAAAAACTTGAAGGGCCAAAGTATGTGATTTGTTTCGTGTTTTCTTCCGTCTCGGTATTTTCCGGACGAGTTCATCGTCATAAAACACCCCGCAGGATATCGGCTTCCAAAAGGATGTCATTTGCTAGGGCTGCGCTTCCTGATGGGATCTCTTGAGGACCAAACGCAAAAAACGGAAAGAAAACTAAGGTAAACCGGCAAGAACATCTGGGAACTCGTAATCATAAAAGTATATAGCTCTCCAGGAGGACCCAACAAACATGTACCTCCATCCCCCCCCCCCCCCCCCTTCAGTCGGTAGACTTCACGGGAGAACTTCAATCCGGATGCAATTTCTCGTTCTCTATCCAGCAAGCCGGGTCTGATTGACCGATAAGGATCCGAACAGCATTCATCCTCGTGCCGCAGGACTCCAAAAACGGTCGAAAGAAATTGAGTCGGAATTTGAATTTCAGCCGGCCCATGTGTGCGGCCACGAGCCACTAAGATACAAGTCCCCATGGCAGCACTTGCCTCGATGCGGAGCTTATTTTTATGATCGAAAGCAACGGAAAAGGCAGGGCGAAACGAAGCAAAGGATAATGGACAGTGGGTGAAATTGGAAGTGCGATTGCGATCTTACGCATGTGGAGGCGTTTATGATTATTTCGCATTTAAATTTCGATTCCAATTTTCTCGGCAACCCTCGGTGTTGGTGCGTGGTTTCTTTTCCACGCACCTAGCAAAATACAAAAAAAAAGTACATTGTTTGTTGTTTGGTTGATTTAACGATGCACCTCTGTTTGATTTTTATTAAGCCCTGATGATGATTTTACGTGAATGAATCACTTTGCCTGATTAGGAAGGTTTTGAGAAAACATGGCCGCCATTGTCTGAAATTTTAGTCTTCTGTAGTTCTTGGAGGATACATCTGGGAATCCGTGTATTCAAAACAATCAATCTATAGCACGACGATTTTTTTCATGAATCAAAACACAAAATTATCTCATACGAGAAAACATAATTAATATCAGCTGCAAATGAGAAACAAACACATTTGGACGTTTGCTCAAGTGCGAAACCGAAACTGCGCCCAACTTCATCAGCAGTCACCCACGATGGATGAAAGGATTGCGTAGGAAGGATTTTTAATTGAATTTATTTCAAGTTTTTTGTTTTTCGCTCGCCATCGTTATCGTGCTCATCGTCGTCATGCACATCGCCATGCATCGTAGCAATCGAATATAAAAAAATTACACCATTCGTCCAGGGAAAAATCTGGGAGCAACAAAAAGTGGACAAAAAAAGGGGGAAATCCCACTGTGTTTGTAGCGCAGTTTCCTGTCTCCGCTAGCTAATGAGACCGGAGACCACCCTGTTCCCGGCGTCAAAGGATAATGAAAAGGCGCACGGGAAGGGGGTGAAGGAGCAGTAGATAGTGGGAGTGGGTGGGATGTTGCGCGGTTGAAGTGGTTTTGCTAAAACCCACCACATATGACACATGCTGCCACATCATGCATCACGTGGTCAGTTTGCGCAAAACGGGGTTTGGGCTATCAGTGCAATACATCTTGCGGTAACGACTATGGGCCCACTGGGATCATTGCCATCCGGTTTCCATCCCCACCGCGCACGTTTGTGTGTGTGTGTATGTGGGTGTGACTGCATGTGTTTTTAACCATCGTGTTCGTCGCTTGCTGATGCTAATGGTTAACCGAATCCTTTGATCTTTCACCTTCCGCTTTTGGGCATCCGTTCCGGGTGCCGGGCGAGCACGGGCGAACGATTGGTGTGTGGACAGGATATGTGCGAAATGTGTGTTCTTTACGCTTCACTCGCCATGTCCTTGACGATGTTACGACGAAAAGGAATAGCCCCGTAACGTAGGACGTTCGGTTACAAAAATCACTCACCGTCCTGGTTCGCTCGCTTTGACGGGGTAATTGTTCATAAATGGATGTCCACTCGTGTGTTGCTACCTCTTCACCATCCTTGTCCTGCCCATGTGTGCCCCTCCCACCCTGTGATATCCCTTGGAGCGCTTTCAATTGACCATCGAGAGTTGATGTGAGACCGCTTGCGAGAAGAAGGAAAAAAAAGCGGATGCGTACGTGCGGCCTTCATCAAACTACGCCAGAAGCTGTGCCGGATGTTCCGGCACAAAAGATGCAAAGGGGAAATAGGGTGAAGTAGGGGTAAGGGATCTTTGTGGTGGTAACACTGTGGTATACGGTCATTTATGCATCGCTAAACAGCTTAATTAATCTTTCACGGATTCATTTGGTTGCAGAGTGCCGGGGTTCAGAGAGGCCTCAGTTTCGGTTCGCTGGCGTTTCACGGTGAGTTCGGCTGGCTTCGTGCACGTACACGCGCGCCTTACGTTTCGGACGTGCCGAGGGATTTTAGACAGATTTTTAATTTGCTCACTTCAAGCTGTCAGCGGTAGAGATCAACACATGTCTCACACACGGTTAAGTGTGAAGAAGCTGGTGGACCTAAGAATATCCCGAAAGAATGATGTCAGTTTGTGGTGGAGTCTTTGCGGTTAGCATGGATATCTTTAGAGGGGGAATAGCAGGATCGAGATCTCTTAAACTTCTTTAGTTTGGTAGTTCAATAATCGATCCTCACTATGGGAGAAAGATTCGGATAGAATCTTAAGGCTGGCTTAACGATCTTCTAAGATCAAGTCGGCCATCAAAATGGCTTGCTACACTTGTTGGATACCACGTAGTTCGATAGCCAGGCCTCATTACGGGAAGGACGGTTCAGATGGGATTTGAACCTCGGTCCTGCCGTGTGAAGACCAGCGCTACGGTCGCCATCACCACCGCGCTGCTCTAAGAATCTTTAGATATAATCTCCTTTACATCAAAATCAGTTAGAGTTAACAGACAGACAGATTTCTTGGATTCTACAACTATTCACTTGTATTTCTGTACATCGTCCAAAAGATTCAGACTTCCGAAAGCCAAATTAAGTTTCTCTTAAATCAAACTCAATAAAATACGTCTACCAGGTGCTCTATAGCAAATAAGGACTCTCTCTTGCCACATCTAATGTACAAAAGACTCAGCCAACTCACAGCAAACAAATGGTAAAGAAGGGGACAAAAAAAGCACTCAACCCTTGTCAGTTACGTTCGAGCAGTAAAACATCGTTGCAACAGTTCATCTCCTGGCAAGAAAAAACGGCACACCACAGAACCAAACCCCTTTGTGCGTGTGTGTTCAGCAGTGTCACCACCAGTGTTTTCGGAAGATTACTTCTGACCATCGATACGATGTCCGAAACAATCGAACCAGATCCAGTGGTCCGAGTGCGTGTGCGAAGGGTTGAGAGGGTGTGTACCCGCATGGACTTTGGTCACCGGATAACTGCTATCGACAGTTTGTATTTATTGAGATTTATGTCCTTGCTGCCGGAGCAAAAAGTACAGTTATCCAATTTTCAAATTTAATCCCACCGTTCGAAGGCATCTCGCTCTCTCTTGTTTTGGTGGGTGAATATTCGGGTAGCTTCAGTCCGTCAGTATTGCACCGGGCCGGGTTGACTACCTTCCGGGCTGGCATGACTAATGGCGCCAGTGCAGCAGCATGCTGAGATGCTGATGCAGATGGAGCTGGGGGAAGCGCGCTGGAAGGGTTGAAATTAATCTTGCCTGCATCTCTAAAACAACGGCTTTCCCGCGGTAAGTACGCTCGACTTAAGGACCAACAAGAGATGTGTTGGGAAACTGCAGAGAGTTTGATGGGTGTGTGTGTGTGTGTTACAAAGTAGCCAATGGGTGCTAAGATGTCCACCCTAAGTGAGAACACAAAAACCTTCTTCCACTTCCTACCACCCTCCTCGTCCTCATCTCCTTTTAAACGGTCAAACATTCATCATGTTCGTGGAGTCGTCGGTTTTATCGAGCACATCTCCACATGAGCCTTTTAGGGGAAAGATGAGTCGCCAGAACTTCCATGCTCACCTCCTCGACTTGACTGCAGCTTCCCTTCGCAACTAAACTGCCCCTGCAAAAACGGTGCCGCCAGATACAATCTAGTCGCTCCATGGTAAAGGATTCCCCGGCTTACCGGGTCCCATTTGTGTGCGCTGATGGACCGTGCGACATTGTGATTTATTACCGGACAAAATTATAATATTGTCCATTCTGTCCCACTTTCCCTCCCACGACCCAGACCCGGCCTTTTGCTGTCACTCGTCTCCCTCGATTTTCCAACGGCAAGTGCACCTCTTTGATGATGGTACGGCAGGATGAGTAGCGTGTAACGCTTCCTTGACACCATGAGTGTACGTGTATGTGCGGTTTACAGTCCTCGCGCCACACTCCCTGCCCGGCGATCCCAGCATCACAGCGACCGTTTGAAGGATAAACCACTTTGGGCGATATTAGGAAAATGCATTTCCTGCACTCCTGTATTCGCAACCCACCCCGTCTCCTATCAAGGGGGGGGGGGGGTTTCCCTCCAATAGTTTCCTTTCTTCCTGTACCAAAAGCAACAGCTTGCCTTTCCTCTCCTTCCTCCTCCTCGTCTTCCTTCCAGGAGCAGGATCTGCCTGTCTGCATTGAAGATGGTGCATTTCGGGGCAAACATTGCATTTGCATTGCAGCGGTGGTACGCCCTTTGTTTTTCCTCTACGTTACCATGGTCTAAGACTGAGCTGCATTTGACAAGAACGTGAAACGCATCCCAAAAGCCGAATAAAAAGCGAAGCCTCTGGATGAAGCGGAGTTTTTCATGGCGTGTCGATGAACTACCACCGGCTTGCTGAATCAAACGGGGAATGGCGCGTGCGGAAGCGGTGGAAGATGATAGATACGCGTCCGAAACGGATACGGTCCAATACGGGGTGATGCATTTTAATGCGTTTTTAAATGAAATTAAAACACGGGATATTGTGCCTTTTGTTCCCTGCCGGCCTGCAACAAAACTTCAAACGCGCGCGCACCCATTTTGACTGTGGGGAGGCCAGGCGGACAAGAGGAGGGGGGGGGGGGGGGAGGAGAAAAACAGATGTAAATATTGTAAGGCTTCTTTGGGCCGGTGCGACGTGGGCGGCCACAAATTGGGAGAGTGTTTAAATCATTTTTGTGTTATCATTCCATCAGCCGTAATGATGATGGCCCGGGAAATGAATTGGCCATAAAACGCTCTCACACACAGAAAAGGGGATAACTGCTAGGGCTGCACAGGAAATAACCGAACACCTCTGGCTTCCAGCACCAACCCCCCCCCCTCCCCATCCCCCCTGCTCGCCAAATTTTCACCCGGCTCACTTTTGCATAATGGAAGCTGATGATTGATTTCCGCGATTGATGAGTGACTAACGTTGTTAAAAGCGACAAAAACCGGCGTCCAAGGCGTCAAAGTGCGGTGCAGTTTATTGGCGCCATATACACTACGGTGTTTATGTGTGTGAGTGTGAGAGGTGGGGAAAAGTGGGAGGCTGTAAAAGCCGACTGCCTGTAAGCAGTTGATGGACTGCTCGCCCAAACAAAGTGGCAATTTGCCCGTTTGTCTGGCGCAACGCAACCAAATTTAGCAACAATGTGTGCTTACAAACACACCGATGACGGAGAATATTGCGTAGGGGGAACGGGAGAGGAAGTTTGCTAAGGTGTTGAGCGAGTGGAACGGTTTGTGAAAACAGTTTTTCGCCTGGGAAAATTGGTACGGGCGAACATCACACAATCTGTGCACAATGTTTCGAACGGATTGCGATTATGCAAAGCGCAATGTTTTATTTATGCTGACGCTTGGTACATGGTGTGTGAGAGTGGGAGGAGTGTGTGAGGGGTTGGAGATGGGGTAGATTTCCTCGGCGTGCTGTGGTCTCATAACTCACCGTTAATCCTGTTTGGAAGTGATTTTTCCCGGAAATAGGAAAGGGGATTGCGCTATGTCCCTCGAGAGAGGTAGAAGAACGCGATACAGGTGCAATGGTTTCTGATGACATCGTATTTTTTGCTGTTGTTGCAATAGCATGCCCCTTCTTTTGGAGGAGGTTTTTTTTCGCCCAATAAAAAAAAAGATTGGAGTGGTAACTGGTTTTTAAAATAGCTAAAGAAAATAGTTATGCAATTTGCAGCGGAGAGGGTTTATAATAACATTTTGGATGCGATTAATTGTACTTCGTAATTAAAAGGGTTTGCCAGGAAACGCGAGGCAAATAGCATTGAATTGCCGGAGGCTTCCTGACCGTGATAGAGATCCCGAAGAGGTAGAGGAGTTCTGCTACCTTGGTACGATCGTAATTTCGGACAACTACGCAAATGCCTACTCCACAAACTCCTGCGCTCCAGAAAACTCCAACAACACACTACGGGTGCGAGTCCTGGACTATTCTGACAGAGGACGTCAAGGAGCAGTCTGTGTGGAGAAGGAGAATGGATCACGAGCTAGCTAAGCTGTTTGGCCGTTGTTGATATCCTGACGGTAGTCAAAGCCGGAAGGATACGTTGGCTGGGGCACGCGATGAGGATGCCGGACTCATGCCCCCAAGGTACTCGTCAGCACTCCGTTCGGCACGAGACATAGAGGAGTTGAGGATCTAGTGGAGTCAAACCTGTCGAAGACCTAGACTGGGCTAAACCGGCTTTCCTGGAAACGGATTGGCGCCCTGACCATGTCTGATGATCTTACCCTCATCTTATTCTCTGGCACTACAGTTCCTTTCTTTAACGTCATTTAACCAGTAAGGTGGAGTCAGTCCTGTGTGCGTTCCTGGGAGATGTTCCCGACGAGATTCGATATCTTGTACTTCTGTCTAACCTCTTCTGTGACCTCTAACGTCTTGCCCACCGAATCATTCCCGGTGACCGTGACCAACTTACTTCACAAATTGGTATGAAGTTGAGCTTCCAGGAGTAGCTTGAGCATATTGTTTCTAAGTGTAGTCAACATCAACTTGGCTTATCGACTTCTAAAAGTTGGAGTAGGATAGTGGTAGTCTTCTCACTATTAACACTCTAGCTTAGATTTAAAATGTTGGTTGTTTGCTTGGTAATTACTACGTAATTTTGAATGTAAGCCAATTTGGAAGATAGAAAAAAAATTACAAAAGTAATATAAATAATAATTACAGCAAAACAGCAAATATAAAATCAATCAAATTATTCATAACAAATCATACCATTTGAATAATCTATCCAAAAACCTACGTGACGGTGAACGATGCGCAACAGCACACAACCGTGCCGAAAGTGATTTACGCCAACTTGCCGGTCGACTGCAAAACGGTTCCAACGGTCGCAAGCCGAATGGACACTGGAAACTGCAATAATTCATCGCTTGGAAAAAAAAAGAAAGTGCCCTTTTCGCTAAACGATGCAAACAGCAGTACAAAAATGGCAAAAAAAAACCCCAAAAAGCAAAGGGATGAATTGCTTTTTCCACGCTATTGGAGAACAGTAGATGGAAAGAAAAAAAGAGCATTCTTAAACGAATTTAAACTGAAATACGACAGCAGACAGCATACAAAAAAGACTTACTTGCAACATCAACTTATCAACGAGGAAAAAGAAAGGAAAAGCACGCACACACACACACACACACACACACACACACACACACACACACAAATCCATGGGAGGGAATAAAGTAAAAAAGGAATCAGAACCAAATTTCATCACGCTTGACCATCCGAGTTCTGGATGAATTGTGTTCTTCTCGGCTATTCTTCCTCTTCTTTTTGTGTGTGTGTGTGTGTCTATATGTGTTTGCTTTATGTGTCCTTTTGAATGTCCTTTTCTCCCTTTTCCATGTTTCTCACCTCGCCCCCCTCTCCCTTAGCCCTTAGAATGCCTGTTGCTGAGTTGTTGTTTGCTCAGCGTTTCTTGCCCGGGAATGCTCGTGTTTCGCACCCTAATGAAGTGACCAGGCGGACCCGACCCGAGCCGCGGCAGCCGGAAGAACCGGGGTCAAGAGAAGTCGAACACAGATAAAGCACCGGACCGACGATGACATTAATTTCAATTAACTTAAATACCATTTGACTGCAGATGAAAATGAATTACGTCGAGCCGCGAAAAACGGTTGCAGCGTTTGGGTGGTTTTTAGAGTTGGTTTTTGGAGCGTTGGACGAATGTCCTTGTGGACGAAACGCACATGTGTGTCTGATGGAAGGGAGACTGCGTTTGTCTGTTGCACTTTACGCTGCCACCTTCCGCTCGTTTGTTTATTCATCGCGAACTACTCACGTTGGTCCTTTGAATTCTTTTTTTCCCTTTTTGTTGCAAGGTGTATATCTATATATCTCTCTTACCGAGAGGTTGTAATTTCACCAAAACGCTTACATCGGACGCCCACTTCGGCGTCCGTGGTCCTGATCTAAAAGGATGGAGCCTGCCTGGGGACAACTGCCAACCGGAGCATTAACCCGGCACATGACAAGTCTCGTTTTGTGTTCTGCGTTCGTTCAGTCACGCGCAAGGAACGGACAAGTCTATATGTGGTCACCATGACAGGCATCCTTGGGGAATGAGCAGACAGCAACCAAACAAGAGAAAAAAAAAACGGGACATCTAGTCTTTTTGCTGGATTAAAACACAACAATATTTTTTCCCCATTTTCTTTTCCAGCTCAATAAATCCGTTGGAAAACTCCTGAGCTCTTTACTCTTACAAACTTGGTAAACAAACCAAAGTGACTAAAACCCTGACAAAGATGACACCCAAAACCTGAAGCATAGTTGCAGTAATGTCGCGCACCGGACACGTAACATTATCCAATTTCGTTCCAGCTTACAAACGTTAATGTGATCCTATTTTTCTCCACTCATTTGTCTAGCTGCCTGGGATTGGGTGTGTTTGCTTGCGGTGCAGGGGTGTAACGTTACACCGTGAGCAGGACACCACAACAAAAATATCTCGAACGTCCGAGGGTTCCGTCAGGACTTGTGTTTAATATGACAGTGTCAAGTGAACGATTGCTCGTTCGAGCAAATTAATGAGCGCTTAAATGAGATTTATCAGACACTTCGTCACAACTGGAAAGAGTGGTATATTGATGGAATTGGTGTTAGTATTCTGAGTGGTGAGACATTACGGTGATACTTCCTGTAAGAGAGTTTACTACGCAAAGAATCAAGAGGAACGAAGGAGCTTTTTATTACAAGATTCCTTGGATAACGAGGATCGTTGTACTACAAGAATCCTCGGTGATGTCCCTTAGATATCAAAGATCTTTGGGCGAAAAATTATTTGCATTCTAGTTTTCTTGGAATTCTAGTATTGAAGTATAGTCATAGTTCTAGGAATCCTGAGTCTTCCCTGATCTAATTCTTAGTTCAAGTTCGAGTTCTCGTCGTCTCAAAGTCTAGGTCTAACCTGTTACTAATTTAGTAAAAGCTCTGTTACTAATTTAGTAAAAGCTCTATTTGTAAGTATCGCTCAAAAATTCTTGTCTTAATTGAAATAATTTAGAGCATGCTAAGAGGCTAAACTGCCTTAAAATTATTCATATCCAATTCTTCAACTGTCAATAAGAATTAGTTACCTTACCCTGACAACCCCCATGCACTCCTAGGACGAATCGTCCAGAACGCCAGACGCATCTTAAAAATCTCATTTGATCCAGTCAGCCCATAAAGCAGAGGTAATTTTAACTGCTAACGTAAGCTCCCAATAACAATCGATACGATTAGACGACGTCAAGCGATTCGTGTCTCAGGGAAGCGTACAAAAACACCCATTGACCTGACACGTTCGTCAAGTTCTACATCGCAATAATAATCCTCATCGTTCCTTTGCGCGCGGACTCCTAACGAACTCAGGCGAGGAAGGAAAGCAAGAGATCGTCCTACTCCCTTGCGCTAGGGTATCAAGTTTCATGTAAATGTCACCCTGATTTTACACATTGATTTATGAATTGCCAACGCTGAGGCCTGTTGCCGGGGTCGGAAGCTGACATCGCGCGGCGAGAGACGTACCACGTCAAACCGTCGGATCATTACACATGATGCGTTCGTGAGCAATGGTCTGGCCGATGGGGTGCGGTTTCACTGTCAATCAAAAACGCTCTTTCCGGACAGTTTTGGGATGGTTCGATACTTCGGACGAGTTGACCTGGGCGGTATGCAAAGCAAGTATAGGATCGTTCGCTCTTTTATTTTTTTGTCTACTTCTTTCTTGACAAGTGAATCACCCTCCTCGCCATCCCTTCCTTCACACACAATCACGCAGGGGTGGGTTTTGCGTGAAAGAATCATTCAAATCACCTCCAGAATGTGTCCACAGGGGCTGGTAACGCATTACACTATTTAATTTGTTTCCATTCCCCTCGGGGGAGTGGTAAGGGTTTCGTTGTCAGCGATGCTGTCAAGTCTTTCCCTGTTGGTCTCGTTTACTCTCGCCGGTGCTTGTTTCCTGCAGGTGGTTGCGGCAGGATATCCGCACAACCTTCAGCATCTTCGAATTGATGGATTCACCTCTCCGAAGGCAGAGTCTTTCATTTGCATACAGAGTGCACAAATCGCGCGTCTTGGCCGCGATTTTTGGCTTTATCGCTTGCGCGTTGGTTGTATCATCAATCTCCGGGGCGCTATCACCGAGCCCAAGCGAACCGATTACGGGTAAACCACTTTTCTCGGACAATCCATCGCGGCAAAAAAGGTCGGAAAACCATCAATCAAACGGTGGTTTGATCAGCTGATAATTTATGCCACCTTTTGCGGGCGCGTAGCATAGAACATGCAGAAAGTTTAGGGTTTTTGGGTTGACAATTTGAGGGTTTTATTGGTATAGTCTCTTATAACCTAGTAATTTATAATAAGGTACCAAGATAGGACTCCAGTAATTCTTGTACCAGTGCCATAACTTAGCGGAACATGTTTGCCCACGTAATATTGGGAAAGTTTATTGTAAATTTGGAATTTTCAACTTCGTCGGTGGTCACCCTTTTTGCATCACATTGTATCTGTTTGTGCCGTAAGAACACAACCAAAAAACCCACCAGCAACGACAACAAGCACAAACAATCACCGCAACATACGGTACCACATGTACCGGACAAATGGCCGAACAATCAGTAGCCGAAACCCTGGCCTCTTTTTCCCCGGACCCGTACCGATCCCACCCAGTGCGACTGATAAACTGTTCCCGCTGGTTTCGGCCCACTTATCGGACCCACAAAACACGCAGGTAGCCGCACCAGATAACTGACCGTGATGGCCCGTTTGTCGCCACCGCTGAAGGTGGCCAGCACTCCTGCACACCCCTGTAGGTGACCACCCCTGGCTAAGGTTGGGATACAGGAGAAAACATATCTATTTAGCCGAAACATTCAACTACTGGAACTGACTTACAAGGTCTCGGACCGGGTTTAATGGGTGAACCGTGGCTAAATGTGTCTGGTTCGGTGCTAAAGTCACGCCAACCCAAAAAGAAACAAGTTGTCACAACTTCGAACGGGAAGCGAAGAAGCCAACCGAAGCGGTTCGATCCCACACGCCCACCCACGGTTTAGCGACAGCTTTCCGCTTCATGCCGTCGGTCTGTTTGTTGTCGGTCAACTTTGGGCGACATATTTGCCGGCAAATGGGTTTTTGGGTGCAAACGGTAGATAATGTAGACTTATGGAGAAAGACCCGGGAAGTGAAAAAAGGGACCTTGAGCCATACTGGCCGTATACAGTGGGAAGTAGCATAATGCATCTTGGTTGGGATGTCATCATGCACCAATAAAAGCTTGCACACCCGATTGAGCAGCACCCAGTGACGGAAATGGACGTTCTGGGTGTTCTATGGGACTGTGTCCCTGGACTGGAGATAATGACAGCTCAGTAAAGCCATTAAGCTGTAGGGTCCTGTTTTATGGACCTCGAAGGAGAACTATTTGCCAATAAGTGGCAATTTGTGGATGCTTACTGTTCTCCAGCCAAGGCCCTAGTCTGGTTTGACAATAAGCAATACCTCCGGTAGGAATCTGCTAAGATTCTAGCCGCTCATCACCCTCGGTAGGATGTGATAATTGAGCGTGCTGGATAGAACGAAACAACTGACCGGTGGTGTCCTTGGGCCCTCGGTTATTGCGTGCATGTCGCCCGCAATGATACCCTGAAGATGAAGATGCTCTGCTGAAGAAATTCTGCAATGCTTAATGTCCGCTTGTCAGCAGCCGGAACGGAATTGCTTCATTTATGACACTGCTGGAACCGTTGCCAGGCCGAGCATTAAAAAAGCATTAAAATCCATCCTCGCCTTCTTATCGCCAGCGTCACCGACCCTCGGCTGTAAAAAAATTATTAATACCAAGCTAAATCCCACCCATCGCTTATTAAACCCTTTTCTTTAAGGTTCTTGACAGCTTTTCAAAAACGACCAACAAAAAAAAAAGAAGCAAATTTATACATAAACATCCAAAACCTCATCGAACAACGCGTTTGAGCCTCATTTGGTGTCATAATTTCCGGCGCATAACAGAAGGTCCCTCGCCTGCAACCTGGAGCAGGAAATTTAATTAAATTTTATAACGTTTCTTGGGCGCCATTTTTGACGGTTTTTCTTTTTGTCTTTGGAATCGGATTGTTTCTGCAATTCTAGGAACCGGGAACTTCTGCTTGATAGCGTGCCAAAGATGCTGCGTCTTCTTCTTCTTCTGATAAGACCGGACTACGGCGCAGTGAAGCAGGCGGAAAAAAACTGCATCTAATTTTCCCGCAAGAAACATCCGTGCGGCCATGCTTCCAGTGTTGTATTCTCGTAGCCACTCCACGCTCCCTATCCACAACCAAAGCTACTTAGTGCCGGGGCAGGAGAGTAATCCTATTTCATCGCTCAATCCTTTTCTCTTAGAAAGCCATAAAATACGCTAAGACCGATACTTGTCCCCAGGGTCTGCCCGGCGGTACGGAACGGAAGGCAATTTTTAATAACTCTAATATCCGCCAGGCATAAATGTTTTGCCGGGCGCTGTAAAACGATTTTATTTCGGTGTTTGATCACCGTTCGCGCCAGAGGATGCGGGCGGCTCTGGTTACCGGTGTAGGGGATTAGTTTCCCATCATCGTCGTCACCGTCGTGTCAGCGCCGATTTTCCGCAAAAGACGTGAGACGTTCCAAAGCATATGCCCCTACTTTTAAGGATGGGCGGATGGCGCTACTTATCTGAAGATGGCAAGTGCTGCCTGCGGACGGATTGCTCCCGGGGCGTAATCGTGGTATGGCGTTGCTGCGGCGGACAACCGTGCCGATCGTAAAAGCGGGATCCAGGTCCACGCTTCTAGCCTTTACCCCTTTTTATTACGAATCGCTCCCACCTTCCGTAAGACTTCATTTAATCGGCTAACCCCCATCGTTCTGCAGAGCGTGCTGATGCGTGCGTTGGCAAGTGGGCGAGCAGTCTTTCTTTGTAATTAGTTTTTTCGGTGGAGGAGGAAAATATTTTTTCCACACGATGCTCTTTGTATCTTGAGGATTTGTTTCTTTTGACTCATGGGTGTCAAATGCACCGGGATTATTTGCGTTTGTATTTTTACGAAGTCAAATTTTAAGTCTTTTTATCTTTTCAGCTTCTTCATCACTGTTTTCTTTATGTGACTAAGGCTTCTTTACTTGTATTTAGCTCATTGGGCAACCAGTTATACCACGGACAGAGCTATAATGAGAGGCTCCGGGTGAGTTGTTTAAGCGTTGGAATTATATTCTGAAGGCCGTGAAGGCCAGAGCGAGCACGGTCGCACGATAAAGATCTACTAGGAGCGAAAGGGGTCGGAAGGGGTTGAGGAGTTCTACAAAAAGATGCGCGGCCCAAACACGCATCCAAAGGTATACTGAACGCCCAGATCGGAACAAAACTGAGTGAGTTATCGACGATTTTTCACGGGCTACGGAGGCCCCAAACACTCCCGAGAAAATTCTGCCAGCAGCACTCCAGAGGAAACTCAATGATAACTCACTCATTTTTGGTCTGCTCAGGAAGTGCAGCATACTGTGGGATGCGTATTTGCACCGCGGGACCTTACACGGCAGGACCGCTGTTCAAATCCCATCCGGACCGCCCGTTTTTTTGCGAAAAGCAATAATTACTGAAAACGCTTCAAATATTTATTTTGGAATTCGAAGAGATAGATCGTTACCATACTCTCTCACAGCACATTAAAGCACTCGCCACGGTGCTACATACGCTCAACCAATTATTTATCGCACTTACAACTAAAGTCCCTTGCGTGTTTAAAACGTTGAAATCATAAATATTTCTCAAACAAATAATTTGTCATCCGATCGATTTTCAAACAATTTTTCCAACCAGTGGCTGCTTATGCTATTCCCCCTTCTTCTTTCCACACTCTTCTCTTGCTCTTTCCGATCCCTTCACGCATTGTCACGGGACTGTAAAGTGATAAAATAAAATAAGGATTTTCTCGGCCTTTGGAAGTTGAGAAAAAAAAACACACACACACTAAAAAAGGGTTGCTAAGGTTTGGTCTCGGATCACAATAGCGAAGATCAACAGAAAATGAGGGCCAGAGGGGGACTTGAAAAATAGAAAAGGGATAAAAATATAAAAATGACGAGGCTTTGAACATAATGAACCACTATTGCTACTTCG